>NC_090646.1:32563178-32930678 GCF_040937935.1 Hyperolius riggenbachi | reverse complement strand
ATAAACACAACAGGAGGTCCCAGACAGCGGTCGTGCAGCCCACATCATTTCCAATACACAACTGGGACAACACAGTTTTCAACCCGGGCACCTCAGAAAAATTAAACCTTTTTTTTTTTAATGGTTTACTTTTTTTTTTTTTTTTGACAGCAAATTTAACATATAGCTATTGTTGGACGTAATAGCTGGTGGCAGAGTGGCAGCAGAAGGTAAAATCTGTGTTACCTGGCAGTGGGAAACACAGACAGACAGACAGCAGCAGCAGCAGGAGGAATGGAGGAGTAGTGTGAGTGTGGCAGCAGGTAGGTAGGCAGCGTGACATAATAGCCCTGGTACCTAGCGGTGATACCAGGGCTGTAAATAAACACAACAGGAGGTCCCAGACAGCGGTCGTGCAGTCCACATCGTGTCCAACTGGGACAACACAGTTTTCAACCTGGGCACCTCAGAAAAATTAAACCTTTTTTTTTTTAATGGTTTACTTTTTTTTTTTGACAGCAAATTTAACATATAGCTATTGTTGGACATAATAGCTGGTGGCAGAGTGGCAGCAGAAGGTAAAATTTGTGTACCCTGGCAGTGGGAAACACAGACAGACAGCAGAAGGGCAGTACACAGCAGCCCACTGTAGGTGTAAAATGTGTGGCTACAGGCGACGTAATAGTCAAACTGAACCAGGCTGGCTAAGTAGTGAGCAGGAGCCAGGAGGTGGTAAAGGGTGGTAAGGCATATTAACAATGGTTCCGGCAGCCAGGTCATGTCCCCCTCTCGCCGACAACAGGGGCCAGGAACTCGCCTTCCACCCACGCCTGGTTCATCTTGAGAAACGTCAGTCTGTCCACAGACTTGTGAGACAGACGTGAGCGTTTCTCGGTGACCACGCTACCAGCTGCACTGAAGCAGCGCTCGGACAGCACGCTGGAAGGGGGACAGGACAGCACTTCCAGGGCGTACTGCGCCAGCTCGCTCCAGATCTCCAGGCGCTTGACCCAATACTCCATGGGATCAACAGAGGCATCGCTGTCAAGCCCGCTGTAGGACCCCATGTAGTCAGCCACCATGCGGGTCAGGCGCTGGCTGTGACCGGAGGAGGATGCTGCTGCATGCACCTCCTCTCTAGTCACTGCTGGAGCCTCTACAGTCCTGTAGAGCTCGTTGCTGAGAGACAGCAGGTCTGTGGGGCGCTTGCTGCTGGATGCAGGCACCTCCTGCTGCCTCTGTGCAGGCTGGACAGTGGGGGTGGATGGCTGGGGGAAGGCTTCCTCCAAGCGTTCAACAAGGGCCTGCTGCAAGCTCCTTATTTGTTGCGCTGGGTCTCCTCCTGCAGGAGGCAGGAACTGGCTCAACTTCCCCTTGAGGCGCAGGTCCAACATCATGCTGATCCAGATGTCCTCCCTCTGCTTCATCTGGATCACCCTGGGGTCCTTGCGCAGGCACGTCAGCATGTGCGCTGCCATTAGGAAGAGGCGGGCCATGTCTGCTGACACATCGACGGCAGTGCTGTCCTCATCCTACTCCTCTGCCGCCTCATCCTCTCTCCACCCCCGCACCAACTCAGCTGCACTGTGCTGATCACCCTCATCAGCAGCAAGGTCAGGGACCTCCACCAAGTCCTCCTCCTCCTCCCCCTCAGAGGTGGACTGTGCAGCTGCATGCCGCTCCTGCTGGGCCAAGGCTGCCGCTCCCTGTTCCAGCAAAGCATCGAGGGCCCTGTTCAGCAGACAAACCAGGGGCACCCACTCGCCCACCATAGCATGGTCCCTGCTCACCATGTTGGTGGCCTGCAGAAAGGGAGCCAGCACTAAGCACACCTGCTGCATGTGCCCCCAGTCGTCATCGGGGACGATGGACGGGATGTTGCTGGTCTTGTCCCTTTTCTGAGGGCCAGGGCAAGGTACTGGTTGACAGCATGCTTCTGTTCAACCAGACGCTCCAACATCGCCAGGGTGGAGTTCCAGCGAGTTGGAACATCAAGGATCAGCCGATGGCGTGGCAGCTCCAGCTCCTTTTGCACGTCTTCCAGGCTCGCAGAGGCTGCAGCCGAGCGCCGGAAGTGACGCACAACATTCCTTGCCGTTTCCAGCAGTTCGCCCATCCCCTGGTAGGTGCGCAAGAACTTCTGCACCACCAGGTTCAGCACGTGGGCAAGACAGGGGATGTGGGTCAGGTTTCCCCTGTCGATCGCGGCAACCAGATTGGCCCCATTGTCGGCCACCACCTCTCCGACTCTGAGGCCTCTGGGGGTCAGCCAAATCCTCTCCTGCTCCTGGAGTTTGGCCAACACATGGGTTGCCGTCAGTTTGGTCTTCCCAAGGCTTACCAACTGCAGCAGGGCTTGGCAGTGGCGTGGCTTCACGCTGCTGCTGAGGCGGGGGGTTTGGCCAGGTGTGCCGGAGGATGGCAGAGGATCGGAGGAACCTGCTGCAGTTCCCCTGACCCTGCGGGGTGGCACCACCCACTGTGTTGCTGCTGCTGCTGTGCCCAGTGCTGCTCTCCCATCCTCACCCCCTTCCACCATGCTGACCCAGTGGGCAGTGAAGGACAGGTAGCGGCCTGTCCCGAAGCGGCTGCTCCAGGAGTCCATGGTGACGTGGACCCTTTCACCAACCGCGTGCTCCAGCCCACGCTCCACATTGGCCATCACAAAGCGGTGCAGTGCAGGCATGACCTGGCGGACGAAGAAGTGTCTGCTGGGGAGCTGCCAGTCTAGGGGCTGCACAAGCAAGCAGCGCACGCATGTCGCTCCCCTCCTGCACGAGCGTGTATGGCAGGAGTTGGGAGCACATGGCCCGTGCCAGCAAGCCGTTCAGCTGACGCACGTGACGGCTGCTGGGAGGCAGAGCCCTAACCACCCCCTGGAAGGACTCGCTCAAAAGGCTCTGGCATTGCCTTTTGCTAGCACGGGAACCAGTGGAGACAGCAGAGGAGGCCACTGAGGACTAGCTGCCAGAACTGGCCTCAGTGTCGGCGGCAGGAGTTGCAGAGGGGGGAGGAGCAGTGCGTTTCCTTACTCCTGCTGGTGCTGCTGGAGGAGCAGGAGGGCGGGTGGCTGCTGTTGCTGCTGCTGCTGCTGAAGGCTGTGCAGTGATGGGTGTGGTGCCACTGCCAGCACCAGATGCCTTCAGCCTCTGGAACTCCTCATGCTGGTGGTAATGTTTAGCAGCAAGGTGGTTGATCAGAGAGCTGTTGCTGAACTTTAAGGGGTCTGCACCTCTGCTCAACTTCTGCTGACAGTGAGACAGAATATTTAAGTTGTGGCGCTGAAATTTTCTAATTTAATCTTGTAGGCTGCAGCGGTATTCAAGGGGTTAAACTCTCATCCCCACCCAGATTTAAGAACATCCTGATTTTGAGCACTACCGTCACTGTAGTTAATCCTCTGTGGCGGACTACAAGTACCTCTCGGGATCTGTGTTATATAAAAGACTTAGCCGTCTGGCTGATCATTGTGCTTTGCTGGTATAAGAAAGGTTTCTGCTGCTGAAAACGCTTTTACAGTAACGCTAATTGCCACTGTGGGATAAAAGTGCCTGTTGAGTCCTGTTGTTGTATGGAAGATCCCGCTGCCAGCTTTTAAAGTATATTCTGGAATCTGCTGTTACATATATTTATTGATGCAAAGGTCTCTAGAACGCGTGAAAAACGCAGTTAAAGTGCTCAAGATGCGGCCAAAGCGGTTTTGAAGATCCTAGTTGTGCTGCCAAGTTATCCATATGGAAATCTGTTTGGTTTAGAGTTATATGGGACCGATTCAATAGTGCACTATTGATAGACAGGTGTGTTGCCTCCAGAGGAGATTAACAAGGAGGGAGTGTTGGAAACTGAGTGGCAAAAGAGATCTGTATGCGTGTGTGCATGAAGTGTCATTTTAATATGTTTTATTGTCATTTTATTCTATTATTAAAGTACTTTAGTAGAAACTATTGAAGGCACAGGTATCTATTTTTCTATTTCTGCTGACAGTGGTTGCAAGTGGCGTATTTGCTGTCAACTGTGGGCATGGTGAAAAATTGCCAGATTGGTGACAAGAAAAGCCCCCTATGGCCTGGAGCCGCTGCTGCCTGTCTCCCTGTGGTGGTTGGGGGGGGGGGGGGGGCTTGGGTGCGGCTGGTGGTGGTACTGGCAGATGCTGCTGCTGCTGCTGCTGAGCCTGAGACACCAGCAGGCTCGGGGACCTGCCTACTGCTGCCAATGCTTGCAATGATGCGCCTCCTTGCAAGGCCCACAAACGCATCCTCCTCCTCCTCCTCAGAGCTGCTGTTGATGACATCCCCAGGTGCTGGTGGTGGCGGCACCCAGTCTTTGTCTGTCACCACGTCATCATCATCATCCTCCCCCTCCTGAAACATGTCCTGCTGGGATGATGACCCCCCAAACTCCTCTCCTGATGCATGGATGGGCTGCTTGACTGTCGCCACAGTCTTGCTGTCCAATCCCTCCTCCCCCAAAGTGCCCCTTTAGCATCTCCTCCTCCAAATCGCCAACAACAGCAGACAATTGACTCATGATGCCTGGGGTCAAAAGACTGCTGAATGACAGATCGCCAACTGACGGTGAACTGGCCTCCTCCCCAGGCCCTGCTGGGCGGCTGCTGCGAACAGGGGTGGTGGTGGTGGTGAGGGTGGAGGCCTCGGATGCAGAGCTGATGGCGGGCTGCTCATCCTCCGTCATCAGTTGCACCACAGTGGCTGCATCCTTTTCCTCAATGGGACGTTTCCGACCCGGCTGGAGGAAAATAGGAGCAGGTACTACACGCTGCTGCTGTTGCTGTGTCTCTGCAGCGTGAGTTGCTCCTGCTGGGCGGCCAGTGGCTATAGGCAGAATGTGTGGCACTGACGCAGCTGCTGCTGTTGCGGAACTGTGCATGGTGGCGCGGCCGCGGCTTGCCACAATGCTGCTCCCTCTCCTCCTGATTCCCTTGCTGCCCTTCCCCTTGCCCAAACCGCGCTGGCTGCCACTTCCAGACATCTTAGATGTTTTGGGCGTAAACAAAAACGTTTTTTAAAAGGGCGGGTGAAAAAGTGGGGTACTTTAGTGGAGTGGGTTGGTGGGTGAGGTTACACTAATCACTAAGTGATTAGATCGCTAAGTGATTACTAGTACAGTACAAATACAAAATACAATAATTAGGAATCAGTAAGTGTGAACAGTGAACAGTGAGTGTGTCCCCTAGTACACTAACTAGAAAATACAATAATCAGTAGTAATCAGATTCAGTAGAAGGAAATAGAGTGTGTGTACACTACAGACAGTGCACGCACACACACACACGCAGGAGCTAGCCTATGAACAGTGACTGAGTGTCCCTCCCTAGTACAGTAAGAACTAGAAAATACAATAATCAGATTCAGTAGTAATCAGATGATTCAGTAGAAGGGAATACTATGTACTGTGTACACTACAGACAGTGCACGCACACACACACGCAGGAGCTATGAACAGTAACAGTGAGTGTCCCTAGTACAGTATAGAGTATACAAAATACAATAATCAATCACTAAGTAAAGGACAAGACAGGGTAGAATAAACAGCAGAAACACTGGTTAGGTATAGATCAGAAATAAACTAACAGAGGACAGGAGGACAGCTGCCCACACTGTGTAAGCTTGCCTGCAGCAGCTGCCTGTCTCTATGTAACACACAAACTACTAACTAAAATACAATCTCTATCTAGCTAACAACAATATAGGTGTATAGAGCAGGTGTATGTGAGCAAAAACGCTAGGTAGTTGACCACTATAGAGCACTTGCTATGCCAAAGCACAAAGGAGCAGATCTCTCTCTGTACAAAGTCAGGCAAGGACGGAAAAACCTAACATGGCGGCCGCTATTTATAGGGTAGGGGCTGGCCAGGGTCCCCCTCTGTGATTGGCTGCCGTCAGAGGGCCTGGGGGCCCTCTGATTGGCTCTAAGGACATCAATCTGGGCTATGACGCTATTCGAGCTCGGTATTCGAGCTCGAATAGCGCTGTTTGCTCGAATAGCTCGAATAGTGAGTGGGCTATTCGAGTTCACTTGAATAGCCCATTCGAATAGCTGCAGCTATTCGAGCTCGGTATTCGAGCTCGAATAGCTGAAAAAGAGCTTGAATATTTGAGCTACTCAAATATTCAAGCTCTGCTGAGCATCCCTGATCTACTGTATACAGGGATGCTCATCCGGATTCCGGATATCTGGGTAACCCGGATATCCAACCTTTTTTCAGCTATCAGATTCTGTTTCAAGATTTCGGATTTCTGTAGAAATCCGGGTAGCTATCTGCGGATATTTGGTCGCATACCCGGATATCCGCGGATATCATGCGGATATCCGGATCCGAATGCTGTAACTAAGGAGATGACATCATTGAGCCAATCAGAGGGCTCCCAGCAGAAGACCTAGCAACCAATCACAGAGGGGAACCCTGGCCAGCCCCACCTGACCTCATTGAGCCAATCAGAGGGCTCCCAGCCTAAGCCCTGGCACCAAATCACAGAAAGGAACCCTGGCCAGCCCCCCCTGTATAATGAGGAGGGCTGCCATGATGAGAAATATTGACTTTGCTTGTGTGAATGCTCACTGAGAGACATGCTCCAGTGCTGCTGGCCTAGCAAGTGCTGTATACAGTGACAAACCTAAAGCTGTTCAGTGATTAACCCCTTCACTATTACTACACTATTGTATTGTTAATTAGCTTGATTTCCTTGTGTGGCAGTCAGAGTGTGTGCTGCAGGGCTGCAGGCAGCTGCTATGTGTCTGTGTGTGTGCTGTGCACAGACCAGGCCAGCTGCTGCCTGCTGACCAGCTATTAGCCTTAGCTAGCTACAGTATAGGTTAGGTTAGGGATTAGGGAATAGGATTACTGTGTTATTGTGTAGTTAGTACTGTAGTACTGTAGTCAGTGCTAGTAGTTGTTAGAGTAGTAGTACTACTGTGTTAGCTTCCTACAGAACTGCTGTGCTGCTGAGCAGTGCCAGTGTGTGTCTTCTCCTCTGCTGTCTGACTGTCACTCAGCGTGTGGCACTAGGCACATGGCCCTTGGCACTTGGCACATGGCCCTTGGCACTTGGCACATGGCACTTGGCACATGGCCCTTGGCACTTAGCACATGGCACTTGGCACATGGTACATGGCACTTGGCACTTTGCACGTGGCCCTTGGCACTTGGCACATGGCAATTGGCATTTTGTAGGTGGCCCTTGGCACGTGGCACTTTGCACATGGCACTTTGCACATGGCAGATGGCACCTGGCTCTTGGCACCTTGCTCTTGGCACTGGACACGTGGCCCTTGGCACGTGGCACTTGGCACTTTGCACGTGGCAGGTGGCACTTTGCACTTTGCACGAGGCACTTTGCACATGGCAGGTGGCATGTGGCATGTGGCACGTGCAAAGTGCCACGTGCAAAGTGCCATGTGCCAAGTGCAAAGTGCCATGTGCCAAGTGCCAAGGGTCACGTGCCAAGTGCCAAGGCCACGTGCCAAGTGCCAAGGGTCATGTGCCAAGTGATATGTGCCAAGTGCCACGTGCCACTGCCAAGTGCCACGTCCGGCATGCTCCTGGCAGACATTACACCTGCTGCTGCTGCATTGCCCTGCTTCTGCTACCTTTGCTGCTCCCACTGCCAGGGTCCCACAGGCCACTGCTGCTGTGCTGATACCACCTATATTTAACCCAAAACACAATTGCTGCATCATTTTTTGGAGGTGTCTGGGCTGAAAACTGCCGTGTCCCAGATGTGCGGTTGGACTTTGGACAGAATGTGGGCTGCACGACCGCTGTCTGGAACCTAATCCTGATGTTAATTGACAGCCATTTTTTTTTTGGGGGGGGGGGGGGGGTTAAGTCCCCACATCATCAATTAGTGTTTCCCTTTAAAAAATAATGATGCTACATGCCTCATTTACCCTAATGAACGTTTTTAAAGCAATTTAAAAGCCACTACCGATTTTTCTATCCAGATATCCGAATCCGGGCGGATATCCCGGATACTGAGGTCGGATATCCGTTCCAGATCCGGATCAGAACATTTTGAACTCGGACATCCGACCTGGATCGGATATCTGGGTATCCAGATCCGGATCCAATCCGGATTTTGAAAAGGGGTATCCGAGCACCACTGCATCTACAGAATCAGATCTGTGTTCAGCGCTAGCTGCTAAAGGTCAGCCTCACCAAAACCCCACCTGGGGGTAAGAAAATTACATGTGCCCAGGAGGAGGAAAACACCAGTAGTGTTGGTGGTTCTCCCATGCAAATGAATTTGCACACCGGAAAAGTTTTTTTTAGTAGTGTGTTGACAAATGTGGCTTTCAGGTGGCATCCACCAACTGTGAGAGGGATACATGTAAAGTGAGCTGCTGGCAGCGGGAGGTGGAAGTGTGTTCAGTGATTTGAGAATAATAGGGAAATGCAGAGTGTTATAGAAGTATGGAGAACGCATTATAGCAGCAGGGTCAAATGTGATAGGCCCACCATGTTTCATATGTGCAGAGTCATGTCTGGCACAAGTTCCCTTCTGCTCACTTCTGGTTCAATCCAGGTCGAATTCTTGCCAACTTGTATACAGTACACTTAAAATTATGAGTGTGCACAACAAGCTCTGTTAGCTGATCAAGATAGGATCAGCTATACTATTTGGTAAGTGTGCATTTTTCCATTTGAGCACAGTGGTGTAAGCACTACTGGGAGTGGTGCCCGCTGTGTGCTCATTTGGTGGTGGAAAGTCAGATATCTGGAAGCAGGATTACGCTATGTGCTTTCTTATGTTTTGAGTTGCATCTAGGAAGAAGGTGATTTTTCGCAAGGATTTTTTGCATTGAGCCTATTTGCTGATCTGTAGTAAGTCAACCATACGTGCTGGTAAGAGTATTTTAGACTACTATAAATCCCATGAGAAGACGGTGAAATTGTGAGCAAGGAAAAAAGGACTTTTTTGGGGACTTTTACTGTGATTTCCTATTTTTTCCTTACAGGACTATGCTTTATGTACATTGAGCATAGATTGATGCATATGTGAACTCTGTACGAGTTTGCAGTTTTTTGCATATACATGTAACTAGGGCTGCTCAAATCCGAATCCAGGAGATACCCGGATAGTTGCTATCTGGATATCTCCCAGTAAACCTGTGTGGGGTGGGCGGGGGGCTCAAGCTTACCTGTCTGACGTCTTCTTCGTCCATCCCTCGGTGCCTCCCACGATGTGTTCCATGCAGCGGTCACGTGACTACAAACACTTCCTCCTTCCGGGTTGAAGGAGGACGTGTTTGTAGTACTAGTCACGTGATGCACGTGGACTGCATCATGGGAGGCACCATGGACGGACAAAGAAGACGTCAGACAGGTAAGTTTGACCCCCCGCCCAGCCTGCACAGGTTTACAGGGAGATATCCGGATAGCAACTAGCCAGGTATCTCCCGGATTTGGATTTGAGCAGCCTTACATGTAACTTATTAGGGTGGCGATACTCCCCCCGGTCTAGGATCCACCTCAGGAACAGTAACTGTATCCTCACACATATAGATAGTACCCTCTAGGGTCAAGCAGTTTCAGATACAACAATACAGTGGCTTCCAAAAGTATTCAGCCCCCTTGAAGTTTTCCACATTTTTTCATATTACTGCCACAAACATGAATCAATTTTATTGGAATTCCAGGTGAAAGATCAATACAAAGTGGTGTACACGTGAGAAGTGGAACGAAAATCATACATGATTCCAAACATTTTTTACAAATCAATATCTGCAAAGTGGGGTGTGCGTAATTATTCAGCCCCCTGAGTGAATACTTTGTAGAACCACCTTTTTGCTGCAATTGCAGCTGCCAGTCTTTTAGGGTATGTCTCTACCAGCTTTGCACATCTAGAGACTGAAATCCTTGCCCATTCTTCTTTGCAAAACAGCTCCAGCTCAGTCAGATTAGATGGACAGCTTTTGTGAACAGCAGTTTTCAGATGTTGCCACAGATTCTCGATTGGATTTAGATCTGCACTTTGACTGGGCCATTCTAACACTTGGATATGTTTTGTTTTAAACCATTCTATTGTTGCCCTGGCTTTATGTTTAGGGTCGTTGTCCTGCTGGAAGGTGAACCTCCACCCCAGTCTCAAGTCTTTTGCAGACTCCAAGAGGTTTTCTTCCAAGATTGCCCTGTATTTGGCTCCATCCATCTTCCCATCAACTCTGGCCAGCTTCCCTGTCCCTGCTGAAGAGATGCACACCCAGAGCATGATGCTGCCACCACCATATTTGGCAGTTGGGATGGTGTGTTCAGAGTGATGTGTAGTGTTAGTTTTCTGCCACACATAGCGTTTTGCATTTTGGCCAAAAAGTTCCCTTTTGGTCTCATTTGACCAGAGCACCTTCTTCCACATGGTTGCTGTGTCCCCCACATGGCTTGTGGCAAACTGCAAACGGGACTTCTTATGCTTTTCTGCTATCAATGGCTTTCTTCTTGTCACTCTTCCATAAAGGCCAACTTTGTGCAGTGCATGACTAATAGTTGTCCTATGGACAGATTCCCCCACCTGAGCTGTAGATCTCTGCAGCTCGTCCAGAGTCACCATGGGCCTCTTGCCTGCATTTCTGATCAGCGCTCTCCTTGTTTGGCCTGTGAGTTTAGGTGGACGGCCTTGTCTTGGTAGGTTTACAGTTGTGTGATACTCCTTCCATTTCTGAATGATCGCTTGAACAGTGCTCCGTGGGATGTTCAAGCCTTTGGAAATCTTTTTGTAGCCTAAGCCTGCTTTAAATTTTTCAATAACTTTAACCCTGACCTGTCTGGTGTGTTCTTTGGACTTCATGGTGTTGTTGCTCCCAATATTCTCTTAGACAACCTCTGAGGCCGTCACAGAGCAGCTGTATTTGTACTGACATTAGATTACACACAGGTGCACTCTACAGTATTTAGTCATTAGCACTCATCAGGCAACGTCTATGGGCAACTGACTGCACTCAGACCAAAGGGGGCTTAGCAGTTATTTATTTGTAAAAAATGTTTGGAATCATGTATGATTTTCATTCCACTTCTAACATGTACACCACTTTGCATTGGTCTTTCATGAGAAATTCCAATACAATTGATTCATGTTTGAGGCAGTAATATGACAAAATGTGGAAAACTTCAAGGGGGGCAAATACTTTTGCAAGCCACTAAATATATATATTATATATATATTAGAGATGGCCTGCACGGTTCGCTGGCGAACGGTTCCAGGCAAACTTTGGGTGGTTCGCATTCGCAGTGAACCAAGAACTTTTTTTCAAAAAAGTTTGGTTCGCCCATAGACTTTAACCTCCCTGGCGGTAAGCCCGTGCTGAGCACGGGCTATGCCACGCAGGAGAATTTCTCAGGCCCTGCTGGGCCTATTTGCATAATTTTTTTTTTTGCAACACGCAGCTAGCACTTTGCTAGCTGCGTGTGCACTCCAATTGCCGCTGCTCAGCGCCGATTAGCCGCGTCGCCCCCCCAGACCCCGTGCGCTGCCTGGCCAATCAGTTCCAGGCAGCGCTGAGGGGTGGATCGGGACTCCCAATGACGTCACAACGTCGGTGACGTCATCCCGCCCATCGCCATGGCAACGGGGAAGCCCTCCGGGAAATCACGTTTTTTGAACGGGATTTCCTGATTGCAGATCGCCGGAGGCGATCAAAGCGGGTGGGGGGATGCTGCTGCACAGCGGCTATCATGTAGCAAGCCCTGAGCTCGCTACATGAGTTAAAAAAAATAAAAATAAAAAACTGCTGTGCTGCCCCCTGGCAGTTTTTAATAGACCGCCAAGAGGGTTAATGCCCGCCAACTTTAGCGGTTAAAGGACTTACGAGCAGAAAAAAGTTAATTACATTACTATGATATCAGACCTCAGGGAAGATGATCAGAGGCTCCCTTGACATTTCTAGACGCTCTGTTATGTTAATCCACTTATCATTAGAGGTCCCGACCCAGCCCAGTGTCGCCTTAGCTAACGGCGATTGGAATCGCCGCTTTAAAAATCCTCTGCCTGCGCAATTTGCATAGCCGCTTCGGCGGCTGTGCAGGATTTAAGCTCTGCCCGCAGCACATCAGCGCTCTGTATACTCCATAATACGTCATGTGGGCGTCACCACATGATCACCCACGTGACTGACTGCACCTCAAGCCAACCGCTACTATAAACAATTCCAGTAACTAAGTGACGTCCTCCCTCGCTCAGCGCTGGTATTCTGTGCTGAGGGGGCGTGGCTGGCTGAGGTGCAGTCAGTCATGTGGGTGGTCATGTGGTGACGCCCACATGACGAATTATGGAGTATACAGAGCATAAATCCTGTGCAGCCGCAGTAGCGGCTATGCAAATTGCGCAGGCAGAGGTTTTTTAAAGCGGCAATTCTAATCGCCGTTAGACAGTGGCGTAGCTAAGGAGCTATGGGCCCCAGTGCAAGTTTTACATGGGGCCCCCCCAAGCACTCTATACATAACAATTGATACGGCATACCAAAACCTGCCAAGGATTTCCAGCGTCAGAGCTGCAAGAAAGGGATGGGCTGGTGGGACACAGTGTGTCAGACCACTATAGAACACACCATCAATCGGACCCCAGCACCCTAAAATTCTGTGGAATAGAAAAGGTCACCTACTCATGGAGGGGCTGCAACAAAATCCGAGAAATACAAAAGGCTGAAACAAAATGGATTTACCAGATGGGTACCCTGCATCCAATGAGGGTACAACGTGGAGATTGACCTTAATTGCTATATAGCTAACAGTTAGGATACAGGGTCAAATCTAGCCCTCTGCATGTGCACCCATGATAGATAGATATGGTAATAGTAGAGGTTTCTGCATTAGCTAGTTTTCTGATACTATATGTAAATTTATATATAGCTTATTTTATCTCAGAAGGAATGAATTTTAATCTAATCTAATTTAATCTATATCTAGCTTTGAATTTAAATATTTTGATATATCTTACTAGCTGATTGCCCGGCCTTGCCCGGGTATGTATTTGGCTGGTATCTGCTCCACCCACTTTTTCTAGCCCTAACACACAAACACTCAATGACCAAGTTTGTGAGCTTTGTGGTCTTTGGCATCAATAATTTGCATTGAAATGAAAAAATCTGATGGGCTGTTTGTGGCTCCACCTCCTTTTCTGAATTTGAACCCCAGTCACCCAATTACCAACTGTACCAGGTTTGAGGCCTGTGCCATTAACAGTGCAAGAATGGTAGTAATTAAATGTCCCCTTGAAAAGCAATAGGTGAAGCTTTATTCACTTTTGTAGGCTCTACTCACTTTTCTGAATATTAATCCCATTCACTGAGTAACCAACTGTGCAAAGTTTAAGAACCCTACCATTAACAGTGTAAGAATGGCCTTGAGAATCAACATTTACATTTTCCCAGTGAAATTTGTATTTGTCTCCACCTACTGATGACCCGGCATTGCCCGTGTACAGTATGTATTTGACTGGTTTTGGTTCCGCCCACTTTTTCTAACCCTAACACACAAACACTCAATGACCAAGTTTGTGAGCTTTGGGGTCTTTATCATCTATAATTTGTATATTCCCATAGAAATTAAACAAATCAGATTGGCTGTTTGTGGCTGTGCCCCTCTCCAGCATTTGAACCCCAGTCACTCAATGACCAACTGTAGCAGGTTTGAGGCATCTGCTATTACCAGTGTAAAAATAGCAGCAATGTAAATATTCCCCTTGAAAATCAACAGGTGAATTTTGATTGGCTATTATAGGCTCCACCCACTTTCTGAATATTAATCTGGGCAAAGTTTGGGAACCCTGCCATAAACAGCGTAAGAAGGACTGCAGTCTACATTTTCCCAGTTCAATTTGTTTTGGCTCCACCCACTTTTTGTAACCTGGACACACAGTCACTCAATTACCAAGTTTGTGAGTTTTGGGGTCCTTGGCATCAATAATTTGTATTTTCCAAAGAAATGAAACTGTTTGTGGCTCTGTCCCCTTTTCTGAATTTGAACCCCAATGACCAACTGTACCAGGTTTGAGGCTTGTGACATTAACAGTGCAAGAATGGCAGCAATTTTAATATTCCCCTTGAAAATAAACAGGTGATTTTGATTGGCTTTTTTAGGCTCCACCCACTTTTCTGAATATTAATCCCTGTCACCCAGTAACCAGCTGTGCAAAGTTTGAGAACCCTGCCATGAACAGTGAAGAAGGGCGGCAGTTTACAATTTTCCAGAAAAATCTGTTTTTGACTCCACCCACTTTTTGTGACCTTGACACACAGTCACTCAATGACCAAGTTTGTGAGCTTTTGGGTTCCTGGCATCAACATTCTGTGAATGGAAGCAGTTTATCCAGAAACGCAAATCTGATTGGCTGTTTGTGGCTCTGCCCCTTTAATGAATTTGAACCCCAGTCACATGATGACCGACTGTAGCAGGTTTGAGGCCTCTGCCATTAACAGTGTAAGAATGACAGCAGTTTCAATATTCCCCTTGAAAATCAATAGGTGAATTTTGATTGGCTCTTGTAGGCTCCACCCACTTTTCTGAATATTAATCCTAGCCCCCCAGTGACAAACTGTGTCAAATTTGAGAACCCTGCCATTAACAGTGTAAGAATAGCTGCAATTTATATTTTCCCATGTAAAAAGTTAGTTGTTTTTGCCTCTGCCCACTATTTCTAACTTTGACTTACAGTCACTCAATGACCAAGTTTATGAGCTGTGGGGTCTTTGGCATCAATAAGTTGTATTTTCCCATTGAAATTAAACAAATGTGATTGGCTGTTTTTGGCCCGCTCCCTTTTCAGAATTTAAACCCCAGTCTCCCAGTGACTGACTGTACCAGATTTGAGGCCTCTGCCATTAAGAGTGTATGAATGGCAGCACTGTAAATATTCCCTTTGAAAATCAATAGGTGAATTTTGATTGGCTGTTTTAGGCTCCACCCACATTTCTGAATATCAATCCCAGTCACCCAGTGGCCAATTGTGTCAAGTTTGGGAACCCTGCCATGTAAAAAATTAACTTGTTGGCGCCACACACTTTTTCTAACCTTGACATAGTCTCTCAATTATCAAGTTTATCAGTTTTGGGGTCCTTGATATCAATACTTTGTATATTCCCATTGAAAAATAAACAAATCTGATTGGCTGTTTGTGGCTCCGCCCCCTTTCTGAATGTGAATCCTAGTCACCCAGTGACCAACTGTACCAGGTTTGAGGCATCTGCTATTAACAGTATACGAATGGTAGCAGCTTAAATATTCCCTTTGAAAATTGAAAGGTGAATTTTTATTGGTTGTTGTAGCCTCCACCTACCTTCCAAAATCTTAATCTCATTCACCCAATGATCAACTGTGCAAAGTTTGAGAACCCTGCCATTAACTGTGTAAGAATGGCTACAGTTTACATTTTCCCAGTAAAATTTGTTGTTGGCTCCGCTCACTTTTTGTAACATTGACACACAGTCACTCAATGACCAAGTTTGTGAGCTTTCAGGTTCCTGGCATCAAAAATGTGTGAATGGAAGCAGTTTATACACCAAGGAAATCTGCTTGGCTGTTTGTGGCCCGCCCCTTTAGTGAATTTGGACCCCAGTCACCCAAACACCGAATGTAGCAAGTTTGAAGCCTCTGCCATTAACAGTGTAAGAATAGCAGCAGTTTAAATATTTCCCTTAAAAATCAGTAGGTGAATTTTGATTGGCTGTTGTAGGCTCCACCCACTTTCCTGAATCTTAATCTCATTCGCCCAGTGACCATGTTTGAAAACCCTGCGATTAACAGTGTGAGAATGGCTGCAGTTTACATTTTACCATTTAAAATGAATGGCTGAAATTTGATTGGCTGTTTTATGCTCGGCCCATTTATCCTGGATTTGTAACCTCGGTCACCAAGTGACACACTGTGCAAAGTGTGGGGACTCTGGCTTGATTTTTTCCATTGACATGAATGGGGAAATCTGATTAGCTGTTTGTAGCTCCGCCCAGGTGTACAGGGGGGCCGCAAAACCCCCAGAACATATCATCCCAGGTAGTAAGGGATCTGTGTACCAAGTTTCGTTCAAATCGGTCTAGCCGTTTTCGAGTGATCGCGGCACATACACACATACACACACACACACACACATACATCCGATTTTATATATATAGATAAAAAGTCTATGTATACTCCTCCTTAACCATATTAGTTGTAATGGAGAAAGGGGTAATATATCATATGACCACATGATGGCGATGGAGTGCAGAGTTGTGGACATTCATGACTAAATATGAAATGCTACAAATTTGTGCGCTAGTGAAACACTTACATATGAAAAGTCATGGACTATGGTGAAATGTGTATGTTATTTATTACACTTAGGAAGATTCGCTATAGGAATTGCTATGTACTAGAATGATTCTAATTATATATGTATGGGCCTCCCTCTTCCCTCAGCTTCACTCAATGCGGATGATGTTACGCATGCGGCGGAGGGGGGTACCCCGTGCTGCAATATTTACATATTTATCAATGCGTACGGGTGGACGCGCATGCGCCTTGCATGCGGAAGTAAGTACGGGCAGTGTACTCAATGGGAGCCTGAGCGCCCTCACGTACATAAACAACCAGACGTCCTGAGGCTAGCCACGCCCCTGATGAGTCACGCGTACGTGACGAAACGCGTAGGGAGGAGCTAGCAGCCGACAGGACGGTCTGGAAACTACGTAGCGGAGACTAACGGAGCGCCCGACGAGCCTATCCGGAGAGGCACGGGGGAGGGCCCGTTTTAACACTCTATGCGCTGACACATGCACATGTTTGTGAGTACCTAATTTTTAATAAAACTTGCTTATAACATAACGGAGTTATGCTATGTGAGGCTCATTCTATTTGAGGTGAGCACACTATAAGGAATCCACAGAGGGAAGGACGGCGAGGAACCATCTGAGTCAGGTCAGGCAGTCGGCCTTAGAAGGACTACAGAGCGCACATTGACCAGTCTTACAGTGGTCACACAGGTCGGGTGAGTGCGGCCCCAAGGGGGGTTCTTTACTACTTCTATTTGATGCACCTGAGGTGAAGTGGAGCGCTATCTATCCATACACAACAAAGAAAGGGAAGGGGAACCGTTTGTTAATGATTACTACTATTTAAAGTATCTATAGAAGTGATTATTACCAGCACAGGACCAATAGAGAGCTAATATTGTGCCCTCTGGCCCAAGGGCCCCGATGCGGTTGCTACCTCTGCACCCCCTATTGCTACACCACTGCCGTTAGATAAGGCGACCCTGGGCTGGGTCGGGGCCTCTAATGATAAGTGGATTAACATAACAGAGCGTCTAGAAATGTCAAGGGAGCCACTGATCGTCTGCCCTGAGGTCTGATTTCATAGTAAGGTAATTCACTTTTTTTCTGACATTCAGCTCGTAAGTCCTTTAATAGCAAAGTCCCCTTACCGAGTAAGAACACCAAATTTGCAGGGTATGTAGAGGAGGGCAGTGACTACAAGAGGGAAACATTTATTCAAAAAGACCTTATACTTTTTGAGAAAATCGATTTTAAAGTTTTAAAGAAAAAAGAGTCGATTCATTAATAAAAGAAACAATTCATTAAAAAGAACCGGATGATTCATGAACTGTTAGTATAGCAGAGAATGCGTCCTGAGTAGAGTTGGGCCGAACCTCCGATTTTAGGTTCGCGAACCGGGTTCGCGAACTTTCGCGGAACGTTCGGTTCGCGTTAAAGTTCGCGAACCGCAATAGACTTCAATGGGGATGCGAACTTTGAAAAAAAAAATAATTATGCTGGCCACAAAAGTGATGGAAAAGATGTTTCAAGGGGTCTAACACCTGGAGGGGGGCATGGCGGAGTGGGATACACGCCAAAAGTCCCCGGGAAAAATCTGGATTTGACGCAAAGCAGCATTTTAAGGGCAGAAATCACATTGAATGCTAAATGACAGGCCTAAAGTGCTTTAAAACATCTTGCATGTGTATACATCAATCAGGTAGTGTAATTAAGGTACTGCTTCACACTGACACACCAAACTCACCGTGTAACGCACCACAAACAGCTGTTTGTACTAGTGACGGCCGTGCTGGACTGGTGCGCACCATGGCGAGAGTGCAGGTTTTGGTGGCTTTACAGCCCATATGGTCGGCCTGGCTGATGTAGCTGAATGACAGAACAGTGACTGTCCAGCTGATCAAATTTGGTCTGACCACAATGAAGCAACGACCTTATTATCTTTTGTGTGCCCCCCGAGACACTCATCTAGGCGCCGGTCATTGCTTCATTGTGATACGCAAGCCCCTTCACCACGGCAAGGTAATGATCACGAAGGGGAATGGGCGCATGTACATGCCTTTTCTTTTGTTGTTGCAGCTGCCCTCAGTGCAGCCAGAAAAATTAGGCAGTCATGTACACGCACCATAAAAATTATTACAGCGGCCGCTGCTAGCAGCGGCCTAAAAAATTCAGCAATCCGCCTGGAGTCCCGGACCCTGTTGGTGGTGGCGGAGAAGGTAGTGAAGCGGCCTGCAGGCAGACATGCTGTGTGGAGGGACTGGGAGCGACTTAGTCTTTTTGGGGCAGGCCAGGCAGCCAGTCACACGGCGTGCAGGCAGAGATGCTGTGTGTGCGGGGACTGACTTAGTCTTGGGGCGGGCAGCAGCCCTCCGGGATCCATGCCTCATTCATTTTGATAAAGGTGAGGTACTTAACACTTTTGTGACTTAGGCGACTTCTCTACTCTGTGACAATGCCTCCAGCTGCGCTGAAGGTCCTTTCTGAGAGGACGCTTGCGGCAGGGCAGGAGAGAAGTTGGATGGCAAATTGGGACAGCTCTGGCCACAGGTCAAGCCTGCGCACCCAGTAGTTCAAGGGTTCCTCATCGCTGTTCACAGCAGTGTCTACATCCACACTTAAGGCCAGGTAGTCGGCTACCTGCCGGTCGAGGCGTTGGTGGAGGGTGGATCCGGAAGGGCTACGGCGAGGCGTTGGACTAAAGAACGTCCGCATGTCCGACATCACCATGAGATCGCTGGAGCGTCCTGTCTTTGACTGCGTGGACACGGGAGGAGGATTAGTGGCAGTGGTACCTTGCTGGCGTTGTGCTGTCACATCACCCTTAAAGGCATTGTAAAGCATAGTTGACAGCTGGTTCTGCATGTGCTGCATCCTTTCCACCTTCCGGTGAGTTGGTAACAGGTCCGCCACTTTGTGCCTGTACCGAGGGTCTAGTAGTGTGGCCACCCAGTACAGCTCATTCCCCTTGAGGTTTTTTATACGGGGGTCCCTCAACAGGCAGGACAGCATAAAAGACGACATCTGCACAAAGTCGGATCCAGTACCCTCCATCTCCTCTTGCTCTTCCTCAGTGACGTCACGTAAGTCAACCTCCTCCCTCCAGCCGCGAACAATACCACGGGAAGGTTGAGCAGCACAAGCCCCCTGCGACGCCTGCTGCGGTTGTTCTCCTGCCGCTGTCCCCTCCTCCTCCTCCTCCCCCAAAGAAACACCTTGCTCATCATCCTCTGAGTCTGACTCGTCTTCTGCACACGACCTCTCTTCTTCCTCCTCCTCCCCCCTCTGTGCTGCCGCAGGTGTTGAGGAAACAGCTGGGTCTGATGAAAATTGGTCCCATGCCTGTTCCTGCCGTAACGGTTCCTGGTCACGCTCATTCGCAGCTTCATCCGCCACTCTACGCACAGCACGCTCCAAGAAGTACGCGTAGGGAATTAAGTCGCTGATGGTGCCCTCACTGCGGCTCACCAGGTTGGTCACCTCCTCAAACGGCCGCATGAGCCTGCATGCATTTTTCATCAGTGTCCAGTTGTCGGGCCAGAACATCCCCATCTTCCCAGACTGTTTCGTTCTACTCCAGTTGTAGAGGTACTGGGTGACGGCTTTCTTCTGTTCTAGCAGGCGGGAGAACATGAGCAGGGTCGAGTTCCAGCGAGTGGGGCTATCGCAAATGAGGCGTCTCACCGGCATGTTGTTTTTACGCTGAATTTCTGCAAATCGTGCCATGGCTGTGTAAGAGCGCCTCAAATGCCCACAGAACTTCCTGGCCTGCTTCAGGACATCCGCTAAGCCAGGGTACTTTGCCACAAATCTTTGAACCACTAGATTCATGACATGTGCCATGCAGGGTATGTGTGTCAGCTTCCCCATATGCAAAGCGGCAAGCAGATTGCTGCCGTTGTCGCACACCACGTTGCCTATCTCCAGGTGGTGCGGGGTCAGCCACTCATCCACCTGTTTCTTAAGAGCAGCCAGGAGAGCTGCTCCAGTGTGACTCTCCGCTTTGAGATAAGCCATGTCTAAGATGGCGTGACACCGTCGTACCTGGCATGCAGCATAGGCCCTGCGGAGCTGGGGCTGTGTAGCTGGAGAGGAGAACTGCCACTCAGCCAAGGCGGAGGAGGAGGACAGCGAAGAGCATGTAGCAGGAGGAGAGGAGGTGGCAGGAGGCCTGCCTGCAAGCCGTGGAGGTGTCACAATTTGGTCCACCGCTTTCTGCTTGCCATCGTTCACCACCAGGTTCACCCAATGGGCTGTGTAGGTAATGTAGCGGCCCTGCCCGTGCTTGGCAGACCAGCCATCCGTGGTCAGGTGTACCCTTGACCCAACGCTCTTCGCAAGAGATGACACCACTTGCCTCTCAACTTCACGGTGCAGTTGGGGTATGGCCTTTCTCGAAAAATAAGTGCGGCCTGGCATCTTCCACTGCGGTGTTCCGATGGCCACAAATTTACGGAAGGCCTCAGAGTCCACCAGCCGGTATGGTAACAGCTGGCGAGCTAACAGTTCCGCCACGCCAGCTGTCAGACGCCGGGCAAGGGGGTGACTGGCCAAAAGTGGCTTCTTCCGCTCAAACATTTCCTTCACGGACACCTGACTGCTGCTGTGGGCAGAGGAGCAGGAACCGCTCAAGGGCAGAGGCGGAGTGGAGGAGGGTGCCTGTGAAGGTGCAAGGGAGAAAGCGGCAGAAGCAGATGATGCACCTGAAGGAGGAAGAGGAGAAGGAGGGTGACTTTTCTTTTGTGTGCTGCTGCTGCTTTTGCTCAGGTGGCCATCCCATTGCTGTTTGTGCCTTTTCTCCAGGTGCCTTCGTAAGGCACTTGTCCCTACGTGAGTGTTGGCCTTTCCACGGCTCAATTTTTGTTGGCAGAGCGAACAGATGGCTTTGGTCCGATCTGAGGCACACACAGTAAAAAATTTCCACACCGCTGAGCCACCCTGGGATGTGGGCACTATGGGGACCTCAGCAGCTGATGCTGAAGGGCAAGTTGGCTGGCTGTACATAGGTGGCGATACATGGTGCCGGACTCTGCCACCAGCTGTTTCTGACGAAGAGCTGCCCCTGCTTCTTTCAGCAACTTCTCTCCTCCTGCTACTCTCTGACTCCCCCTCTGAACTGTCCCCCTCTTCATCTCCTCTATTGGGAACATACAGAGGATCCCTATTACCGTCATCATCGTAGTCATCCTGCCCAGCTTCGCTTGCCTCAGACAAATCCAAACTTGCACCATCAGTAGGTCCTTCATCCTCCTGACACGTTACATCCATAGTGTTGCCGCGTAACTCAGACATATTAGCTGGTGAAAATTCATCTGGCTGTAACAACAATGGCTGTGCATCAGTGATTTCAACACTAAATAATTCTTGCGAAGTGTCAAATGCAGCAGAAGTGGTGCTAGTAGTAGCGCTGGTGGCTGAGCAAGATGAGGTGTTCTGTGTCGCTAAATACTCAACCACGTCCTGACAATCTTGGGAGGTGATGGGACGTGCCTTCTTCCGAGCACTGTACTGTGGGCCAGGTCCACACGAAATTACATTTACACGACCTCGCGCAGACCTGCCGGGTGGCCTTCCTCTGCCTCTGCCACTACCTCTTCCTCTTCCTCTACCTGTTTTGTCCATATTGGGTATGCACGGAGTGGTATATCACACTGCATGCACTCACGTAGGTAGGTGGGTTCACTTAACTGCACAGGTATGCGCACTGATGCGGTGGGTTCACTGAACAGAACAGGTATACAGTGGCGGGTTCACAGAACAGGTATGCAGTGGCAGGATCACTGAACACAATAGGTATGCAGTGGCGTGTTCACTAAACAGGTATACAGTGGCGGGTCCACTGAACAGAACAGGTATACAGTGGCGGGTCCACTGAACAGAACAGGTATACAGTGGCGGGTCCACTGAACAGAACAGGTATACAGTGGCGGGTCCACTGAACAGAACAGGTATACAGTGGCGGGTCCACTGAACAGAACAGGTATACAGTGGCGGGTCCACTGAACAGAACAGGTATACAGTGGCGGGTTCACAGAACAGGTATGCAGTGGCAGGATCACTGAACACAATAGGTATGCAGTGGCGTGTTCACTAAACAGGTATACAGTGGCGGGTCCACTGAACAGAACAGGTATACAGTGGCGGGTCCACTGAACAGAACAGGTATACAGTGGCGGGTCCACTGAACAGAACAGGTATACAGTGGCGGGTTCACAGAACAGGTATGCAGTGGCAGGATCACTGAACACAATAGGTATGCAGTGGCGTGTTCACTAAACAGGTATACAGTGGCGGGTCCACTGAACAGAACAGGTATACAGTGGCGGGTTCACTGAACAGGTATACAGTGGCGGGTCCACTGAACAGAACAGGTATACAGTGGCGGGTCCACTGAACAGAACAGGTATACAGTGGCGGGTCCACTGAACAGAACAGGTATACAGTGGCGGGTCCACTGAACAGAACAGGTATACAGTGGCGGGTCCACTGAACAGAACAGGTATACAGTGGCGGGTCCACTGAACAGAACAGGTATACAGTGGCGGGTCCACTGAACAGAACAGGTATACAGTGGCGGGTTCACAGAACAGGTATACAGTGGCGGGTCCACTGAACAGAACAGGTATACAGTGGCGGGTTCACAGAACAGGTATGCAGTGGCAGGATCACTGAACACAATAGATATGCAGTGGCGTGTTCACTAAACAGGTATACAGTGGCGGGTCCACTGAACAGAACAGGTATACAGTGGCGGGTTCACTGAACAGGTATACAGTGGCGGGTCCACTGAACAGAACAGGTATACAGTGGCGGGTTCACAGAACAGGTATACAGTGGCAGATCCACTGAACAGAACAGGTATACAGTGGCGGGTTCACAGAACAGGTATGCAGTGGCAGGATCACTGAACACAATAGGTATGCAGTGGCATGTTCACTAAACAGGTATACAGTGGCGGGTCCACTGAACAGAACAGGTATACAGTGGCGGGTTCACTGAACAGGTATACAGTGGCGGGTCCACTGAACAGAACAGGTATACTGTGGCGGGTTCACAGAACAGGTATACAGTGGCGGGTCCACTGAACAGAACAGGTATACAGTGGCGGGTTCACAGAACAGGTATGCAGTGGCAGGATCACTGAACACAATAGGTATGCAGTGGCGTGTTCACTAAACAGGTATACAGTGGCGGGTCCACTGAACAGAACAGGTATACAGTGGCGGGTTCACTGAACAGGTATACAGTGGCGGGCCCACTGAACAGAACAGGTATACAGTGGCGGGTTCACAGAACAGGTATGCAGTGGCAGGTTCACTGAACACAACAGGTATGCAGTGGCGGGTTCACTGAACAGGTATACAGTGGCGGGTCCACTGAACAGAACAGGTATACAGTGGCGGGTCCACTGAACAGAACAGGTATACAGTGGCGGGTCCACTGAACAGAACAGGTATACAGTGGCGGGTTCACAGAACAGGTATACAGTGGCGGGTCCACTGAACAGAACAGGTATACAGTGGCGGGTTCACAGAACAGGTATGCAGTGGCAGGATCACTGAACAGGTATGCAGTGGCAGGATCACTGAACAGGTATGGAGTGGCAGGATCACAGTACAGGTATGCAGTGGGCTGAGGGCTCACTGAACAGAACAGGTATGCAGTGGCAGGATCACTGAACAGGTATGGAGTGGCAGGATCACAGTACAGGTATGCAGTGGGCTGAGGGCTCACTGAACAGAACAGGTATGCAGTGGCAGGATCACTGAACAGGTATGCAGTGGCAGGATCACTGAACAGGTATGCAGTGGCAGGATCACAGTACAGGTATGCAGTGGGCTGAGGGCTCACTGAACAGAACAGGTATGCAGCCAGGAAGAAGTTAAGCCTAACTAATCTTTCCCTATATGAGAGACTGCAGCAGCTCGCCCTACTCTCACTAATGCAGGCACACGAGTGGCCGTAATGGCCGCCGCTGCCTGCCTTATATAAGGGGGGGTGGGGCTCCAGGGGCTAGTGTAGCCTAATTGGCTACACTGGACCTGCTGACTGTGATGTAGAGGGTCAAAGTTGACCCTCAGTGCATTATGGGGCGAACCGAACTTCTTCCGCAAAAGGTTCGCGTGCGGTACCCGCACGTGAACCACCTACGTTCGCGCGAACCACGTTCGCCGGCGAACCGTTCGGCCCAACTCTAGTCCTGAGCAGGACGTATAGCTGCCGGCTCCTGCTGCCTCTCCCCACCTGCCTTCACCTGTCACCCTCACCTAGGCTGGCACCTGGTGCGCCCATGGGTGCACCGGGTGCCAGCCTAAGTGAGGGTGACAGGTGAGGAGGTGGGGAGAGACAGCAGGAGGCGGCAGCTATGCGTCCGAAAGGACGCATTCTCTGCTATGTGGGGGGCATCGGAGATCTTCAATCACCTTAATTGAAAATCGCAAGATAAGAGGATACTGTATTTGTTGGATCGTTTACCGAGGATATTGGCGTGGGAATTTTTTTAAAGGTACAGGTAAGTATTCATGGTTAATTTAGAATAATAAAATACTTTTCTCATGGTTGTGTTTTTATTTCATTTAACCCTTTGTGGAAATGGGTAAGGGGTACTTTGTACCCCTATACTAATTTCTCCTGGGAGGGGGGTGGGCATCTGGGGCCCCCCTTTTTAAAGGGGACCCCCAGATGCCACTATTGAATGGACAAGGGCTCCAGGGGGGAGGGGAAGGCTTGGCCACCCCTCCCCCCCGGAGCCCACCATACCATGGACCATGCGGGCTGGTATAGCTCAGGGTGCAAAGCCCCAGTCGGCCGGGGCTCCGCATTCTGGCTATCCCAGCCTGCATGGGGGACAAGGGGTTACAGAGGCTCAGGGGGGGGGGGGACCCCACGCCATTTTTTTTCAGATTTCCCACACACAGCACATAAAAAAAAATATTTTTTTAAAGGACTTCCAAGGCCATAAATTTGAAAAAGTTAAATACCTTTTCATAATCCAGATCCACGGAGGACGCCATCCGCACCCTCCGGTTCATTCCGCCATGCCTCCCGTAGTAATACCAGCCTCGGTCGGGTCCCAACCCCTCTGAACTGGTCGGGTTCTCATTACCCTCAATATGGCCGCCACAGATTGCCGCGGCTGCGAAGTCCGCATAGACGCAATTGCGACTGCGCAGCTCTCGGACCTCCTTCTGATGTATCCGATGTATGCATGCATATTGATGACACGGCGGGAGGAGGGCCTAGAGCTGTGCAGCCGCAATCATGTCTATGCGGATTGCACAGCCACGGCAATCTGTGGTGGCCATATTGAGAGGGGAATGAGAACCCGACTCGTTCGGAGGGGGCGGGGCCTGACCGGTGGCAGGTATTACTACTGGAGCCATGGCGGAATGAACGGGAGGGCACGGATGGTGTCCTCCAGGGATCTGGATTATGAAAAGGTATTTAACTTTTTTCACATTTGTGGCCTCAGAAGTCCTTTAAATATTGTTTCCTGCTATCTTTTTAACATGTCCTGCAAATTTGGTGTTGCTAGGATGTAAGGGGCCTTTGCTATTAACTGCTAAAGTCGGTGGGTGATGATAACCAACCGGAATTATAGGGGTGCAAAAGTGCTGAATTCTGCCATTGGCTTTTATTGGGCTCCCTATTTCACTTTCAAAAATCCCAAATCTTTTCAAAGGACGATGGCTCAGCAGTGGCACATTTTCTAGCATTGTAGGGACTCTTAGGGGGATCATAACTGGTGAGTTTCGGGGCCCCTAGGCCAAAGAGGTCATAGCCTAGGGTCACAAAAACCTATTCATTTTGGCAATGTTAATGGTGGCGATTCTGATGAACATAAATCGCAGCCATGGCTGTTAGCAAAGTCTGAATCTCACGACATGTCTCCCGCAGGTAGAAGGCATATTGTTGTACTTGCACTCCAATGCTGGGTTCCCTACATCTCTGCAAAAGTGCTAAATTCCCCATAGGCTTTCATTGGGCCTCCTATTTCACATATATAGCAAAGTCTGAATCTCACGACATGTCTCCCGCAGGTAGAAGTCATCAGGCTTGCTCTCCAGAACTCCTGAATGCGAATTTACCTGAATTATTCGGGTAAATTTCAGCGTTCCCGAAGTCGAAGCCGAATGCGCCGAAGCCGAAGCCGAAGGCGGCCGAATGTGCACATTTGAATTCGGCCGGATGACGCGTTGGGTTCGGCTTCGGGATTTGGGAGTGACGTGGGCCAATCAGAATTCCTCCATCCGAGTCCCTGGCAATGCTAGCAACTAATCAGAGGAGGGGACAGAGGCGTAGCTAGGTCTTTCAGCACCCGGGACAAAGACTATTAATGCGCCCTTTAATGGAAAATCAGCACCAAAATAGGGGCATGGCCATGCAATAGCATGTGGGCGTGGTCATGGGTGGAGCCAACATATGATAGGACATTAGACTAGGACTATGGTAGGATTAGATTGGGAGCTCCTCTGAGGACAGTCAGTGGCATGACTATGTACTCTGTAACATGCTGCAGAAGATGGCAGTGCTATATAAATACATAATAATAGTATGGTAGGACATTAGACTATGACTATGGTAGGATTAGATTGTGAGCTCCTCTGAGGACAGTCAGTGGCATGACTATGTACTCTGTAATATGCTGCAGGAGATGTCACTGCTATATAAATACATAATAATAATATGGTAGGACATTAGACTATGACTATGGTAGGATTAGAGTGTGAGCTCCTCTGAGGACAGTCAGTGACATGACTATGTACTCTGTAATGTGCTGCAGATGTCAGTGCTATATAAATACATAATAATAATATGATAGGATATTAGACTATGACTATTGTATGATTAGAGTGTGAGCTCCTTCTGTGGACAGTCAGTGACACGACTATGTACTCTGTAAAGTGCTGCAGGAGATGTCAGTGCTATATAAATACAATAAATACATAATAATAATAATATGGTAGGACATTACACTATGACTATGGTAGGATTAGATTGTGAGCTCCTCTGAGGACAGTCAGTGACATGCCTATGTACTCTGTAATGTGCTGCAGAAGATGTCAGTGCTATATAAATACATAATAATAACATGGTAGGGCATTAGACTAGGACTATGGTAGGATTAGAGTGTGAGCTCCTCTGAGGACAGTCAGTGACATGACTATGTACTCTGTAATGTGCTGCAGAAGATGTCAGTGCTATATAAATACATAATAATAATATGGTAGAACATTAGACTATGACTATGGTAGGATTAGAGTGTGAGCTCCTCTGAGGACAGTCAGTGACATGACTATGTACTCTGTAACGTGCTGCAGAAGATGTCAGTGCTATATAAATATATAATAATAGGGGAAGACTTTAGGCTAGGAGTATGGTAGGATTAGAGTGTGAGCTCCTCTGAGCTCAGGCCTAGTGGGCAGCAAGCCTCAGGTCTGGTGGCTGGAGGCCTCTGGCTCAGGTCTTGTCAGTCAGTAACAACCTACTTTTAACCTAACTTGTACAGAAAAAAAACAATATCTGGACTTGTTGCATCCCACTGACACAGTGCTAATTGGCTATGACGTTTGTATAGGCTTCAGCAGATCAGCCATCAGATAAAGCCCTCTCAGATGCTTGCCCATACACAGTACATAGATTTTCAATCAGTTTCAGTGGATTTGTGGAAAAGCCAACACCTCCTGCCTGGCTGTCCAGGTCTCCCAGGGCTTTGAAGGTGAAGGGTGCATGAAAAGGCTTTCAAAGCCCGGTAAAGTTGACTATAATCCCCCAAACACCCTTTACAAAACAATGCACTGTTGTGCATGAATCTGCCTGCATCCTCCAGCACCCACCGACCCACAGGAGCTCAGGCACAGGGAACACAGGCTGCAAGCCAGCAGACAACAGCACCCTGGACAGGCAGAAGGATACTTACAGAGGCTAAAGCAGAATGCAAGCTGGGGAAATGTGCTGAGTACAGGAGGATAATGCTGGGGCACGGTGCTACATGCTGGCCACACACTGACTGCTGATGTCGGCACTTGAGCAGCTACAAGCCAGTCATGTGTAATCTACTAACAAAAACTGGAGCTGGAGAGCTGAGCGGGAGGAGTAGCTGAACAGGGGAAACATACTGTTGTGTGTGCATCTGTCCGTATAGAAAGTCAGCAAGTGGGCGAGCTTACCTCTTCTGTTTGGCAGGTACCCTGGGAAGATTGGGAGCCGCCTCTCCACCAATCAGGCGCCTACATGCTCTTGCACTCAGTCTCCGCCCCCCTCCACAGTCGCACTTCCCTGGCTGCCTTGCTGGCTTCCTGCCTGTTTTGGCTCCTCCTCACCAATCACCATCAGCAAATGGTTGCTCTGGCTGGCTGGCCCTGCGTGCACTCCACTAGTGCACGTGGTGGCGTGTGACGTCACTGGGGCGCAGTTGCGAGATAGAAAAAAAATATATATATATACTGCGCTGCCGCTGGGCGCCCTTAGGGACCCAGTGCCCGGGGGCACATGTCCTACCCCGCCCCCCCCAAGCTACGCCCCTGGGAGGGGAGCCTGGCCCTCCCCTCCTCTATATAAGGCGGCGGCCATTTTACGGAGCTACGCACTTGTGTGACTGAGCTGGTACTGAGTGCATCTCCAGTGCTGTGCTGCAGTCTTATCAAGTGTACTCTGTGCTAAACCTAGCGTTTTGCTTCCTAAACACCTCCTACAGACATTCATTGTACTGTTATATAGATAGATAGTAATTTGATTGTTTGTAGTCAGCTAGTGTGTACTGTATTATACTGTGCTAGGCTAGTGTTAGTCTGTTTGCAGGCTAGGCCTGCTAGCCTAGGGCAGCCTTAGCCTACTACTAGCTTAGGTAGGTTAGGGATTCTAGTTAGTTGTGTACTATAGTAGTTTAGTTAAATTGTACTGCTGCTGTTTGCTGTAGTCTGTTAGTTTATAGCTTCAGTACTGTTAGTTAATACTAGTTATTTACTGATTGACTGTGTACAGGCCAGCATCCCTTGTTGTCACCTGCTGTGTGACTGTCATTTGCCGGCGCACCCTATTGATTGCGTCTTACCGTGTGTGACCGACCGACTGAAATTGGTCACCCACTATCTGGCAGTTAGTTATATTGTTTACTGTTTAGTACAGCAGGCGGTTAATAGTTACTACCTGCGCGTACACTACTACCTGCGCGTACAACCGTACTACTACTAGGTAGGTGGTAGTCTTCCACTACTACTACCACCCACCCCTTCATTTAATTTTTTTCATTTGTAACTGTGTGATTTATTACCTTTCTGTAGTAAATTGTTACATTCGCAGGCCAGCATCCCTTGTTGTCACATGCTGTGTGACTGTCATTTGCCGGCGCACCCTGTTGATTGCGTCTGACCGTGTGTGACCGACCGACTGTAATTTGTCACCCACTGTCTGGCAGTTAGTTATATTGTTTACTGTTTAGTACAGCAGGCGGATAATAGTTACTACCTGCGAGTACAGCCGTACTACTACTAGGTAGGTGGTAGTCTTCCACTACTACTATCACCCACCCCTTCATTTAATTTTTTTCATTTGTTACTGTGAGATTTATTACCTTTCTGTAGTAAATTGTTACATTCGCAGGCCAGCATCCCTTGCTGTGACTGTCATTTGCCGGCGCACCCTATTGATTGCGTCTGACCATGTGTGACCGACTGTAATTGCCACCCACTGTCACACGAGTTAGTGCTGTAGAGACTCACTGTTAGTAGTAGTATTACTACTACTACTACTACTACTACTACTACTACTACTACTACTACTACTTCTACTACTACTACTACTACTACTACTACTACTACTTCTACTACTACTTGAAAAAAAATTTTTCTAAATTTGTTGACACTTACCACCAGTCAGTCACCACCACCACCACCACCAACCCAGACTTTATTAAAGTTTACACCCTTTCCCGCCATTTTCTACACATTTGTTTTGTGTTTTTTTTTTTTTACTGTATTCATATATAAGTGCAAAATGACTGGCAGAGGTAGAGGGCGTGGCACCACCAGGAGAGGCAGCGCCATTGCAGCAACCACTGCCAGCAGCAGGTCTGTGACTGGTCCGCCGCCAGCCACTGACCGCAGAGTTGTGGAGGAGGGAGCAGAGGCTTAACAGCAGTGTGTTGCGCCCATCTTTAAGATGGGTCGTCGCCCCCGGCCCATTAAGGAGAGTCAGGCGCAGGCTGTGGTGGAAATGATGGCGGAGCAGGAAGCCACCGTTTCCAGCCAGGCCTCCAGCACCAGCGAGACCAGTACCACCACCACCAGCACTCCGGTCCGCAGCAGGCCTCCACCACCGCTTGAGGTCACGGTGACCCCATTGACCAGCCTGCCCTCACTGAGCTCGGTCTTCACCCCAGTGATTGCAGCCGTGTACAGGGATGTTGTGGAGAAGTTTGAGCAGGAGATAATGGGGACATCATCATGCAAGGAGGAGGAGGAGGAGTTGGAGGTGGAACAGTTTATTGTTGGCGCTGATGAGGAGGGGCATGATGCAGGGGATTTTGGGCCACCGGATGTGGTTGAGGTGGGCTCAGAGGACATGTTTGGGGATGATGATGACATGCTGGATCCTCCCTATGTGCCACCACCAGTACCACCAGCACACTTGCTTGAAGGCAGCTCGTCATCGGAGGAGGAGGAGTCTCTGGCGCAGAGGCATGGCAGCAGCAACAAGGCGGCAAGCACAGGGCATGGAAGGCAGGAGCCACAGCCTGCTGCTTCAGCCGCTACCACCACCCGCAGCAAACCTCCAACCAAGCCAAAAAAGGCACAAGCCTCCAAGGGCACCAAAAAACCCCAGCCCTCAAGCTCAAAGGGCAGGTTGAAATCCCCAGTCTGGCGGTTCTTCACTAAGTGCACAGAGGACCCGACGCTGGCAATTTGCAACAGTTGCAAGGTCAATCTCAGCAGAGGTCGGGATCTCCTCAAGCTGAGTACCTCGTGCCTGTCGACCCACTTAGAGACCAGGCATTTTGAAGATTTTTGTGAGTATGAGAAGCTGATGCAAAGTGGTGCAGGCAGTGGTTAGAGATGTAGTGAACGGTTCGCCGGTGAACGGTTCCAGGCGAACTTTGGGGGTTCGCGTTCGCCTGGACCAAGCGAACTTTTGCGGAAGTTCGATTCGCCCCATAATGCACTATGAGGGTCAACTTTGACCCTCTGCATCACAGTCAGCAGGCACATTGTAGCCATTCAGGCTACACTAAGCCCTGGAGCCCCACCCCCCCTTATATAAGGCAGGCTCCGGCGGCCATTAGCCTCACTCATGTGCCTGCTAGTAGAGATAGACTAGGGACAGCTGCTGCAGACTTGTTCTTCTAGGGACAGATTAGTTAGGTTCTTGGCTGCTTAGCTTGCTCCTGGCTGATTATTATTGCTTATTTTAGCACCCCTCAACAGCTCTTTTCAGAGCTCATCCTGTACTTTTTTTTTTCTGTGTGTCAAACTGACACTTTTGTTGCATGCACAGCCTTGCTAATTCATAGTGTGTGCCACTGCCAGCAGCCCAGCACATTCAGTGACTACCTGTGTGTGTGGCAGGGAGCTGCACATTGTACTACCCAATACTGCATATACCTGTAATGTACGGGGCATCTGCGACAAACAGCACCACCGCCGCAGCTGCCTCCATGCGGCCATCCGTTCCTCCAGCATCCAGGACGCCGAGGAGGACGGAGCCGTCGTTCTTGCCGGGGGTCGCCTTAGCGCACAGGTGCGCGCATAGATGGGACCTTTATGCGGGGAGGAAGCCCATCAGCTGACTTTCTGGTTAGCTGACGTGAGAGGAGACCCACGGCGCCCCGGATTGGCTGATAAGTAGGTGGCATGCCAGTGAGGTCTCCTCTGCTTCATAAGCCTCCGGGCTTCATTGTTACTTTGTCTGTTGTCATGAATACTAGCGTGTTAGCGCTCAGACCTTAGGCTAGTTCCCTGGTGTTGATGCTAAGGATTTCACAACAAGATTAGGATATTGCTACCTTGAGATTGTTATCTGTTTAGACTAGTTCCCGGGTGTTGATGCTAAGGATTTCACACCCAGACTAGGTTATTGCTTGCTGTATTGATTTCCTGTGTATGACTCTTAGCTATTACCTCTGACCCTGATCCTGCCTTCTGATTCTGTACATTCGCCTATCTGCCTACCTGTTGCTGAACCTCTGCCTGATTACCGTTACTCTCTTGTCTGACGATTCTGTACTGATACGTACCTTCCTGTTGCTGAACCTCTGCCTGATTACCGATTACTCTCTTGTCTCACGATCCTGTACTGATACTTACCTCTCTGTTGCCGAACCTTGCCTGCCTGACCATTCTACTCACCAGTGGGCCCTCGCCACTGGTGAGGTGTTACTACGCCAGCTCCGCTGGTGAAAGCAGTTCTGCTAGGCTATAGTTCAGCCTTAATTACCTGCTTATTAGGTAACCTGTCATTGTAGTGTTACTGTGACTCGCAGGCTGCAGTTAGTTTGACTCACCCGCCGCTCGGGTGTTCATTTGCCTGCAGTATATTCTGAATCACTCGCTCCTCGGTAGATTCAGCCTCATTAGTATTGTTCCTCCAGCTTGCTGAAGGTGGTACATTAGTGCACGCTTAGTGTACTGTTTATACCTCACCAGCCCGTCTGGTAAAGTCTCATTAACCATTATAGTTACGGTTGCACCCAAACACTTACACTTTATTAGGTGTCCAGAGGTTAGCCATACTTGTATTATTGGTGATTCTGCAGATCACTAATAATCAGGTATACATCTGTATTGTTGGTGATACTGCAGATCATCAATAATCAGATACTCTCTGTATGCTGACACCAACCATTACAGAAAAACAGACCAGTAAAGTATAATGGAGGCACTCTGCCAACGGGTCGACGTGTTAACCACCACCGTTAATGAACTCCTTAATACGGTGAATGCTCAACAGACTCAGATTGACCAACTAACTGAGTCAGTTAACCTTTTATTGGACCCTAATACTCGAGTGTCTCCCCCTTCTGTGATCGAGCCGAGGGTGCCCCCACCTGAAAAATTCTCGGGGCATCGCTCGGATTTTAGTAATTTTAAACATAGATGCTTGTCTTATTTTGAATTACGACCCGTTTCTTTAGGTACTGAAGCTTAATGGGTCACATTCACTAAGACTTTATTGTCTGGAGACTCCCAGTCCTGGGCCTATAGTCTCCCTACGGGGCATGAGGCCTTGGTCTCAGTAGAGGAGTTCTTTAAAGCCATGGCTATAATTTATGACGACCCGGATTTGGCAGTGACCTCTGAGAGGAAGTTAAAAACCCTCAGACAGGGTCAGAGTTCCGTTGAGGTTTATGCTGCCGAGTTCAGGAGATGGGCAGTATCAGCCAGGTGGGGGCAGTATATACTCTTGGACTGTTTCTTGTCCGGATTGTCTGACGCTGTGTCTGATCTTATGTTGGGTCATCCAGAACCCAAAACTCTGGATGAGGCCATTTCTTTGGCCATCAAGATTAATAGACGAGTTCGTTATCAAAAACAAACTCGGGATAATCCCCCAAGAAAGTTTTCCTCCTGCACTTTCTCAGCTCTTATGCCTTCCTCTCCACCAGCTGATGAGCCAATGCAAATTGGGCAGGTTAAGCTCTCAGAGGTAGAGAAAAATCGAAGGCGAGCCGAGAAGTTATGCTTATACTGTGCCGATAAAGGGCATATGAGTTCTGCTTGTCCTAAGAAGGCGGAAAACTCTATCGCCTAGGAGTAGCCGGAGGTACTACCCTAGGCGATATTGCTATACCTCTAAGTAATAAACGCGTATTGCTTCTTTGTACAATCTCCTGGGAGGGTCAGGTTCACACTACTGAAGCTTTTGTAGATTCTGGTTCTGCTGTTAATGTTATGTCGGCAAGCTTCGCCAATCAATTTGGTTTTTCGTTGCTTCCACTGGGGGAACAGATTAAAATTACTGCGGTGGACGATTCTCCACTGCCGGCCACCATCACTCAGACCCATGAATTGGTATGCCAAATTGGAGCCCTACATAGAGAACTAATGCAGTTTCTGGTATTGGAGATGTCCACATCCACGGTCATTTTAGGCATGCCATGGTGAAAAAAGCATTACCAGATATTGACTGGCGTACCAGACAGTTGTTAAGCTGGTCTCCCTTTTGTCATGACCACTGTTTGAAGCAGGTTCCCATTGCGGCGAATGAGGCCCAAGTACTTGGAACCAGTGAACAGGATCCAGAACCCTCTGGGGCGCAGGTTGACATGGATTGGGCCTCAGAGCTGGGTCCTTTTCAACAGGAATTTCCTGAGGGTAAACCCTTGGGGGGGTTCTTTTTGTTCCCCTCCACTTGAGATTCAAGGTTTTGGAGGCATTCCATGCCCATAAAAATGCCGGTCACCCGGGGGTGGCTCACACCCTGGAATTATTAAATCGGAGTGTCTGGTGGCCCTCCGTCACTTCTGATTGCAAGGAATTCGTGGGACGCTGTGCTGTTTGTGCCAGGAGCAAGGCTTCTAGGCGAGCGCCTGCCAGCACCTTACAGCCGCTTCCCATGCCCGAGGAACCTTGGACCCATGTGTCCATGGACTTTGTGGGCGAACTACCTCTCTCTGAGGGTAAAACGGTCATTTGGGTGGTAGTCGACAGGTTCAGTAAGATGGCACACTTCATCCCCTTGAACGGACTCCCCTCTGCTCAAGAACTGGCAGAGCTGTTTATTATCCACATTTTCAGACTGCATGGGATTCCCCAGGATGTGTTATCAGATAGGGGAGTCCAGTTCACTTCTCGATTCTGGAAAGCTTTCTGTCAGCAATTGGGGATTAAGTTATCATTCTCCTCCGGCTACCACCCACAGACCAACGGCCACACTGAGAGGGTAAATCAGGCTCTCGAGCAATTTCTCAGGTGTTATGTGGCCGATGCCCAGACTGATTGGGTCAAGTTCTTTCCATATGCCGAGTTTGCCCACAACAACTTAAGGTCTGCTTCATCAGGATTCTCCCCGTTTCAGGTTGTTACGGGGAGATCACCCAAATTCTCACCCCTGCCTGTGGTGGCTTTGCCTTTTCCAGCCTTGGAACATTGGTCGGAGACTATGAGAAGCATCTGGCATAAGGTGAAGCAAAATTTGAAAAAGGCCTTTTTTACTCAAAAGAGGCAGGCCGACAAAAGACGGTCGGTGGAATGGAAGTTTGCACCGGGAGATTTAGTGTGGGTTTCCACTCGACACTTGTCCCTAAGGCAGCCCTCTGTGAAATTGCGTCCCAAATTCATAGGGCCCTATTCCATTTCAAAGAAAGTGAATAATGTTACCTATGTGGTGTCACTTCCCTCCAGTTTCAGGGGTGGTAGGACATTCCACGTTTCGCTTTTGAAGCCTGCCGTTTATGTGGATGCTACTCCTCCTCCCCCTGTGGTGATTAACGGAGAACCAGAGTATGAAATAGAAAAGATTTTGAATTCTCCAAGAGTACGTAAATCTTTACAGTATCTAGTCCACTGGCGAGGTTATGGTCCTGAAGAGAGATCCTGGGTACCACTCTCTCGCATGCATGCAGAGGAACTCAGTATGGAGTTCCATAGGATGCATCCTGATAGGCCAGGTGGTGCGTGTTCGGAGCCCACGCCTAGAAGGGGGGGTACTGTAATGTACGGGGCAGCTGCAGCGAACAGCACCGCCGCCGCAGCTGCCTCCATGCGACCATCCATTCCTCCAGCGTCCAGGACGCCGAGGACGGAGCCGTAGTTCTTGCCGGGGGTCGCCTTAGTGCGCAGTCGCGCGCATAGACGGGAACTTTATGTGGGGAGGAAGCCCGTCAGCTGACTTGCTGGTCAGCTGACGTGAGAGGAGACCCACGGCGCCCAGGATTGGCTGATGAGTAGGGGGCATGCCAGGGAAGTCTCCTCTGCTTCATAAGCCTGCGGGCTTCATTGTTACTTGAGATAGTTATCTGTTTAGACTAGTTCCCGGGTGTTGATGCTAAGGATTTCACACCCAGACTAGGTTATTGCTTACTGTATTGATTTCCTGTGTATGACTCTTAGCTATTACCTCTGATCCTGCCTTCTGATTCTGTACTTTCGCCTATCTGCCTACCTGTTGCTGAACCTCTGCCTGATTACCGATTACTCTCTTGTCTCATGATTCTGTACCGATACGTACCTTCCTGTTGCTGAACCTTGCCTGCCTGACCATTCTACTCACCAGTGGGCCCTCGCCACTGGTGAGGTGTTACTACGCCAGCTCCGCTGGTGAAAGCAGTTCTGCTAGGCTATAGTTCAGCCTTAATTACCTGCTTGTTAGGTAACCTGTCATTGTAGTGTTACTGTGTCTCGGAGGCTGCAGTTAGTTTGACTCACCCGCCCCTCGGGTGTTCATTTGCCTGCAGTATATTCTGAATCACTCGCTCCTCGGGAGATTCAGCCTCATTGGTATTGTTCCTCCAGCTTGCTGGAGGTGGTACGTTAGTGCACGCTTAGTGTACTGTTTATACCTCACCAGCCCCTCTGGTGAGGTCTCATTAACCATTATAGTTACGGTTGCACACAAACACTTTATTAGGTGTCCAGAGGTTAGCCATACTTGTATTATTGGTGATTCTGCAGATCACTAATAATCAGGTATACATCTGTATTGTTGGTGATACTGCAGATCATCAATAATCAGATACTCTCTGTATGCTGACACCAACCGTTACAATACCCAGTACCTGTTGTGTTTACTTAACCCACCTCATCACTGCATATACCCAGCAGTGTGTTGAGTGAACCCAGCTCACTGCATCTAACTACCTTTTGTGTTGAGTGAACCCACCTCACTGCATCTAAGTACCTTTACTGTTCAGTGAACCCAGCTCACTGCATCTAACTACCTGTTGTGTTGAGTGAACCCACCTCACTGCATCTAAATACCTTTACTGTTCAGTGAACCCACCTCACTGCATCTAACTACCTGTTGTGTTGAGTGAACCCACCTCACTGCATCTAAGTACCTTTACTGTTCAGTGAACCCAGCTCACTGCATCTCACTACCTGTTGTGTTGAGTGAACCCACCTCACTGCATCTAACTACCTGTTGTGTTGAGTGAACCCACCTCACTGCATCTAAGTACCTTTATTGTTCAGTGAACCCAGCTCACTGCATCTAAGTACCTTTACTGTTCAGTGAACCCAGCTCACTGCATCTCACTACCTGTTGTGTTGAGTGAACCCACCTCACTGCATCTAAGTACCTTTACTGTTCAGTGAACCCACCTCAATGCATCTAACTACCTGTTGTGTTGAGTGAACCCACCTCACTGCATCTAAGTACCTTTACTAATCAGTGAACCCAGCTCACTGCTTCTCACTACCTGTTGTGTTGAGTGAACCCACCTCACTGCATCTAAGTACCTTTACTGTTCAGTGAACCCACCTCACTGCATCTCACTACCTGTTGTGTTGAGTGAACCCACCTCACTGCATATACCTAGCATCCCCCCGAGATGGACAAAATGGACAAACCAGGTAGAGGAAGAGGTAGAGGCAGACCCAGAGGAAGGCCACCAGGCACCGGCAGGTCTGTGCGAGGTGGTGTTGCTGTGATTTCATGCGGACCTGTCCCAAAATACAGTGCTCAGAAGAAGGCACATGCCATTAGTGTTGGGCGAACAGTGTTCGCCACTGTTCGGGTTCTGCAGAAGATCACCCTGTTCGGGGGATGTTCGAGTTCGGCCGAACACCTGATGGTGTTCGGCCTTTTAGTTCGGGTTCGCCCGAACTGCTCAATGCCCGGCCGAACAGGGGCCCTGTTCGGCCGAATACGGCCCACCTATGGGGTCGCAGGCATAAGGGGGGAGCATGCCCCGATCGCGGGGGGGGGAGGGGGCGGAAATTCCCCCCACCCCCTCCGCTAGCGCTCCCCCCTCTGCCCGCTTCCCCATAAAAAAGTTTGCATAAAGTTAAATAGTACCGGTGGTGGCTGCTGCAGTGGCTGGCTGGCAGTGGTGTGAGTGAGGAGGAGGAGTCCGAGTAGGACGCATTGAGGCTGGGCAGCGGGCAGTTCAGCAGTAGTACCCTTGTGGTACTTCCGCCCTTTCTCTGACCTCACGTCCTCTACGTGATGACGCATACGAGGGTACGCGTCACGCGTACCCTCGTATGCGTCATCACGTAGAGGACGTGAGGTCAGAGAAAGGGCGGAAGTACCACAAGGGTACTACCGCTGAACCGCCCGCTGCCCAGCCTCAACGCGTCCTACTCGGACTCCCCCTCCTCACTCACACCACTGCCAGGCCAGCCAGCCACTGCAGCAGCCACCACCGGTACTATTTAACTTTATGCAAACTTTTTTATATGGAAGCGGGCAGAGGGGGGAGCGCTAGCGGAGGGGGTGGGGGGAATTTCCACCCCCCCCCCCCGCGATCGGGGCATGCTCCCCCCTTATGCCTGCGACCCCATAGGGGGGCCGTATTGCGGCATGTTCGGGTCCCCATTGACTTGCATTGAGTTCGGGGTTCGGGACGAACATGCCAAACATCTGGCCCATGTTCGGCCTGTTCGGCCCGAACCCGAACATCCAGGTGTTTGCCCAACACTACGTGCCATCACTTCCCAAAATTGTGAGGACATGGTTGAGTATTTAACACAGAAGACCTCATGTCCCGCAGCCAGTGCCACCAGCGCTAGTACAAGCACCACATCCGCTGCATTTGACACTTCGCAGGAGTTATTTGGTGGTGGTGAAATCACTGATTCACAGCCACTACTGCAACAACAAGAAGAAGGCACAGGTACACCACCTCATACGTCTGAGTTAGGTGGCAATAGTATGGACGTAACGTGTGAGGAGGGGGATGATGAACCACCTGAAGTTGGTGCAGTTGAGAAGGTGTCTGAGGAAAGCGAAGCTGGGCAGGAGGATTATGATGACAATTATACGGATGCCACTTATGTTCCCAGTAGAGGAGATGACCAGGGGGACAGTTCAGAGGGGGAGTCAGAGAGGAGTAGGAGGAGACGACTCCATGATAGAAGCAGAGGGAGCTCATCCTCAGAAACAGCTGGGGGCATTGTCCGGTGCCATGTATCGCCAGCTATGGACAGCCAGCCAACATGCCCTTCAACGTCAGCTGCTGATGCCACCGTAGCGCCATCACCCCAGGGGGGCTCAGCGGTTTGGAAATTTTTTAACATGTGTGTCTCAGATCAGAGCAAAGCCATCTGTTGTCTCTGCCAGCAAAAATTGAGCCGTGGAAAGGCCAACTCTCACGTAGGGACAAGTGCCTTACAAAGGCACCTGGAGAGAAGGCACAAACAGCTATGGCAAGAACACCTGAGGAAAAGCAGAACCCAAAAGACAAGCCACCCTTCTTCTCCTCTTCCTCCTTCAGGTGCATCGTCTTCATCCGCTTTCTCCCTTGCACCTTCACAGCCACCCTCCGCCACACCGCCTCTTCCCTTGAGCGGTTCCTTCTCCTCTGCCCACAGCAGTAGACAGCTGTCCGTGAAGGACGTATTTGAGTGTAAGAAGCAAATGTCTGCCAATCACCCTCTCGTCTGACAGCTGGCATGGCGGAACTATTAGCTCTCCAGCTATTACCATATAAGCTGGTGGAGTCGGAGGCTTTCCGTAGGTTTGTGGCCATTGGTACACCGCAGTGGAAGATACCAGGCTGAAATTATTTTTCACAAAAGGCCATACCCAAATTGTACCGTGCAGTTGAGAGGCAAGTGGTGTCATCTATTGCGAAGAGCATTGGGTCAAGGTTCCACCTGACCACGGATGCCTGGTCTGCCAAGCACGGGCAGGGCCGCTACATTACGTACACAGCCCATTGGGTCAACCTGGTGACCGATGGCAGCAAGCAGGGAGTATTTGGCTGCGCAGCAGACCGACTTGTCACACCTCCATGGCTTGCAGACAGGCCTCCAGCAACCTCCTCTTTGCCTGCTACATCCTCTTCGCTGTCGTCATCCTCCTTCTCCTCCTCCTTGACTGTTGCCGCGATCTCCTCTCCAGCTACACAGCCCCCGCACCCCAAGGCCTATGTTGCATTCCAGGTACGACGGTGTCACGCAGTGTTAGCCATGTCTTGCCTGAAAGCGGAGAGTCACACTGGAGCAGCTCTCCTGGCTGCTCTTAACAAGCAAGTGGAGCAATGGCTTACCCCGCACAAGCTTGAGATCAGCAACGTGGTGTGTGACAACAGCAGCAATCTCATTTCTGCGTTGAATTTGGGAAAGCTGACACACGTACCCTGCATGGCACATGTGCTGAATCTGGTCGTGCAAAGATTTGTGTCCAAGTACCCAGGTTTAGAGGACGTCCTGAAGCAGGCCAGGAAGTTGTGTGGGCATTTCAGGCGCTTATACACGGCCATGGCACGCTTTGTGGACATTCAGCATAGAAACAACTTGCCGGTGAGACGCCTGATTTGCGATAACACGACTCGCTGGAATTCCACCCTGCTGATGTTCTCTGACCTGCTAAACCAGGAGAAAGCCGTCACCCAGTACCTGTATCATTACAGTACAAGGACACAATCTGGGAGGATTGGGATGCTGTGGCCCAACAACTGGACACTGATGCGAAATGCATGCAGGGTCATGGAGCCCTTTGAGGAGGTGACCAAACTGGTGAGTCACGCTGAGGGCACCATCTGTGACTTGATCCCCTATGCCTACTTCCTGGAGCATGCTGTGTGTAGAGTGGTGGATACAGCTGTGGAGGAGCGTGAACGAGAACAGTTAAGGCGGCAGGAGTCATGGGAGCGATTTACATCCGAACCTGATGTTTCCACAACACCTGCAGCAGCACAGAGGGGGGAGGAGGAGGAGGAAGAAGAGGAGTTGTGTGGGGAAGGAGAGGAGTCAGACTCTGATGATGGTGATGAGGAAGGTGTTTCTGTGGAGGAGGAAGAGACAGCGGTAGAAGAACAACCGCGGCAGCCGTCACAGGGGGCTTCTGCTGCTCCACGTTCCCGTGGTATCGTTCGTGGCTGGGGGGAGGAAGAGGAGTTGCGTGCCATCACTGAGGAAGAGCAAGAGGAGATGGAGAGTACGTCTGCATCCAGCTTTGTGCAGATGGCCTCTTTCATGTTGTCCAGCCTGTTGAGGGACTCCCGTATCAAAAAATTCAAGGCGAATGACCTGTACTGGGTGGCCACGCTACTAGACCCTCGGTACAGGCACAAAGTGGCGGACCTGTTACCAACTCAACAGAAAGCGGGAAGGCTGCAGCACTTGCAGAACAAGCTGTCGATGATGCTTTACAATGCGTTTAAGGGTGATGTGGCTGCACAACGCAATCAAGGTACCACGGGCAGTAACACTCCTCCTCCCAAGTCCACGCAGGCAAGGACAGGACACTCCAGCGATCTCAGGGTGATGTCGGACATGCAGACATTCTTTAGTCCAACTCCTCACCATAGTCCTTCTAGATCCACCCTCCACCAATGCCTGGACCGGCAGGTAGCCGACTACCTGGCCTTGAGTGTGGATTTAGACACTGCGAAAAGCGACGATGAACCCTTGGACTACTGGTTGCGCAGGCTTGACCTGTGGCCAGAGCTGTCACAATTTGCCATCCAACTTCTCTCTTGCCCTGCCGCAAGCGTCCTGTCAGAAAAGAGCTTCAGTGCAGCTGGAGGCATAGTCACTGAGAAGAGAAGTCGCCTAAGCCACGACAGTGTTCAGTACCTGACCTTTATCAAAATGAATGAGGAATGGATCACGGAGGACTACTGCATGACCGAAGACTAAGTCAGTCCCCGCACACAGCATCTCTGCCTGCAGGCCGCTTGCCTTCTCCGCCACCACCAACAGGGTCCAGGACTCTAGGTGGATTCCTGAATTTTTAAGGCCGCTGCTAGTAGCAGCGGCCGCTACACTCATTTTTCTGGTGCGTGTACATGCCTGCCTAATTTTTCTGGCTGCACTGCAGGCGGCTGCCGGCTGCAACAAAAAAACGAAAGGCATGTACATGTGCCCATCCCCCTTCATGATCATTACCTTGCCGCGGTGAAGGGGCTTGCGTATCACAATGAAGCAATGACCGCCGGCTATTTGAGTGTCTCGGGTGGGGGTGGGACACAAAAGATAATAAGGTCGTTGCTTCATTGTGGTCAGACTAAATTTGATCAACTGGACAGTCACTGTTGTTCTATAATTGAGCTACCACAGCCCGGCGACCATATGGGCTTAAAAACCACCACGGCCTACACTCTGGCCACGGTGCGCACCTGTCCAGCACGGCCGTCACTACGCAAACAGCTGTTTGCGGTGCGTTACACAGTGAGTTTGGTGCGTCAGTGTGAAGCAGAACTCTAATTACACTCACATCCAAATTTTTCCCAGGGACTTTGGGCATGTATCCCACTCCGCCATGCCCCCCTCCAGGTGTTAGACCCCTTGAAACATCTTTTCCATCACTTTTGTGGCCAGCATAATTTTTTCTATTTTTCAAAGGTCGCATCCCCATTGAAGTCTATTGCGGTTCGCGAACTTTTACGCGAACCGAAACTTCTGCGGAAGTTCGCGAACCAAAAATCGGAGGTTTGCGACATCTCTATCAGTGGTCAAAGCCAGAGAATTACTGCACAGATTTCAGCAGCAGCAGCAGCATCCCACCCAGCAGCAGCAGCAGGAGCACAGCAGCAGCAACTCACTCCTCCCCCCCAGGCAGCCAGTCCTCAGTTGCCTCATCAGCTCCCTCCACAGTGGCCTCCTCATCCTCCCGCGCAGGCAAATGCTGCCAGACCCTGCTCAGCGAGTCCTTTCCCGGTGTGACCAAGGTCAGCGGTCAAGCTGAACGGATTGCTTGCCTGGGCCATGTGCTCCCAGCTCCTGCCATATTCCTTCGTACAGGAGGAGAGTGACATGAGAGCGCTGCTGCATTTTGGGATCCCGGAGTGGCAAGTCCCCAGCCGCCACTACTTCTCCCGCACGGCGATCCCAGCACTGCACCGGTTTGCCATGGCCAACGTGGGCCGTGCACTCGATCACGCTGTGAGTGCATGGATCCACATAACCATGGATTCATGGAGCAGCCGTTTTGGGACAGAACGCTATCTGTCCTTTATGGCACACTGGGTCAGCCTGGTGGAAAGCCCGAGCAAGGAAGCAGCATGTCCACCCTCGGGCGCATCAGCAGCAGCGGCACCAGTCGCCCACTATGTGGTGCCACCACGCGGGGTCAGGGGAGAAGCAGCAGCTCCCGCCGCCAAGCGACAACGCAACAGCAGCATGAAGGCCTGCCACTGCCAAGCGCTGCTGGAGATGGTCAGCCTGGGGAAGAAAAGTCTGACAGCAGCCAACGTGCTCCGCTACCTGAGGGAGCAGGAGAAGACATGGCTGACTCCCAGAGGCCCCCGAGTCAGATTGGTGGTGTACGACAATGCCGCCAACCTGCTGGCTGCCATCAGCAGGGGACACTTATCCCACATCCCCTTTTTGGCCCACGTCCTGAACCTGGTGGTGCAGAAGTTCCTGCACACCTACCAGGGGATGGAGGAGCTGTTGGAAGCGGGGCGGAAAATTGTGTGCACCTTCCGCCGCTCAGCTGCTGCTGCATCAAAGCTGGCAGGGATCCAGCAGCGCGAGGGCCTGCCACCACACCACCTTGTCATTGATGTGCCGACTCGCTGGAACTCCACCCTGGTGATGTTGGAGCGGCTGGTTGAGCAGAGGAGGGCTGTCAACCGGTACATCGTGGATGGCACTCTCGAAGGCACCACCAAACTCAAGCTCCTCACCAATGCACAGTGGGGGCAGATGCAGCAGGTCTGCTTGGTGTTGGCTCCCTTCCTGCAGGGAACCAACCTGGTGAGCCAGGAGCAGGCATCCCTCTGCCAGTGGGTGCCCTTTGTTTGTCTACTGGACAGGGCACTTGGCAATTTGGTGGATTTGGGGGAGGAGGCCCGGAACCAGCTGGAACAGCAGCCGCCTGCGCAGTCCACTGCTGTGCAGGAATTTGAATTCCTGGAGGAGGAGGAGGAGAAGATGGAGGTGCTGGACGTTGCTGCTGAGGAGGAACGGAGCGCAGCAGCAGTGGTGCGAGGGTGGAGAGAGGAGGAAGAGGCTCAGGAGCCAGAGGAGGACGCTGACCCTGATGTCTCTGTGTCACGGACCACCCTGTTCCCCATGGCAGCGCACATGCTGCGTTGCCTGCGCACAGACCCCAGGGTGAAGCAGATGCAAGCGAGGGAGGACGCCTGCATCAGCATGATCCTGGATCCACGGCCGAGGGTGAAGTGGGCTCAGTTTCTGCCTGCTAGAGGACGTGAGCAGCGCACAAGCAAGTTGCAGCAGCTCCTTGTTCGGTGACTGGAGGAAGCCTTCCCCCAGGCTTCCACCCCCTCTGTCCCTGTCCAGCCAGCACAGCAGCCTGTGCCTGTGGCCAGCAGCAGCAGCGTCAGGCGCCCAGGAGACCTGCTGTCATTGATGCAGGCGCTCTACATGACGGTAGAGCAGCCGAGAGAGGAGGTGCAAGCAGCAGGCCAGCAGCCACCTCCTCTGAAAGCCACAGCCAGCTCATGACCCAGAAGGTGGCTGAGTACATGGGGTCCTTCAGTGGGCTTGACACCGGCAGCGTGGACCCCATGGAGTATTGGGTGGAGCGGTTGCACATCTGGAGTGAGCTGGCGCAGTACGCCCTGGAAGTCCTGTCTTGCCCCCCTTCCAGCGTGCTGTCCGAGAGGTGCTTCAGTGTGGCCGGTGGCGTGGTCACCGAGAAGCGCTCTTGTCTGTCCACAGAGGGAGTGGACAGACTGACATTTTTGAAGATCAACCAGGCCTGGATTGAAGGCACGTTCCTGGCACCTGTTGTCGGTGAGAGGAGGACATTAGGTGCCTGGGAATCATTCTTTGACAACATAAACCTTCATTCCCGTGGTCCTGATAATTTGGCCTGGTGTTTCTTCACTTGCTGTGATAGTAACGCTAGCTACCATGACCCGTGACATGCCTGCTGCTGCCACACGTCACTCCTCTTCCTGCTGCTGTTGCTGATGTATTTATATATTTATGAATTTACTGATTTATTTATGAATGTATTTATTTGTGTATTTATTTATTTATTGTATTTATACAGCGCCAACATATTACGAAGCGCTGATTTTCATCCTCCTGCTGTTCACCTAGAGTTGAGCCGAAATTTTCGTAATTTCGCATTACTATAATTACGCATGCGAAATTTGCGATTACGATGGCGTAATTGCCATTAAAATCGTAATAGAAAATACCGTAAGTGTAATTTTCAACGCGTAATTTCGCGTTTCGTTCATACCGTAATTTTGCATTAAACCATAATGCTCCCGTATAAAAAAGCCGCCGACTTTAAGGGTTAATAGCAAAGCCCCCTTAAATGCTAAGGGCCTCAAATTTGGAGAGTATATTAAGGAGATCAGAAGGAATAAGAGGAAAACATTTTTTCAAAAAGACCTTATAGTTTTTCAGAAAATCAATGTTAAAGTTTCAAAGGAAAAATGTATAAATTTAAAAACCCGCCGACTTTAACGGTTAATAGCAAAGCCTGCTTAAAGTTTAGGAACACATTTTCCGCATTTGAAAGACATTTTCCCCCTTGAAACTTAAAAATCGATTTTCTCAAAAACTATAAGGTCTTTTTGAAAAAAAAATGTTTCCTCTTATTCCCACTGATCCCCTTAATATACCCTGGGAATTTGGTGTTCCTAAACTTTAAGCAGGCTTTGCTATTAACCATTAAAGTTGGCGGGTTTTTAAATGTATATATTTTTCCTTTGAAACTTTAACATCGATTTTCTGAAAAACTATAAGGTCTTTTTGAAAAAAAATGTTTCCTCTTATTCCTTGTGATCTCCTTAATATACTCTCCAAATTTGAGGCTCTTAGCATTTAAGGGGGCTTTGCTATTAACCCTTAAAGTCGTCGGCTACCTAACATTGATCCATGCATCAACTTTTCCGCTTGGGAGCATGGCCATACGCATTAATTTCGTAATACCAACTGTAATGCGAAAATTACGCTTACGCAAAATTTCGTGAAATCCTTCTTCATTACGATTATGTACTTACGGCCATAATCGTAATTACACTAATTACGCGGAATTTCGCGAAATCGTAATTACGTCATTACGCTCATCTCTATGTTCACCACACAATGCATGCCTGCTGCTGCCACACGTCACTCCTCTTCCTGCTGCTGTAGTTATCCTGCTGTCTGTGCTCCCACCGCCAGGATCCACAGAATACATTGCCTGCTGCCATTTGCCACTCCTCCTCCTGCTGAGTTTATTCTCCTGCCTGTCTGTGTTCCCACCGCCAGGGTCCACAAAATTATGCGCTGCTGCCATACGCCACTAGCTATTACGCCACTACAATAGCTATACTGTTGTAAAAAAAAAAAAAAAAGAATTCTGAGGTGTCTGGGTTGAAAACTGTGCAATCCCAGTTGTGCATTGGGCACAATGTGGGCTGCACGACTGCTGTCCGGAACCTCCTCCTGCTATTTGGTGTTTATTTTCAGCCATGGTACCAACGCTAGGTACCATTGGCCTGTGATATTGCCTGCTGCCATACGTCACTCCTCCTCCTCCTCCAGCAACTGCTGCTGCTATAGTTATCCTCCTGCCTGTCTGTGTTCCCACCGCCAGGGTCCACACATTGCCTGCTGCCATTCGCCACTCCTCCTCCTGCTGAGTTTATCCTCCTGCCTGCCTGTGTTCCCACCGCCAGGGTCCACAGAATTATGCGCTGCTGCCATGCGCCACTAGCAATTACGCCACTACAATAGCTATACTGTTGTAAAAAAAACAAATTCTGAAGTGTCTGGGTTGAAAACTGTGCTGTCCCAGTTGTGCATTGGGCACAATGTGGGCTGCACGACTGCTGTCCGGAACCTCCTCCTGCTCTTTGGTGTTTATTTTCAGCCATGGTACCAACGCTAGGTACCATTGGCCTGTGACATTGACTGCTGCCATACATCACTACTCCTCCTCCTCCTCCTCCTCCTGCTGCTGCTGCTATAGTTATCCTCCTGCCTGTCGGTGTTCCCACCGCCAGGGTCCACACAGTGCCTGCTGCCATTCTTCACCAGGTGAAGAAGAAGAAGAACTTAAAGAAGTAATTTTGTTGTGTTACACAATGACAATAAAGTGAATTGAATTGAGAGAACCAGATGCCAGTGAAGAAGAAGATGATGAAGATGATAGTAATGAATGATTGATGACGAGAAACAAAAAGAGGGTAAAACAGAGAAAGAAGATGGTGAAGAAAAAGATGGAGAGAAAAAAAAGAAGACGGTGACGATGAATAAATAAGAAATGCTGAAAAAAAAAGTTTTCCATCACATTTTTCTTCTTTTTTTTTTTTTTTATATTAGACCTATTTACATGTGATTTCCCTTTAAAAAAAAAAAAAAAAAACATCCAAATTCGAATTTTCCCCTAATTTTTTTACGCAACCCGAACCGAATTTGAATCAGAACCGAATTTGGCGATGGCATCCAAATCCGAATTTTTTAGCGGGCCTGAATTCGAATGTACCCGAATCGAATTTTGGTACATTCGAGCAACCCTGGGTTGTTCTTGCACTCCAATGCTGGGTTCCCTACATCTCTGCAAACCAGAGTTACGGGGTCCAAAAGTGCTAAATTCCCCCATAGGCTTTCATTGGGCCTCCCATTTCACTTTACAAAATCTCACATTTTTTCAAAGTGCGATGGCTCAGCAGTGGCACATTTTCTAGCATTGTAGGGACTCTTAGGGGGATCATGACTGGTGAGTTTCGGGCCCCTAGGCCAAAGAGGTCATAGCCTAGGGTCACAAAAACCTGTTCATTTTCAAAGATTCAGACTTTGCTAACGGCCATAGCTACGATTAATGTTCGTCAGAATCACCACCATTAACATTGCCAAAATGAACAGATTTTTGTGACCCTAGGCTATGACCTCCTTGGCCTAGGGCTGTGATGGCTAACCTTGGCACTCCAGCTGTGACAAAACTGCAAATCCCATCATGCCTTTGCCTCCCCGAGTTATGCTTACAGCTGTCAGAATGTTGCAATGCCTCATGGGACTTGTAGTTCCACCACATATGGAGTGCCAAGCAGGGCCGGCCTTAGGTTTCAATGCACCCTGAGCGAAACCGGATTTTGGTGCCCCCCCCCCATCCTCTTTGCGCGCGGACACACATACACATGCACACACACAGGCCCATATATAGCACCAACAATTTGCAACACTCATTATAGCTGTGGTGCGGCCCTCCCCAAAAAATGCCCTCAGACTCAGTATAGGTAGGTAGCCAAGCATAGGTAGTATAGTTGCCAAACAATAACAACAATAGCCTGCTTCGGCTAAAAAATGCTGTAGCCACTTGAGTCTGCTCTACTGCGAAGGTGCAGATGGCTTGCACCTGTGCAGTAGAGAAGATGCGATCAGGCTCAGCCCAAGCAGAAAGCTGCTAGTGTACCTGTGCACAGCGGCGATAAGCAACAGCAAGCAGACTTTCGGGGGTCCCAGCGCTGGATCCTCTCTGCTGAGGAGGATGGAGTAAGCCTCTTTAGGATCCAGAGGCTTCTCCCTCCTGAGGTAAGTACACCATAGGGGCACTTTTTCTTTCCTTTAGGTTCACTTTAAAGGAAACTTTACCTAAAAAAATGGCCAGTTAGTTACCTGGGGCTTCGTTCAGCCCCCTAACATCAATCCCGGTCCCTTGCTGTCATCCTGCGCTGCTCGGTTCTGCCAGTTTCACCATGTAAAAGCTGGATGTGTGGTTCATTGCCGCACATTTCCTTCAATGCGCTCCCACTGCCAGGAGCATTTTGCTTTTGTGCAATACGCAAAAAGTACTACAGAGCATGATTAGAACGTTTCAAGCCATGAGAGCGCTATAGAGGAGGCATGCAGCCGTTACTGCACATGCACAGTGGCTGCCAACTTGGGGGCTTATGGAGGGGGGCAGCTTATAGAGGGGGACAGTGGAGGAATGGTGCATCGCAAAATGACAGCAAGGGATCAGGAGGACTTGGGGGATGGAAGAAGCACCAGGTAAGTAACTGGCAACTATTCCCAGGCATCTCCTGCCATGGAGTGTGTGCCTCCTGGTAACTTAGGTGTGCAATAGCTGTAGCCCCCCCCTGCAGGCCTGCTATGCTAGTCGGGATTTCACGGTGGCAGAGGTTCTGCACTGGAGTCCGGACACAGACATGTCAGTGCACAAAAACAATCTAGTCATCAGAATGCTCTGTATTCTCCCCACCCAGCTTGTGTTGTCTTCTCACCGATAAGCAGATCCATTTGCTGCAGCAGATCCACACCTCTCTCACACAGATCCACATCACTAAATACAGTGACCGGCGGTGGTGGGTAGATAGCAAGGCGCTTTGATGTGCAGGCATCCTATATGGCACAGGCGACTCCCCAATGTCCCCATGTGCCAGAAGTGGCAGAGCGAGATTTCCCTTACCCGTATACCGACCTGCCTGCAGCCCGCTCTCATTGCAAGTCAGCTGTACCCAAAGACAGTGTCCCCGACTCCCCGGCGGCCGCTGGTTAGATGTACTGTATGCTGCATGAAGGATGCTTCACCAAAGTGATTACACAGCAAAGCACTTCGATGTGCAGCTCCGGAGTCCCCGCCTCACCTTATGCCCGCTCTGCCATGGCTTCCTGACCTAGCTTCCTCCCTATAGTTACCGGCGGCCAGTGGAGAAAAAGAAAGTAAAGCTAGAGCGTGTCGCCCCGATGCCCATGCTGCACGCAACTCAAGTGTACAGAGTAACATAGCAGGCAGTGGGGCGACACGCTCTAGTTTTACTTTCTTTTTCTCCACTGGCCAGCGGGCGGCAAGAGGCGACAGGGCGCATGCGCCCTTGAGAGCATGGCGCCCTGAGCGACCGCACAGGTCGCTCATAGCAAAGGCCGGCCCTGGTGCCAAGGTTAGCCATCACTAGCCGAATGGCCCGAAACTCACCCCCTAAGAGTCCCTACAATGCTAGAAAATGTGCTACTGCTGAGCCATCATCCTTTGAAAAGATTTGGGATTTTTGAAAGTGAAATAGGGAGCCCAATAAAAGCCAATGGCAGAATTCACCCCTATAACTCTGGTTGGTTATCACCCACCGACTTTAGCAGTTAATAGCAAAGGCCCCTTACTAGAGATGGCCCGAACGGTTCGCATGCGAATGGTTTCAGGGGAACTTTCGGTGATTCGCATTCGCTGGTGAAACTTTGAGGAAGTTACAAAGTACCCCTTACCCATTTCCACAAAGGGTTAAATGAAACAAAAACACAACTATGAGAATAGTATTTATTTATTCTAAATTAACCATAAATACTTACCTGTTCCTTTAAAAACAAATTCCCACGCCAATATCCTCGGTAAACGATCCAACAAATATAATTAAGTTGATTGAAGATCTCCGACGCCCCCCACATAGCATAGAATGCGTCCTTTGGGACGCATAGCTGCTGGCTCCTGCTGTCCTCCCCACCTCCTCACCTGTCACCCTCACCTAGCCTGGCACCCGGTGCACCCATGGCTGCACTGGGTGCCAGGCTAGGTGAGGGTGACAGGTGCAGGCAGGTGGGGAGAGACAGCAGCGTAGCCGGCAGCTTCACGTCCTGCTCAGGACGCATTCTCTGCTATACTAACGGTTCATGAATCATCCAGTTCTTTTTAATGAATTGTTTCTTTTTTAACCTCCTTGCCGGTTTTCCCGACCTGAGCTCGGGGTAGAAAAAACAAGCTATTAGCGGTGATCCCGAGCTCAGGTCGGGCTATGCATTGCAGAGCTTTACTTGAAGTTGTGGAGTCCCGCACGCGATCTCGCTGCTCAGCGGGACTCCAGCCTCTCTCCCCGGCAGTGTGGGGTCTTTCCCTGGCCGCCGGGATCCCCCATGTCCCCGCTATTCTTCCGGGGACCAGGCAGCCAGTTGGAACAGCGCAGCCGTGGTGGCAGCAGAGCAGTGGTGGCAGCGTGACGTCATCGGGGGCGGGGCTAATATTGAAAACAAACTTCTCTATATTAGAGAAATATAGAGAAGTTCGTTTATATGTATAGTAGCGCCATCTTGTGGGCAAAGAGAAAACTGCAGCACAGGAGCCCAGGAAGGTACATTTTTTTTTATTTTGCTGCAGATCTCCCTGCCAGAATGATTTTTTTCAGGTTTTAGGGTCTGAAAGAGTGAAAAAAAATTGCACCGCTTTTAGACCCTAAAATCTGGAAAGAATCAGACCGCCAAGGAGGTTAATGAATCAACTCTTTTTTCTTTGAAACTATAAAATTGATTTTCTCAAAAAGTATAAGGTCTTTTTGAAAAAAAAATGTTTCCTCTTGTTCCCACTATTACACTTAAAGGAATACTGTCGATTGAAACGACTTTATTTTTGAATACTCTATATTAGTGTACACATTACCACTGGTGCTAGGGGCACTTTATTTTTTCACCCAGGTCTCTCTCTCTCTATCCCTGCTTAAAAATTCATTTCTCACACAGCTCATAGTAGTTTGGGTCACCCTGATAACCGCAGAGTACGGCACCAGATAATAGCCACCATTATAGATTTATACAGATTCAGATTGCAAAATGTAGGACAATTGCATGAAGAGAAGCCAGATTCCGAGGAGGGGGTAGATGGAGGCACCAAAAAATGCAAAAAATTAAAATAATGGGCAATTGAAGCTTGTCAATTATAACTTACAAAGTCCTATTACTAAAGGGCAACCACAGTATTATTAATTATTATTATTTATATAACGCCAACATCTTCCACAGCACTGTACAGTATATATATATATATATATATATATATATATATATATATATATATATATATATATATATATATATATATATATATATATATATATATATATATATATATATATATATATATAAACTAGCTGGACACCCAGCGTTTGCATTGATAATAAAATAAATCAGATTGGCTGTGGCTCCACCCTTTTTCTGAATTTGAACACCAATCACCCAATGGCCAAGTGCACCCGGTACAGGTGATTAACAGTGCAAGAGGCTTGTGCCATTAACAGTGCAAGAAAGGCAGCAATTAAATATTCCCCTTAAAAATCAATAGGTGGATTTTGATTGGCTTTTGTAGGCTCCACCCACCTTTCTGAATATTAATCCCAGTCACCCAGTGACCAACTGAGCAAAGTTTGAGAACCCTACCATTAACAGTGAAAGAATGGCTGCAGTTTACATTTTCCCAATGAAATTTGTATTTTTCTCTACCCACTGATTTCCTGGCATTGTTCGGGTATGTATTAGGCTGGTGTTGGCTCCGCCTACTTTTTCTAACCCTAACACACAATTACTCACTGACCAAGTTTTTGCGCTTTGCGGTCTATGGCATCAATAATTTGCATTGCGATTAAACAAATCTGATAGCTGTTTGTGGCTCCACCCCTTTGTCTAAATTTGAACCCAAGTCACCCAATGACCAACTGTAGCAGGTTTGAGGCTTGTGCCAATAACAGTGCAAGAATGGCAGCAATGAAATATTCCCCTGAAAAATCAATAGGCAATTTTTGATTGGTGTTTGTAGGCTCCACCCACTTTTCTCAATATTAATCCCAGTCACCCAGTAATTAACTGTGCAAAGTTTGAAAACCCTACAATTAATAGTGTAAGAATGGCTGCAGTTTACATTTTCACAGTAAAATTAGTATTTGTCTCCGCCCTCTTATGACCCCATGTTGCCCGTTTATTTATATGGCTGGTGTTGGCTGTGCCCACTTTTCTAACCCTCACACACACTTAATCAATTACTCAATAGACAAGTTTGTGAGCTTTGCGGTGTTTGGCATCAGTAATTTGCATTCGAATGAAACAAATCTAATTGGCTGTTTGTGGCTCCACCCCCCTTTCTGAAATTGAACCCTAGTCACCCAATGATCAACTGTACCAGGTTTGAGGCTTGTGCCATTAACAGTGCAAGAATGGCAGCAATGTAAATATACCCCTTGAAAATCAATAGGTGAATTATGATTGGCCTTTGTATGCTCCTCCCACCTTTCTGAATATTAATCCCAGTCACCCAGCGACCAACTGTGCAAAGTTTGAGAACCCTACCATTAACAGTAAATGGCTGAAGCTTACATTTTCCAGTGAAATTTGTTTTTGTCTCCGCCCCCTTTTTGGTTATGGGAATAAAAAGTATCCTATACTTTATATCAGGTAATGTACTATGTGTGTGCCAAATTTCATTCAAATCCGTTCAGCCATTTTTGCGTGATCAAGTAACAACAAACATCCAAACTTTCCCATTTATTATATTAGTAGGATTGTCTTGTCATGTAACTGTCCCTCAGAGGGGCTCACAATCTGGTCCCTACCATAGTCATATGTCTCTGTATGTATGTATGTATCGTGTAGTGTATGTATCGTATTCTAGGGCCAATTTAGGGGAAGCCAATTAACTTAGCTGTATGTTTTTGAAATGTGGGAGGATACCGGAGTACCTGGAGGAAACCCAAGCAGACACAGGTGAACATACAAACTCCTTGCAGATGTTGACCTGGCTGGAATTCAAACCAGGGACCCAGCGCTGCAAGGCAAGAGCACGAACCACTACACCACCGTGCTGCCAATTCTGTCTCCTGATAGATCACTGCCAAGAATTTTACATTTTGTGTAATCATTTGTAATTTTTCATAATTTATGCATGATTTCTAGCCGGACTGCTGACTTTAGCAGTAAATAGCAAAGTCCCCACACATGCTCTTGTCCCCCAATGTGCTACATACTGTATGTTAAAGAGAATAGTCGGTACAAGAGAAAATTGATTTTCCATATGTAAAGTAAAATAGTTTTTAAACTGAGATCAAAATGACTGTTTAACCCACTTGGCGGACTGATTCTTTCCAGATTTGAGGGTTTATAAGCACTTCCATTTTTTGCATGCTTTTATATCCTCTCTGCTACTCTTACAGCATTTTTAATGTAACCTTGTATCTGCTTTGTATACAATAAAGAAGATTTGCAGTAAAAGAGCTGTGCTGGATTGAAATCTGTGCTTTTTGTAATGAATAGCGGAGATGCCGCCGCGCGGTCTGGCGGCGGGGCGGCTGTCTCCGCCTTCAGGCCGGCAGTTTCCGCACAGCAACATGTGTCTGGTTTGCCTGGGCCTTCTGGTGCACACAGATGGAGAGCTACGCGCGCGCACGCCAGAAGACAGGACCTTTATGCCAGCAGGAGAGGTATCAGCAGATCAGGACGATCAGCTGATCCCGGTGGAACTCCTGACTGGCTGAGTGGCTGGGGGCGGCGCTGAGGAGTGCTGGAGTATATATACATCTTGCCTGTCAGTTGCTGGTTGTCTGCCGTTGCGAATACTTACGTGTGAGCACTCAGACCTCAGTCAGATCCTACAGTGTGTTAGAACTAGGTGGACCTGGGAATTCACACTTAGCCAGATTACGCTCTTGATGATTACTTTGTCATCATTGTCTTATACTTTAGACCAGTTCCAGGGTGTTGAGACCAAGGACTTCACACCCAAGTATAGGATTACTGTGCTATTACTGTGTTATACTTTAGACCAGTTCCAGGATGTTGAGAACAAGGACCTCACACCAAAGCATTGGATTACTGTGTCATTACTGTGTTATACCTTAAACCAGTTCCAGGGAGTTGAGACCAAGGACCTCACACCCAAGCATAGGAGACTGTGTTATTCTTTAGACTAGTTCCCGGGTGTCGAGACCAAAGACCTCACACCTCAGACTAGGATTATGCTTGATATCTGTTATGACCTCTGGCTTTGTTGACCTCTCTCTTGCTTTCTGTCACTGTACCTTATCTGCTCGTGTGTTGCTGACCTGGCCTGTTTGACCCTTCTGACTGTCACTCATCCCTCGAGTGATCAGTCTGTCTGTAATACCCGTGACAGTAATCCACCAGGTGTCAGTTAACTGCAAGGATCTCCTGCTCCACAGAGAGTCCTTCCTGCAGTCCAGCCAGTGGCCTCTACCTCATAGGAGTCCACTGGCTGCAGTACAGTCTGATTTCAATCCATCAGGGAATCACTGGCTGCAAGTATATCTCTATCTCCTCCGCTTAAAGAGATAGTCCCTGCACAGTCAAGGACCACCTGCCTCTCAGGTGGTCACTGGCTGCAGTAGCATCTGTGTCTCTCGCTCCATGGAAGATAGCCTCTCAGTTGCACCAAGCACTTAAACTCATTGGGTGTCCAGAGGTTAGTCATAGTTGTATTATTGGTGATTCTGCAGATCATCCATAATCAGGTATACATCTGTATTGTTGGTGATACTGCAGATCATCAATAATCAGATACTCTCTGTGTGCTGACTAGTGTTGGCTGAACACCTGGATGTTCGGGTTCGCGAACGTTCGCCGAACATGGCCGCAATGTTCGGGTGTTCGCGCCGAACTCCGAACATAATGGAAGTCAATAGGGGCCCGAACTTTCGTGCTTTGTAAAGCTTCCTTACATGCTACAGTAGCTTATAGTTTTTGAGAAAATTGATTGTAAAGTTTCAAAGGAAGAAATGTCTTTTAAATGCGGAAAATGTCATTTTTCTTTGCACAGGTAACATGCTTTTTGTCGCCATGCAGTCATAAATGTAATACAGATAAGAGGTTCCAGGAAAAGGGACCGGTAATGCTAACCCAGCAGCAGCACACGTGATGGAACAGGAGGAGGGCGGCGCAGGAGGAGAAGGCCACGCTTTGAGACACAACAACCCAGGCCTTGCATGAGGACAAGAAGCATGAGGATAGCAATGCATTTTGTCGCCATGCAGTCATAAATGTAATACAAATAAGAGGTTCCGTAAAAAGGGACCGGCAACGCTAACCCAGCAGAAGCACACGTGATGGAACAGGAGGAGGCGCAGGAGGAGAAGGCCACGCTTTCAGGCGCAACCCAGGCCTTGCATGAGGACAAGAAGCGTGCGGATAGCAATGCATTTTGTCGCCATGCAGTCATAAATGTAATACAGATGAGAGGTTCAATAAACAGGGACCGGAAACGCTAACCCATCACAGATGTTCATTGTTCATGTTACTTGGTTGGGGTCCGGGAGTGTTGCATAGTCATTTCCAATCCAGGATTGATTCATTTTAATTTGAGTCAGATGGTCTGCATTTTCTGTGGAGAGGCGGTTACGCCGATCTGTGACGACGCCTCCGGCAGCACTGAAACAGCGTTCCGACATAACGCTGGCTGCCGGGCAAGCCAGCACCTCTATTGCGTACATTTCCAGTTCTTGCCAGGTGTCTAGCTTCGATACCCAATAGTTGAAGGGTGCAGATGGATTGTTCAACACAGCTACACCATCTGACATGTAGTCCTTGACCATCATCTCTAGGCGATCGGTGTTGGAGGTGGATCTGCGCGCTTGCTGTTCTGTGGGCTGCTGCATGGGTGTCAGAAAATTTTCCCACTCCAAGGACACTGCCGATACCATTCCCTTTTGGGCACTAGCTGCGGCTTGTGTTGTTTGCTGCCCTCCTGGTCGTCCTGGGTTTGCGGAAGTCAGTCTGTCGGCGTACAACTGGCTAGAGGAGGGGGAGGATGTCAATCTCCTCTCTAAAGTCTCCACAAGGGCCTGCTGGTATTCTTCCATTTTGACCTGTCTGACTCTTTCTTCAAGCAGTTTTGGAACATTGTGTTTGTACCGTGGATCCAGAAGGGTATAAACCCAGTAATTGGTGTTGTCCAGAATGCGCACAATGCATGGGTTGCGTTCAATGCAGTCTAGCATGAATTGAGCCATGTGTGCCAGAGTCCTGCCAGAATCCTCATCATCCTCTTGTGAGCGTTGTGATAGTTGTGATGCATCATAGTCGTCACCTTCTTCCTGGTCTGCTTCTGCTGACCATTCGCGCTGAATTGTGGAAGTCCAACGTGCACCGCTCTGGCCCTCGTCAGTGGTGGCATGAAATTCCTGCTCCAACTCCAGCTGTTCCTCCTCCTCTTCTTTGTCATAGCTGCTGGGGCCAGCGTTTCCTGAGGCAGATGGCCTGATGTTGGTATCATCACGCTAATCGTTTTCTCCTTCAGATTCCCCCAGTTGCATCATGACAGCTGTTTCCTTGATTTTCAACATTGACTTCTTCAGTAAACACAGCAGTGGTATGGTAATGCTGACTGAAGAGTTGTCACTGCTCACAAGCAACATGGATTGCTCAAAATTTTGGAGGACTTGGCAGAGGTCCAACATGTTGGCCCAATCAGATCCACAGAAACTTGGCAGCTGTCCGGATGCGCCTTGGTACTGCGCCGTCATGTACTGGACCACTGCACTCTTGTGCTCGCAAAAGCGGGCTAGCATGTGCAGCGTAGAATTCCAGCGCGTAGGGACATCACACAGCAAGTGATGGTGGGGGAGATTGAAGCGCTCCTGCATCTTGGCGAGTGCCCCTGAAGCAGTACTGGAATTTCTACAATGTTTGGCCACTCGTCGCACCTTCAACAGAAGATCGGCCACGCCTGGGTATGTCCTCAGGAACCGCTGAACTACTAGGTTCATCACGTGCGCCAGGCAAGGGATGTGTGTCAGCTTAGCCAACCTTAAAGCGCGAATGAGATTACTCCCATTATCACACACAACCATGCCCGGTTTCAGGTCCAGCGGTGCCAGCCACAAATCCGTCTGTTCCTTTATTCCCCTCCAAATTTCCTCCCCTGTGTGCTGCTTATCCCTAAGGCAGATCAGCTTTAGCAACGCTTGCTGACGCATGCCAACAGCTGTGCTGCACTGCTTCCACGATCCTACTGCTGCTGGGTTAGCGTTTCCGGATGAGGTACAGCTTTGAGATGCGTTGGAGGAGAAGGAGTCAGAGAGGTAGGTGCTGCTGTTGTTATCCAGTGGGAGGGAAGGCGGTGCAGCTGTTTGCGGCGTGGGCAACACCCGCGCCGTAGCAGGTGAGGAATCGCTGCCAGGCTCCACAAGGTTCACCCAGTGCGCGGTAAGGGAGATGTATCGACCCTGGCTGAACGCACTCGTCCAGGTGTCAGAGGTGAGGTGAACCTTGCAGGCAACGGCATTCTTCAAGCTTCGGGTTATTTTGCTGACCACGTGCTCATGCAACTCAGGCACTGCAGAGCGCGCAAAGTGGTAGCGGCTGGGAACCACGTAACGTGGGATGGCCACTGACATCATGCCCTTGAAGCTGTTTGTCTCCACCACTCGATATGGCAGCATTTCGCAGGCCAGAAGCTTGGCTATGCTGGCTGTTAGTGCCACGGCCCGGGGGTCATTTGCTGGCAATTTCATCTTGCGCTCAAACATCTCCGAGACAGACAACTGAACCGTAGGGCTGCACACTGAAGGGCTGTTGGTTGTTGTGTTTGATGAAGACTGGGAGACCTCAAGAGCACTATTCCGGAAAGTGACAGTGTCAGCGTCGTCTGATGTTTGTGAATGTTGTTGTGAACCACGCAATGGCTGGGCTACTGCTGCTGCTGAGGAGGGTCTGGTGGTGAGTCTGGTGACCCCAAGGGAGGCAGTGTTGCTGGTACCCTGTCCTGCCGCGTTTGCCCACAGAGTGGGATGTTTGGATACCATGTGGCGGGTCATGCTGGTGGTGGAGAGGTTGTTAATATTTTTCCCCCTGCTCAGGCGGGTCTTGCACACCTTTCAAATCACCTTGGTTCCATCCTTACTGCAGTCTTCAAAGAAAGGCCAGACTTTGGAGCACCTGCCTTGCTGGCGATTTCTGTTTGCGCCTCTTTTGCGTCTCACTTGAACTTCCACGCTTGTGGTGCCTGAAATTTCGCGCCGCCTACCTTGTGGCACAAGGCGAACTCGTGCAGCAGTGGGTTCTTCAACAGACTCATCTGTGCTGCTACGACGGCGATGTTCTCCTTCACATACAAAATCTGGGTCTGTGTCCACATTGTCCAAACCCTCTCTCTTCCATCTCCTCAAACTCGTCATATGTGATTGTGGGCCGCCGCCGTGGAGTAGAGCTCCCCAGAACAACCTCTGCGCAGCTCACTCCAACGTCGTCTTCCAGATCTTCTCGGCCGACCTCCTGCAATTGAAACCCTTCCTGCCCAACTTGCTCTGGGATTTGGGTTTCAAAGTCCTCGGACTCGCCTTGCATTTCAGTGCGCAGTGCATTTCCCACAGTAAATGGTTGTGAATCCGGGCACAATATTTCTGGCTGTTCCATTGACCTTTGAAAGGTGGAAGTTTGTTGGGCTGGGAATAGCTCCTGCGAATACCCCATTGTGTCCTGAGGAAATTCTTCGGACTGGTTATTGGGCAGTTTTGTGCGTGGTGTCGCTGCCGGTTGTGTCAGCTTTGTGCCCACTGGCTCCTTGTAACTGGCTGAGGACTCGGACCTCGTGCGTGATGTGCTGGTGCTGCTTAAACCAATGCTGGACGCTTGAGAGGTCATCAAATTAATTATCTGGTCCTGTTCTTTTGGATTTGTGAGGGTTGATTTCCTGGACAACATGGGCGGTATTGAGTGGGTTTTCTTCGGTGCTCCACTGTGGCCTGTACGTGAACCATCAGGGGAAACACCTCTTCCCTTGCCCCTCCCTCTTTCACAGGATTTCTTCTTCATTTCACTTATCCTTAAAGTACACGCTGACTGGCAGCAGTACAGTGGCAGTACAGAAATGCTATATAGTGGTGGGTGAGCGGTGTACTACTATTCCCAGCAGCGACACAGAGCACAATGCTATACAGTGGTGGGTGAGCGGTGTACTACTATTCCCAGCAGCGACACAGAGCACAATGCTATACAGTGGTGGGTGAGCGGTGTACTACTATTCCCAGCAGTGACACAGAGCACAATGCTATACAGTGGTGGGTGAGCGGTGTACTACTATTCCCAGCAGCGACACAGAGCACAATGCTATACAGTGGTGGGTGAGCGGTGTACTACTGTTCCCAGCAGCGACACAGAGCACAATGCTATACAGTGGTGGGTGAGCGGTGTACTACTGTTCCCAGCAGCGACACAGAGCACAATGCTATACAGTGGTGGGTGAGCAGTGTACTACTATTCCCAGCAGCGACACAGAGCACAATGCTATACAGTGGTGGGTGAGCAGTGTACTACTGTTCCCAGCAGCGACACAGAGCACAATGCTATACAGAAGTGGGTGAGCGGTGTACTACTATTCCCAGCAGCGACACAGAGCACAATGCTATACAGTGGTGGGTGAGCAGTGTATTACTGTTCCCAGCAGCGACACAGAGCACAATGCTATACAGTGGTGGGTGAGCGGTGTACTACTATTCCCAGCAGCGACTCAGAGCACAATGCTATACAGTGGTGGGTGAGCGGTGCACTACTATTCCCAGCAGCGAAACAGAGCACAATGCTATACAGTGGTGGGTGAGCGGTGTACTACTATTCCCAGCAGCGACACAGAGCACAATGCTATACAGTGGTGGGTGAGCGGTGTACTACTGTTCCCAGCAGCGACACAGAGCACAATGCTATACAGTGGTGGGTGAGCGGTGTACTACTATTCCCAGCAGCGACACAGAGCACAATGCTATACAGTGGTGGGTGAGCGGTGTACTACTGTTCCCAGCAGCGACACAGAGCACAATACTATACAGTGGTGGGTGAGCGGTGTACTACTGTTCCCAGCAGCGACACAGAGCACAATGCTATACAGTGGTGGGTGAGCGGTGTACTACTATTCCCAGCAGCGACACAGAGCACAATGCTGTACAGTGGTGGGTGAGTGGTGTACTACTATTCCCAGCAGCGGCACAGAGCACAGTGCTATACAGTGGTGGGTGAGCGGTGTACTACTATTCCCAGCAGCGACACAGAGCACAATGCTATACAGTGGCGGGTGAGCGGTGTACTACTGTTCCCAGCAGAGACACAGAGTGACAGTAAACACAATGCTATACAGTGGTGGGTGAGCGGTGTACACAGAGTGGCAGTAAACACAATGCTATATAGTGTGGGTGAGCGGTGTACTACTGTTCCCAGCAGCGACACAGAGCACAATGCTATACAGAGGTGGGTGAGCGGTGTACTACTATTCCCAGCAGCGACACAGAGCACAATGCTATACAGTGGTGTGTGAGCAGTGTAATACTGTTCCCAGCAGCGACACAGAGCACAATGCTATACAGTGGTGGGTGAGCGGTGTACTACTATTCCCAGCAGCGACACAGAGCACAATGCTATACAGTGGTGGGTGAGCGGTGTACTACTATTCCCAGCAGCGACACAGAGCACAATGCTATGCAGTGGTGGGTGAGTGGAGTACTACTGTTCCCAGCAGCGACACAGAGCACAATGCTATACAGTGGTGGGTGAGCGGTGTACTACTATTCCCAGCAGCGACACAGAGCACAATGCTATACAGTGGTGGGTGAGCGGTGTACTACTGTTCCCAGCAGTGACACAGAGCACAATGCTATACAGTGGTGGGTGAGCGGTGTACTACTATTCCCAGCAGCGACACAGAGCACAATGCTAAACAGTGGTGGGTGAGCGGTGCACTACTATTCCCAGCAGCGACACAGAGCACAATGCTATACAGTGGTGGGTGAGCGGTGTACTACTATTCCCAGCAGCGACACAGAGCACAATGCTATATTACTGTTCCCAGCAGCGACACAGAGCACAATGCTATACAGTGGTGGGTGAGCGGTGTACTACTATTCCCAGCAGCGACACAGAGCACAATGCTATACAGTGGTGGGTGAGCGGTGTACTACTGTTCCCAGCAGCGACACAGAGCACAATGCTATACAGTGGTGGGTGAGCGGTGTACTACTGTTCCCAGCAGCGACACAGAGCACAATGCTATACAGTGGTGGGTGAGCGGTGTACTACTATTCCCAGCAGCGACACAGAGCACAATGCTGTACAGTGGTGGGTGAGCGGTGTACTACTATTCCCAGCAGCGACACAGAGCACAGTGCTATACAGTGGTGGGTGAGCGGTGTACTACTATTCCCAGCAGCGACACAGAGCACAATGCTATACAGTGGCGGGTGAGCGGTGTACTACTGTTCCTAGCAGAGACACAGAGTGGCAGTAAACACAATGCTATACAGTGGTGGGTGAGCGGTGTACACAGAGTGGCAGTAAACACAATGCTATACAGTGGTGGGTGAGCGGTGTACTACTGTTCCCAGCAGCGACACAATGACTGGGGGGACCCTGGCTAGCCTGGCTGGAGAGAGAACTACCCTGCCTGCCTACCCAAAGCTAAACCCACAGACAAATGGCGGAGAAATGACGTGGATCGGGTATTTATTTACCCGAACCACGTGACCCGTTCGGCCAATCAGAGCGCGTTCGGGTCCGAACCACGTGACCCGTTCGGCCAATCACAGCGCTAGCCGAACGTTCAGGGAACGTTCGGCCATGCGCTCTTAGTTCGGCCATATGGCCGAACGGTTTGGCCGAATGCCATCAGGTGTTCGGTCGAACTCGAACATCACCCGAATAGGGTGATGTTCTGCAGAACCCGAACAGTGGCGAACACTGTTCGCCCAACACTAGTGCTGACACCAATCGTTACACTTTTAGATCCTAAAACCTGGGAAAAAATCATGCTGCCTAGCACTCACTCATCTCCCTGGGATCCTGCGCTGCAGCTTTCCCTCCGTCCTCCGAGTGGCGCTGTAACCCTATAGTGAAATTTCCGGCTGTTATCATGACAACAGATGGCAATCTCAACAAGGGAAGCAGAGCCTCAGGGGACAGGAAGAAGAATGGCGGCCCCCAGAAGGTGAGTTAAAAGTAAAACACCCGCTTTTTGCATTGCTCTGCATAAACCTCCCAGCGGCAACCATGAGTTTAGCTCAGGATAACTGCTTCTAGCTTGTTTTTTCCACCCCAAGTGGATAACCGCTAAAGAGGTTAAAAAACATTTTTTCTTTGCATTTTTAAATTTGATTTACTCAAAAACTACAAGGTCTTTTTGAAGACTTTTGACTTGTATACACTAGTCTCCTTAATAGAGATGTTGCGAATCTCTGATTTTCGGTTCGCAAACCTCCGCGAAAGGTTAGGTTCGCGAAAAAGTTTGCGAACCGAAATAGACTTCAATGGGGAGGCGAACTTTGAAAAATAGAAAAAATTCTGTCGGCTGGAAAAATGATAGATAACATGTTTCAAGGGCTTCTAATACCTGGGGGCAGACATGATTGAGTGAAATACACATCAATAGTCCCAGGCAAAAATCTAGATTTCACATAAACCCCTATTTTAAGGTCAATTTTCAATTACAAGCCTACTCTACTTTCCTCCCTCCACTTATCTGCCAGGGAATTATACTATTTCAAAAGCCAGCTTACATACCGTGGCTGGGAATTGAACCCAGGTCTCACTGTGTGGTGGGCAAGTACCTTAACCACTGTACCACAACACTACTAACTGAAGCTAGCCTAGCATTTACCATTTATGCTCAATCCAAGATAAAAATTAGACAAGACAAATAACATCTATATCACGCTTTTCTCCTGGCAGACTCAAAGCACCAGAGCTGCAGCCACTAGGGCATGCTCTATAGGCAGTAGCAGTGTTAGGAAGACTTACCTAAGGTCTCCTACTGAATAGATGCTGGTTTACTGAACAGACAGAGCCGAGATTCGAACACTGGTCTCCTGTGTCAGAGCCCTTAACCATTACACCATCCAGACATTGCTTAAGAATTTGTAGCCAGGCATGGCCTTTTACTTTTGTGTTCAACAGTTGTCAAGAGAAAAATTAGACAAGACAAATAACATTTATATTGCGCTTTTCTCCTGGCGGACTCAAAGCACCAGGGCTGCAGCCACTAGGGCACACTCTATAGGCAGTAGCAGTGTTATGGTGGCCATACATGGTACAATTTTTTTCATACAATCTTACCATTTCTATGTAATACAAGGGAACTGCCTAAATTATCCTTTCAGTATATTCACTTAATTTACCCTTATACTACATAGAAATGGTAAGATTGTATGAAAAAATTGTGCCATGTATGGCCACCATTAAGGAAGACTTGCCTAAGGTGTCCGACTGAATAGGTGCTGGCTTACTGAACAGACAGAGCCGAGATTCAAACCCTGGTCTCCGGTGTCAGAGGCAGAGCCATTAACCATTACACCATCCAGACACTGCTTAAGGATTTGTAGCCATGTACCATTTATGCTCAATCCATTTATGCTCAAAAATACAAGAGAGAGAGAGAGAGATGAATCTACCTGGCTATCTGGGGTTCTCTTTGGACAACTGTTGAATACAAAAGGAAAGGTCATGCCTGGCTACAAATCCTTAAGCAGTGCCTGGATGGTGTAATGGTTAAGGGCTCTGCCTCTGACACAGGAGACCAGGGTTCGAATCTCGGCTCTGTTTGTTCAGTAAGCCAGCACCTATTCAGTAGGAGACCTTAGGCAAGTCTTCCTAACAATGCTACTGCCTATAAAGCATACCCTAGTGGTTGCAGCTCTGGTGCTTTGAGTCCGCCAGGAGAAAAGCGTGATATAAATGTTATTTGTCTTGTCTAATTTTTCTCTTGGATTGAGCATAAATGGTAAATGCTAGGCCAGCTTTAGTTAGTACTGTTGTGGTACAGCAGTTAAGGTACTTGCCCACCACACAGTGAGATCTGAGTTCAATTCCCAGTCAATGTGAGTTGGCTTTTATGCTACATATTCCTTAAAGGGAACCTAAACTGAGAAGCATATGGATTTTCCCTTTTAAATAATACCAGTTGCCTGAATCGCCTGCTGATCCTGTGTCTTTAATACTTTTAGCCACAGCCCCTAAACAAGCATGCAGATCAGGTGCTCTGACTGAAGTCAGACTGGATTAGCTGCATGCTTGTTTCAGGGTGTGATTCAGCCACTATTGCAGTCACAGAGATCAGCTGGACTGCCAGGCAACTGGTATTGTTTAACAGGGAACATCTATATCACTCTCAGTTAAGGTTCCCTTTAAGCAACCTAATGTTTCTCTTGGATTGAGCATAAATGGTAAATGCAAGGTTAGCTTCAGTTAGTACTGTTGTGGTACAGTGGTTAAGGTACTTGCCCACCACACAGTGAGACCTGGATTCAATTCCCAGCCACGGTATGTAAAGTGGCTTTTGAAATACTATAATTTGCTGGCAGATGAGACCCGAGGGAGGAGGATAGGAGGGTTGGAGGTAGTGAGTAATATACAAGAGCCTAATTAAACTCTCCCTAGCAGATTGTGTGTAGCAGCTGTCTCTTAACTAATTAGTGTAGGCAGACGAGTGAGTAAAAAGGCGTGAGTGCAGTCTGATTGGCAATAATAGGCCTGCTGACTGTGAAGTAGAGGGTCAAAGTTCTGTTCTATAGAGCATTATGGGGCGAATCGAACTTCCGAGAAAGTTCGCCTTTGGTAGGCGAACGCGAACCACTGAAGTTCGCCAGGAACCGTTCGCCGGCGAACTGTTCGCGACATCTCTAATCCTTAACATATGTAGCAAATTTGGTGACAATAGCATGTATGCTTTGTTATTAACTACTTAAAGAGAGTCTGCAGCCTTCATAAATACCTGTTTTTTTACTTGTCATTTTACTTGAGAATTAATGCCATAGCTGAAATGCTGCATTCCCACGGCTGTAAGCTCAATGAATCCCCCCCCCCCTGAAATCCCTGGGGCAAATTTTGTGGCCCCTTCCTGGAAGAGGCAGAGCTTTGTGCAGTAGCTCTGCCTCTACTTGCGTCAATCTCTGCGGATCTCCACCTCCTCCCACCCCTCTCAGTCTTATTTCACTGAGAGGGGCAGGGAGAGGCGGAGATCTGCAGAGATTGATTCGAATGGAAGCAGAGCTACAGCGCAAAGCTCTGACTCCCCAGGGCAACAAAATCCATGACCTGGAAAGTCGTGGAATTTTGCCCCAGGATTTTGGGGGAATTGGCCTTCCTGGCAGTAAGCCCTAGCTGAGCTTGAGCTATGCCGCGCAGGAGGATTTCTCAGGCCCTGCTGGGCCGATTTGCATAATTTTTTTTGGTACACGCAGCTAGCATTTTGCTAGCTGTGTGTACTGCCCGTTCGCAGCTGCTCCGTGCCGATTCGCCACTACCCGCCGCGCCGCCACCCCAGACCCCATGTGCTGCCTGGCCAATCAGTGCCAGGTAGCGCTGAGGGGTGGATCAGGACTCCCTTTGACGTCACAACATCGATTACGTTCGGTGACGTCATCCTGCCCGTTGCCATTGCGACGGGGGAAGCCCTAATGGAAATCCCGTTCAGAATGGGATTTTCGGATGGCTTGATCGCCGGAGGCGATCGGAGAGGGTGGGGGGATGCCGCTGCACAGTGGCTATCATGTAGCTAGCGCTAGGCTAGCTACATGATTTAAAAAAAAAATAGTGCTGCGCTGCCTCTGGTGGTTTTAATTGACCGCCAGGGAGGTTAATTGAGCATTCAGCGTGTGGATGCGGCATTTCAGCATTAATGCTAAAGAGAAATAACAAGTAAAAAACAGTATTTTTGTAGGCTTCAGACTCTTTTTAAGTCAGCACAAAATTATGTAAAAATTACATTAACCATTTGTTAAATGTGGGATTTGTAGGTTAAAAGCAAAGTCTTTCAGAGACCAGAGTAAATCATTTAAAAGGATGTTGTTGTTTATTTAGGCATTATTGATCTTCCATGAATATTCAAAAATAAATCAATAAGCTATAAATCTTAGTTACATTAGAAATAATTACAAGATATAAAATAATGAAATTGCTGAGTAATTTGTAAATATGTTAATAAAAATCTATTGTACTAGCCTGTATGTCTGCATGTATGTAAATGTATGTGTGTGTGTATGAGGCTGAAGCAAGAAGGAAGAATGACCCATTCCCGCCTAAAACTCCTTACATATGAAATATGAGGTTCCCATAATGCATTACGATCCTATCTCTGAATGGTCTACTTAAATAATGCTGTAGTCTCTATTGGTCGACTACTGAATCTAGCTGCTTCAGTTAACTGTTAATTTATCACAAAGAGAGCACGTTCCATTCTGGCTGAAACCAGTATTCTAACAACTTCATTGTAACACTATGGCTTAAGAAATTCCCTACCCCCAATGATGAGAACCACATGCTCTAATTACCTTATGGGAGAAGGCTGGCATATACATTCCAAGTGAGGGGGGTAGTTCACAGACATCATAGGCCAAGTCTTATGTCAAATTCCCACTCCAGCCTTGTTCCCCTATGCTAGATAATAGAAGATTTCTTTCAATCAGTCTTATCAATATTACACATATAATTGATCTATAGCTTTGATATCTCAATCGCGTCACATCCAATATAGATAATTCTTCTTCTCATCACAGCAGGGCCCTAGCTATGTAGAGAGCTCAAATCATCATATATTTAGATTACTCGAAGATTAAAATATCAAAACTACTTATTACATTTCCCCCTTTATAGAAGTTATATCATATATTAAAATTACTTTCACTTCTATAAATACATTTTGTATATTTTAATCATTATCAAAATTTTTGTTAAAATATCTACCTCTAATTTTTAGACAAACTAACAACTTTTATTTAAACTAATTGCATGTATATGCTCTTCATACATCCCTTGTGAATGAACTCTGAGAGGGAAAAAAAAAACCTTAACCTCTGCCTTGCTGGACTTAACTCTAACAGCAAACGTCTTTTGTTCTTTCATATGTAATTGAATCAGTGTGTGTTAACCCTTTCACATCTTGTTGTATAGGAAATTTTACCTTTGACAAGAATGGTAGATTCTTCATAAGATTAAACTAATACCCTTAAACTAAACATGCAAGCATGATGACAAATCTAAACTTTGAATTTCATTAAGTTTTCTTCCATTTTAAAATGATCATAAAACCCTTTTTGATAAAACAATCCTAATAATGTATATAATTAACTGGATTACCTAATAATGTTACATAATAATCAAATGTATTACCTTTCAACTACTAATGTCATTAAAATATTCTTCATTCATCTTGATGGAATTCATATCACTTATTTATCCATCCCAAATCAATATGAATTAATGTATACCTGCCTAATTATGTTATATCTCCTTAAAAAGTTTGTATTATTGTTTGGAAATGTCTATAATATATATAGTTTGAAGTTTTCAAACATATCCTAATCAAATATTGTTTCCATTATTAATCAAAATTAAAACATTAAATCATAAAAATGTATCATTTAAGGACATGATACTGATGCAATGTGTATAATAATACCTGCCCATCATCTGATTTACATTAACATTTTATTATGCTATCTAACTAGCCTTTTGCTTTCTGACAAGCCTTATTATCTTTAAATCAGATTTCAAGGTTTCTTAATACAACCCATTAATTATAATCAATGATTTTTGCACCATCTAAAATTCCTTTTCTAATATTTTGATCAAACTCTCAAAATAACTTTGTATACAAGATATATTATGGAAACCCCTTTCTATCAAAAATATCAATTTCCAAACATTAATCAAAAAATTACCTTATTTTTTTCAAAAAAAAATGATTGGATCTATAAATTATTGGATAAAAAAAACTTTCCTTAAAGAACCTTTTCTGTTTTTACCAATATTTTTCCCTAAACTGTTCATTACTTTATAAAAACATCACATATAATTTAACCCTGTTCTGTAACAAACAAAACACACCAAAACAAAAAATGAAAATGTCTTTTTCATGTGTGTCAAATTATGTGTGTAAAGAAGTTAGATTTTCAGTTCAGTTCATGAAAGGAAAAAAAACTCTTCAATGTCTTCAGGCACTTCTGTTCATTCCTTTATCAATGGAAGCATGGAATCTCCTCTCAATAGGCTCATTAGCATGTGAAAGCCTTGTAATCTTGCCATCTCTGCATGCGATCTGTTCCGTCAATGGATCATTTAGAAATACATCTATAATTAAAAAATATGGTATCAGTATCTCAAGAAAATGACTTTAAACTTTTGTTCCATCTTTGAACAAACAACTTCATATGACATTGTCTAAATTGCAATCCTTTGATGAGGACACAAACCATGAACTTTAATAAATCTCGTTTATCTAATAAACATGAGTTTCATAACCTTAAATAAACCTAAAATAAAGCTCAATAAAAAAAAATCGTCATCTTAAAAATACCCTACACAACTTATTGTGAGGACATCAAAGTTATATTCTCTTATGTAAATGTGTAATAGCATGTTAATATGTGTGTGTGCATTTACATAACATGCTAATCTCATGTGTACATGTCATTATTAGTCTACCTGCTGTGTGTGTGTGCAAATTGCAAGTAAACTAAATGATACCTTATTTCTTACACAATAATATCTCAAAAATGATCAATACATTATTTATAATGACTTTTCTAAAGTATCTTGACTCATGCAACAGGATGACTGCAAATGGTTCAGATTACATGACTCCAGCTGTTCTTAATTAACCTTTCTCTTGATACCACTGCTTCTTATACAAACAAAGGAAAGCATCTCCCAAACAACTTCTGCGAAAATATTTCTGTCACTAAAAAAACTTAATTAGAAAACTTTCTTTAATTTTTATTTAAAATGACCTCATCTCATATACTTGTTACTAACAAATTAACATAACAAGATATATTCTTTTTACTCTACTTTCTTGACATAAGTCTCTTTCTTGTAATTAAACTTTACTAGCTCACTGAGTCTATACAACTGGCCTCCTAAAGTACATTGCAACTGATGTAACCAATTACTAATATCCAAAATAAACTAAAAAAAACATGAAATCCACTTTTCTATAAACAACAGATACTCGAATTACTTTTTAATTCAATATCCCAATCAATATTGTACCTCAATTTTCATCAATTTACAGAAAGGAAGGAAATCACCACCATCTCTGATTTTCTTCAAATACTTCTCAGGAAACAAAATGTAATAATTAAGGAGATAGAATACATGTGTACACCAAATCATAAAGGGGAAATAAAACATTATCACATAAGCACATATAGAATAAACAAACAATACATTTTATCAGAGTTCTGCTTTAACTTGTTGTCCTTTAAACATTTAATTTTCAAATGTCCTTGAATTTGAATATATTGTGTACAGTCTAAAATATCAATGCATACATTACTGTATTAATAATCTACAGCAATGACCAAAGTATACAATTTTATTTCAGATATTTGATACACCAACACCAAGTCCCTTGTATACCAATAATTTGAACTGGCACAACTGATTTCACACCTCTGACCGGAAAAAGATATGAAAACACCTGTCACCATTCATCAATTATATTTTCATAAATTTCCATTCTTCTTCCGGTAAAGAAAAATAGATTTTTACAAAAATAATGCATATATAAGTATAAGGATATACTTATTCATGACAAATCACTTATGGGACTGAGCATTCAATACATATCATAATCTGATCATATTATCAATCATCAATCACTGAACACATTAAGCTGAACACACATATTGTCTTTTAAAATATATCTTTACCTTATAAAGTGTCAAAATCATCTAAATGTAATAACTATAGTCATGAGCTACCAAATTTATTTTATACATTACAGATCAAATTCTTATGTAATTGATGCAATCGTTATTTGCAACAATTCAGCTTTATTTAATCAAAATTAAACCAAATCTCTTTATTTCACAATAAACTCACTAAGAATATCCTCCTGACTAAACCTATAACTTAAAAAAACTTATTTTATCAACTTTTGTGTAAATCGATTGTTACAATATTTCTCTGTCGTCTATGGACACAAGCAATCACATCTTACTTATGAATACTGACCCTTATCTCAATATCCTCATCAATCCTCTAATACAGGAACAGATATGTCTATCATCAAACTATGATGATTAATACTCCTATGCAACATTATAACAAGCTCATTTTAATTAATTAAAATTTTTAATATCAATTATAATATTAATGACTATATTTTATACTTTTTATCAAAACTCAAATGGAAAAATAGGACAACAACTCTGAAATTTGAATGAAATTTTCATAACATATATAGCTTGCAATACAAATACTTTTATGTGACATCTGCACTGATTTTACACTCCAACTAGAATAGCTGTAACATGAGACATGCTGCTGCTGCTGCTGCTGCTGCTGCTGCTGCTGCTGCTGCTGCTGCTGCTGCTGCTGCTGCTGCTGCTGCTGCTGCTGCTGCTGCTGCTGCTGCTGCTGATGCATGTCATTTTGGTAACCAGAAACATTTTATTTTTCCCTGGCTTTCAGGATTACTGCGCTTCTAATAAACCACTATTACAGATATACTTCCTTTTTATATAAACTGTCACTTATTCATGGTCTATACATTTTCTTTTACACAAGTGGTCAATTAAAAATAAATATAAAATCCTTATTTTAGGATTTAAACCATTTTTTCCCACGTTTAGCTTGCCGCTCTGTAATCAAGAATATCTGCATCTTTAAAAAAACATCAACATTGTGTAGGTCTGCATACTGTCTATTTTGCATGCTTTTCATTTTAGCAAACTTTAAGTAACTATTTCCCTAATTAACTAACAAATATTCTTTATTTCTTTAACGACTTCGGACAACGCATCTGACCTTTAAAACTTTTAGCCAATTCAACAGGAAATAAAACATAGTCACCTTATGCAAACAGACTTCTGGTATTACCCACATCTTATGGAGATCCATCATTCGCCTCTGGTCTGGTCTCCTCGTCCCTTTAAACTTCAGGTTCAATTGCAAAAATAGTTTCACAAATACCCAGCTTCCTTTCTCGTTCCCCCGTTTTGAAATGAGTTAGCGATCTATGGCTGAGTTAATTTTCGTGAATCATTTACGACTGGTTGGCTCACCAAAATGTTAAATGTGGGATTGTAGGTTAAAAGCAAAGTCTTTCAGAGACCAGAGTAAATCATTTAAAAGGATGTTGTTGTTTATTTAGGCATTATTGATCTTCCATGAATATTCAAAAATAAATCAATAAGGTATAAATCTTAGTTACATTAGAAATAATTACAAGATATAAAATAATGAAATTGCTGAGTAATTTGTAAATATGTTAATAAAAATCTATTGTACTAGCCTGTATGTCTGCATGTATGTAAATGTATGTGTGTGTGTATGAGGCTGAAGCAAGAAGGAAGAATGACCCATTCCCGCCTAAAACTCCTTACAAATGAAATATGAGGTTCCCATAATGCATTACGATCCTATCTCTGAATGGTCTACTTAAATAATGCTGTAGTCTCTATTGGTCGACTACTGAATCTAGCTGCTTCAGTTAACTGTTAATTTATCACAAAGAGAGCACGTTCCATTCTGGCTGAAACCAGTATTCTAACAACTTCATTGTAACACTATGGCTTAAGAAATTCCCTGCCCCCAATGATGAGAACCACATGCTCTAATTACCTTATGGGAGAAGGCTGGCATATACATTCCAAGTGAGGGGGGTAGTTCACAGACATCATAGGCCAAGTCTTATGTCAAATTCCCACTCCAGCCTTGTTCCCCTATGCTAGATAATAGAAGATTTCTTTCAATCAGTCTTATCAATATTACACATATAATTGATCTATAGCTTTAATATCTCAATCGCGTCACATCCAATATAGATAATTCTTCTTCTCATCACAGCAGGGCCCTAGCTATGTAGAGAGCTCAAATCATCATATATTTAGATTACTCGAAGATTAAAATATCAAAACTACTTATTACATCCATTGTAGTGTTTTGGACATGACTGTCACATCCAAAAGGCTTCTGCTGCGCTGCTGTGTGCTTATGTGCCACCGCCCGTTAGCCGAGAGAATCCTAAGTCCCCGGTAGACAGACCGATGGCTTCTTTGAGAAGCCACAATCTTTCTGAAGAAAAAAAAAGTTTCCCATCCTCCTTATACTTCCTAGAAGTGAGAATGCTCGCTTCCAGGACTGAAAAAAAAAATGACTGTGGTCATCTTGTTGCCAAATAGTAAAACATCTAAATACATTTTTTTATTAAATAAATACACATTTTCACAATTAAACTTCACTGTGTATCCCCCACACCAAAAGTTACCCACATACAGTTTTTAATGAAAAAAAAATGACAACTAAAAAAACAAAAAAAAACAAAAACAAAACATAAATAGTTACCTAAGGGTCTGAACTTTTTTTAATATGCATGTGAAGAGGGTATATTACTAATGTTTTTTTTTTTAATTATAAGCTCATAAATAGTGATGGACGCAAAACTGAAAAAATGCACCTTTACTTCCCAAAAAAATATTGGCGCCATACATTGTGATAGGGATATAATTTAAATGGTGTAATAACCGGGACAAATGGGCAAATAAACTGCATAGGTTTTAATTATGGTAGCATGTATTATTTTAAAGCTATAATGGCTAAACCTGAGAAATAATGAATATATTTCAATGTTTTCTTAATATTCCCACTTAAAATGCATTTAGAAAAAAAAATAATTCTTAGCAAAATGTACCACCCAAAGAAAGCCTAATTGGTGGAGGAAAAAACAAGATAGAACTCAGTTCATTGTGATAGGTAGTGATAAAGTTATTGGTGAATAAATGGGAGGTGACTATTTCTCCGATGCAGAAGGTGAAAAACGACTGAAGGCTGAAGTGGTTTCAAATTATGCAAAATTATGAATGATTACAATTACAGATGTCATTATGTATGATTTTTTTTAACCAAAATTTAACATTGTAATTGCAAATTTCAATGTGATATTACATATATGCAAAATGTGTGCTCATCACTAGTGATGCATGAAATACAGTAAATCCAGGCAAAATAAAAATAAGCTTAAAACAAAGAACAATATGTTGGCCTTTTAAAATAACAATAATACAACTTACCACTTCCTTTACTCCGTACTTTCTAGATGCACTTGTCATAGAGTACGCTTTCCTTAGGGCTGTAACCAGCATATAGGCTGCAATAATTGTATAGAAAGACTTTCTCACCGGCATATCCAGTTTGGAGTAATATGACCTAATATGACCATAATCAGCTTCAGTGCAGTTCACTCCAGAAATGTTTAACATGTGCTTAAATATAACATTTTTCTTTACATTTGAAAAAAGACAATGAAATCTGTGAAACCAGAGCTCATCCCGTATCGGGTCCGGTGGGTGGGTGGATGAGAGGACTTCTCCAATGAAAGCATTTGTTTCAAGCCTATTGTGTGTATGCCTTACAAACATCAAGCTGCAGTTTATTGACTCATGTGGAGCTTGTTCTACAAGCAATACATGTTTCCAGGACTCATGGAGAATTAAGGTGATATTCAAGCTAATATTGTTTATGTCTGACAGAAAACGATATGTTGATAGTAAGTAAATGCTGCATATGATTACAACCTTAGCTGTTTTTTTCTTGAAAATGTCAATATTAGTTTTAGTAGTTTTCAAGTCATCAATAATTGTCAGCACATACTCGATGCAGATCCCATGAATGGTCATCATCTTTCTTAGTCCACGTAGCTCCATCTCACTAACGTTATCACCGGGTGCCACCATTCCAACCCAGTTCCATCCAAAATGTAGCAAACATTTTATCATAGCTGCATAATAGACTTGATGATCGTGCAACAGCCGGTATAAAGTTGGATACATTTTTCTATCATTCAGGAGAGGGTCCGATGTTTCATAATTGATCTGGAGATAGAATGTTTACATAGTTACGTAGTTTGCTTGAAAAAAAGACAGCCGTCCATAAGTCTAACCAGAGAAATAAAATAATCCTACTAATATAATAACTGGGAAAGTTTGGATGTTTGGATGTTTGTTACTCGATCACGCAAACATGGCTGAACGGATTTGAATGAAATTTGGCACACACATAGTACATTACCTGGAATAAAGTATAGGGTACTTTGTATTCCCATAACCAAAAAGGGGCGGAGACAAATACTAATTTCACTGGAAAATGTAAACTGCAGCCATTCTTAAGGCTCATACACACATCAGATTATAGTCTTTGGATCACAGACCAATCTTGCCACCCTTCATGTAGTATGAGAGCCATACCTTCACAGTCTATTCTATGGAGCTGAACACCCCATCAGAAAAAAATCTTTGCGAGATGCTGCACACACAGATTCTGTACAGACGCTAAAGATCAGTATCTGCAAAAGATCTGTTCCTGCCAAAGATCCGTTCCTGCAAATTGCATTCATAGTCTATGAGATCTGCAGATCCTCATACACACCTTGTTTAATGGACATTCATCTGCAGATCAGACAATCATCTGCAGATCTAAAAATCCATCCTGGTGGATCTGATCTGCAGATGAATGTCTGTTAAACAAGGTGTGTATGAGGATCTGCAGATATCATAGACTATGAATGCATTTTGCGGGAACGGATCTTTTTGCAGGAACAGATCTTTTGCAGATACTGATCTTTTGAATGTCTACAGCATCTGTGTGTGCAGCATCTTGCAAAGATTTCTGATGGGGAGTTCAGCTCCACAGAATAGATTGTGTAGGTATGGCTCTCATACTACATGAAAGGGGGTAAAATTGGTCTGTGATCTTTCATTTTCCAAAGACTATGGTCTGATGTGTGTATGAGCCTTTACACTGTTAATGGTAGGGTTCTCAAACTTTGCACAGTTGGTCGCTGGGTGACTGGGATTAATATTCAGAAAAGTGGGTGGAGCCTATAAAAGCCAATAAAAATGCACCCATTTATTTTCAAAGGGAATATTTACATTGCTTCCATGCTTGCACTGTTAATGGCACAAGCATCAAACCTGGTACAGTTGGTCATTGGGTGACTGGGGTTCAAATTCAGACAAAGAGTTGGAGCCAAAAACAGCCAATCAGATTTGTTTAATCTCAATGCAAATTATTGATGCAAAAGACCGCAAAGCTCACAAACTTGGTCATTGAGTAATTATGTGTTAGGTTTAGAAAAAGTAGGCGGAGCCAACACCAGCCAAATACATACCCATCAGAAAATCAGTGGGTGGAGAAAAATACAAATTTTATTGCAAAAATGTAAACTGCAGCCATTCTTACACTGTTAACGGTAGGGTTCTCAAACTTTGCACAGTTGGTCACTGGGTGACTGAGATTAATATTCAGAAAAGTGGGTGGAGCGTACAAAAGCTAACCAAAATCAATCTATTGATTTTTAAGGGGAATATTTAATTGCTGCCATTCTTGCACTATTAATGGCACAAGCCTCTTGCACTGTTAATCACCTGCACCTGGTACACTTGGCCATTGGGTGATTGAGGTTAAAATTCAGAAAAGGGGTGGAGCCACATACAATCAGATTAATTTTATTTCAATGCAAATTATTGATGCCAAAGACCGCAAAGCTCACACACTTGGTTATTAAGTAATTGAGTAATTGTGTGTTAGGGTTAGGAAAAGTGGGCGGAGCCAACACCGGCCAAATACATACCCGGGAAACGCCGGGCTTCCAGCTAGTAATAAATAAATAAACACCATCCTGAACCTGCACATAGCCAAGTTGATCCAGGGGAAGGTGAAAAACCTTACAAGGCCTAGGCCAATTAGCCTTCACAGGGAACAATTCCTTCCCAATTCCAGATGGCAGTCATATAAATCCCTGGATCAACTCTTCCAGGAATTACCTAATAATTATAGCTGTGGATTTTTAAATGCAGATATAGTTTGCCATAACTACTTCCTGAGGTGAGATGTTGCAGATTTTCAGATCTCACTGTGAAGGACCCCTTTCTAAATAGATGGCAAAAACGTTTTTGCTCCATATGCAAATCATGTCCCCTTGTCCATTGTACAACCCTATAGATAAAAAGCTTTTGTATTGCCCTCTGATGTAGAGATGGCCCGAACCTCCGATTTTAGGTTTGCAAACGGGGTTCGCGAACTTCCGCAAAAGGTTCAGTTTGCGCAAACTTCCGTGAACCGCAATAGACTTCAAAGGGGATGCGAACTTTGAAAACTAGAAACATTTATGCTGGCCACAAAAGTGATGGAAAAGATGTTTCAAGGGGTCTAACACCTGGAGGGGGGCATGGATGAGTGGTATGGATGCCAAAAGTTCCGGGGAAAAATCTGGATTTGACGCAAAGCAGCGTTTTAAGGGCAGAAATCACATTGAATCCTAAATTGCAGGACTAAAGTGCTTTCAAACATCTTGCATGTGTATACATCAATCAGGGAGTGTAATTAGAGTACTGCTTCACACTGACACACCAAACTCACTGTGTAACGCACCGCAAACATCTGTTTGCGTAGTGGCGGCTGTGCTGGACTGGTGCGCAACATGGCCAGAGTACAGGCCGTGGGGGTGTTCAGGCCCATATGGTCGCCGGGCTGTGGTAGCTCAATGATAGAACAACATTGACTGTCCAGCTGATCAAATTTGGTCTGTCCACAATGAAGCAACGACCTCATTATCTTTGGTGTGCCATCCCCCCAAGAGACACACATATAGCCTGCGGTCATTGCTTCATTGTGATACGCAAGCCCCTTCACCGCGGCAAGGTAATGAAAATGAAGGGGGATGGGCACATGTACATGCCTTTTGTTTTGTTGTTGCAGCCGCAGTGCAGCCAGAAAAAATAGGCAGGCATGTACACGCACCAGAAAAATTGGTATAGCAGCCTTAAAAATTCAGGAATCCGCCTGGACCCTGTTGGTCGTGGCGGAGAAGGCAAGCGGCCTGCAGGCAGAGATGCTGTGTATGGGGACTGACTTAGTCTTCGGGTGGGCAGTAGCCCTCCGGGATCCATGCCTCACTCATTTTGATAAAGGTGAGGTACTGAACACTTTTGTGACTTCTCTTCTCAGTGACAATGCCTCCAGCTGCACTGAAGGTCCTTTCTGACAGGACGCTTGAGGCAGAGTCAAGCCTGTGCAACCAGTAGTCCTAGGGTTCATCGCTGATCACAGTGTCTACATCCACACTTAAGGCCAGGTAGTCGGCTACCTGCCGGTCCAGGCGTTGGTGGAGGGTGGAAGCGCTAAGGTGAGGCATTGGACTAAAGAATGTCCGCATGTCCGAAATCACCATGAGATTGCTGAAGCGTCCTGTCCTTGCCTGCGTGCACTTGGGAGAAGGATTAGTGGCAGAGGCACCTTTATGCTGTTGTGCTGTGACATCACCCTTATACACATTGTAAAGCATACTTGCCAGCTTGTTCTGCATGTGCTGCATCCTTTCCGCCTTCAGGTGACTTGGTAACATGTCCGCCACTTTGTGCCTATACCGAGGGTCTAGTAGCGTGGCCACCCAGTACAGGTCATTACCCCTGAGGTTTTTTTTATACGGGGGTCCCTCAACAGGCTGGACATCATGAAAGACGCCATCTGCACACACTTGGATCCAGACGTACTCTCCATCTCCTCTTGCTCTTCCTCAGTGATGTCAGGTAAGTCCTCCTCCTCCTCCTTCCAGCCACGAACAATATCACGGGACGTTGAGCAGCACAAGCCCTCTACGACGCCTGATGCAGTTGTTCTTCTCCCGCTGCCTCCTCCTCCTCCACAGAAACACATTCCTCATCATCCGAGTCTGACTCTTCTTCCCCACACGACTCTTCATCCTTCTCCCCCCTCTGTGCTGCCGCAGATGTTGAGGAAACATCTGGTTCTGAGGTAAATTGCTCCCACAACTGTTCTTGCCATAACTGTTCCTCTTCACGCTCCTCCACAGCTTCATCCACCACTCTACGCACGGCACACTCCAGAAAGTAAGCGTAGGGGATCAAGTCGCTGATGGTGCTTTCACTGCGACTCACCAGGTTGGTCACCTACTCAAACGGCCGCATGAGCCTGCATGCATTTCGCATCAGTGTCCAGTTGTTGGGCCACAACATCCCCATCTCCCCGGATTGTGTCCTTCTACTGCAATTGTAGAGGTACTGCAATTGTAGCGGTACTGGGTGACGGCTTTCTCCTGTTCTAGCAGGCGAGAGAACATGACTAGGGTGGAATTCCAGTGAGTGGGCTATCACATATCAAGCGTCTCACCGGCAAGTTGTTTCTCCGCTGAATGTCCACAATGCGTGCCATGGACGTGTAAGACAGCCTGAAATGCCCACACAACTTCCTGGCCTGCTTCAGTACGTCCTCTAAGCCTGGGTACTTTGACACAAATCTTTAAATGACTAGATTCAGCACATGTGCCATGCAGGGTACATGTGTCAGCTTTCCAAAATTTAAACCGGAAAGGAGATTGCTGCCGTTGTCACACACCACGTTGCCAATCTCCAGCTGGTGCGGGGTCAGCCACTGATCCACCTGTTTGTTAAGAGCAGCCAGGAGAGCTGCTCCAGTGTGACTTTCCGCTTTGAGGCAAGACATGTCTAAGATGGCGTGACACCGTCGTACTTGGAATGCAGCATAGGCCCTGGGGAGCTGGGGCTGTGTAGCTGGAGAGGAGATCACGGCACCAGCCAAGGAGGAGGAGGATGATGACAGCGAAGATGATGTAGCAGGTGGAGAGGAGGTGGCAGGAGGCCGGCCTGCAAGCAATGGAGGTGTCACAAGTTGGTCCGCTGCGCAGCCACGTACTCTCTGCTTGTCGGTTGACCCAATGGGCTGTGTAATGTAGCGGCCCTGACCGTGCTTGGCAGACCAGGCATCCGTGTTCAGGTGGACCCTTGACCCAACGCTGTGTGCCAGAGATGACACCACTTGCCTCTCCACTTCACGGTGCAGTTTGGGTATCGCCTTTTTAGATAAATAATTGCGGCCTGGCATCTTCCACTGCGGTGTCCCAATGGCAACAAATGTACGGAAGGCCTCAGAGTCCAACAGCTGGTATGGCAAGGTGGAGTGGAGGAGGGTGGCTGAAGGTGAAAGGGAAAAAGCGGCTGAAGATGCTGCACCTAGTGCTGGGCGTAATGGAAAAAACTACGCTTACGGATCATTACGCGTAATTTTACGCTATTACGCATTACGGAATTACGGTTACGGCGTAGACATTTATCTACGGTTCATGTCTGTAATTACGCATGGTCCTTACGCAATTACGCGTAAGAATACCGTAATGCAGGTTATTACGGAACAGTCTTACGCGTAATTCTCCTACTAGCAATTAATGCGTAAGGCCATGCTCCCAAGCGGAAAAGTTGACGCATGGATCAATGTTAGGTAGCCACCAACTTTAAGGGTTAATAGCAAACCCCCCTTAAATGCTAAGAGCCTCAAATTTGGAGAATATATTAAGGAGATCAGAAGGAATAAGAGGAATTTTTTTTTTTCAAAAAGACCTTATAGTTTTTGAGAAAATCGATTTTTAAGTTTCAAGGGCAAAAATGTCTTTTAAATGCGGAAAATGTCCTTTTTTTTGCACAGGTAACAATAGTGTATTGTTTTCATAGATTCCTCCAAGTGGGAAGAGTTTTACTTACTTCGTTCTGAGTGTGGGAAATATAAAAAAACACGACGTGGGGTCCCCCCTCGCTCTGATTTCAAGGAACCCCATTGGTCTGCTAAGGACCAATGGGGCTCCTTGGAGCCCAAATTCAAAGATGCTTAGAGAGCTCTGAGCTATATAGCTCAGAGCTCTGTTGGGTCCTTGCAGGACGCTAAGTCCCTCCGGCTCCCGCTGCCCTCCCCGCCTCTCCCACATGTCACCCACATGTGGGTGACAGATGTGGGCGGGGTGGACAGCGGGAGCTGGCGGGGACTTAGCGTCCTTGTGTATGCGGCGGCTGAGCGGCGAGTGACGTTGGGTGCGGCGTAGTTACAATGTAACAAAGTTGTTACTGATAGAACATTTCCGAGGCTATTGCGAGGGATCATTTTTTTAAAGGGACAGGTAAGTATTAATGGTTAATTAAGAATATTAAAGGACTTTTTTCGTGGTTATGTTTTTTGTTCAATTAAGATACTTTTGCTAAGTGTTTGTGTGTTTATTTACTTTTAACTCTTAAAGGAAATGGGTAAGGGGTACAAGTACCCCTATACTCATTTCTCCTGGGAGGGGGGGTGGGCATCTGGGGGACCCCTTTTTAAAGGGGACTCCCAGATGCCACCATGAACCCCCTCCCCCCCCAGGAAATTGCGGCCTCCACCTCCACCGCCCATCGGAGGTGGAGAAGAGCCCCTTGTCCTTGGATTGGACAAGGGCTTGGAGGGGGAGGGGAAAGCTTGGCTGCCCCTCCCCTTCCGAGACCCCCCAATCCATGGACCATGCGGGTTGGTATAGTCAGGGTGCGGAGCCCCACGCGGCCGGTGCTCCGCATTCTGGCTATCTCAGCCTGCATGGGGGACAAGGGGTTAAAGAGGTCTGGGAGGGGGGGACCCCACGTCGTTTTTTTTTATATTTCCCACACTCAGAACGAAGTAAGTAAAACTCTTCCCACTTGGGGGAATCTATGAAAATAATACATTATTGTTACCTGTGCAAAAAACACTGACATTTTCCGCATTTAAAAGACATTTTTGCCCTTAAAACTTAAAAATCGATTTTCTCAAATACTATAAGGTCTTTTTGAAAAAAAAATGTTTCCTCTTATTCCCACTGATCCCCTTAATATACCCTGGGAATTTGGTGTTCCTAAATTTTAAGCAGGCTTTGCTATTAACCGTTAAAGTCGGCAGGTTTTTAAATGTATACATTTTTCCTTTGAAACTTTAAAATCAATTTTCTGAAAAACTATAAGGTCTTTTGAAAAAAAAAAATTTCCTCTTATTCCTTCTGATCTCCTTAATAAATTCTCCAAATTTGAGGCTCTTAGCATTTAAGGGGGCTTTGCTATTAACCCTTAAAGTCGGCGGCTTTTTTATATTATATGGGAGCGTAATATTACGCGATTACGGCAGACTGTGTAATTTCAATAGGAGTTTACGGTCTTACGCGTAATTTGAAACGCGTAATAACGTAACTTGCGGTCTACGCGTAATTAATTACGTGTAATACCGTAACCTTACACGTAACGCTTACGGTGCATTTGTAGTGAATTACGATGCGTAATTACGCTAATGCGTAATTTCGGCCCAGCACAGGCTGCACCTGAAGGAGGAAGAGGAGAAGGAGGGTGGCTTTTCTTTTGTGTGATGCTTTTTTCTTAGGTGTTCTTCCCATTGCAGTTTGTGCCTTTTCTCCAGATGCCTTCGTAAGGTACTTGTCCCTACGTGAGTTTTGGCCTTTCCACAGCTCAGTTTTTGAAGGCAGAGAGAACAGATGGCTTTGCTCTGATCTGAGGCACCCACACTAAAAAATGCCCAAACCACTGAGCCCCCCTGGGGTGATGGCACTATGGTGGCCTCAGCAGCTGACGTTGAAGGGCATGTTGGCTGGCTGTCCATAGGTGAAGATACATGGCGCCGGATTCTGCCACCAGCTGTTTCTGACGTTGAGCTCCCTCTGCTTCTTTCAGAAACTCATCTCCTCCTACTCCTCTCTGACTCCCCCTCTGAACTGTCCCCCTTTTCATCTCCTCTATTGGGAACATACGTGGAATCCGTATCATCGTAATCATCATAATCATCCTGCCCAGCTTCGCTTGCCGCTCAGACACCTCCAAAACTGCACCAACAGCAGGTACTTCATAATCCTCCTCCTCACACCTCATATGTGTCGCCTAACTCACACATAGAAGGTGGTGTAATTTGCTTAGCGCCTTCATCTTGTTGTTGCAGTAGTGGCTGGGAATCAGTGATTTCACCACCAAATAACTCCTGCAAAGTGTCAAATGCAGCGGATATGGTGCTTGTAGTAGTTCTGGTGTCTGCGGGAGATGAGGTGTTCTGTGTTAAATAGTCAACCACGTCCTGACAATATTGGGAGTTGATGGCACGTGCCTTCTTCTGAGCACTGTACTTTGGGCCAGGGCTGCACGAAATCAACGAACCTCGCACAGACCTGCCGGTGCCGGGAGGCCTTCCTCTGGGTCTGCCTCTACCTCTTCCTCTACCTGGTTTGTCCGTTTTGTCCATCTCGGGGGGGATGCTAGGCATATGCTGTGATGAAGTGGGTTCACTGAACACAACAGCTAGGTATATGCTGTGATGAGGTGGGTTCACTGAACACAACAGCTAGGTATATGCTGTGATGAGGTGGGTTCACAGAACACAACAGCTAGGTATATGCAGTGAGGTGGGTTCACTCAACACAACAGCTAGGTATATGCAGTGAGGTGGGTTCACTCAACACAAAAGGTAGGTACAGTGGGTTGCAAAAGTATTCGGCCCCCTTGCAGTTTTCCACATTTTGTCATATTATTGCCACAAACATGAATCAATTTTATTGGAATTCCACATGAAAGACCAACACAAAGTGGTGTACACATGAGAAGTGAAACGAAAATCATACATGATTCCAAACATTTTTTACAAATAAATAACTGCAAAGTGGTGTGTGCATAATTATTCGCCCCCTTTGATCTGAGTGCAGTCAGTTGCCTATAGGCATTGCCTGATGAGTGCTAATGACTAAAAGAATTGCACCTGTGTGTAATCTAATGTCAGTACAAATACAGCTGCTCTGTGAGGGCTTTAGAGGTTGTCTAAGAGAATATTGGGAGCAACAATACCATGAAGTCCAAAGAACACACAAGATAGGTCAGGGATCAAGTCATTGAGAAATTTAAAGCAGGCTACAAAAAGATTTCCAAAGACTTGAACATCCCACGGAGCACTGTTCAAACGGTCATTCAGAAATGGAAGGAGTATGGCACAACTGTACTCCTACCAAGACAAGGCCATCCACCTAAACTCACAGGCCGAACAAGGCGAGCGCTGATCAGAAATGCAGTCAAGAGGCCCATGGTGACTCTGGACGAGCTGCAGAGATCTACAGCTCAGGTGGGAGACTCTGTCCATAGGACAACACTACATGCACTGTACAAAGTTGGCCTTTATGGAAGAGTGGCAAGAAGAAAGGCATTGTTAACAGAAAGCATAAGAAGTCCTGTTTGCTGTTTGCCACAAGCCATGTGGGGGACACAGCAACCATGTGGAAGAAGGTGCTCTGGTCAGATGAGACCAAAATGGAACTTTTTGGCCAAAATGCAAAATGCTATGTGTGTGTAACGATTAGTGTCAACACGCAGAGAGGATCTGATTATTGGTGATCTGCAGAGTCACCAGTAATGCAGATATACACCAGATTATGAATGATCTGCAGAATCACTAATAATCCAGGTATGTCTAACCTCTGGACACCTGAGATATGAGTGTACAGTGTAACAGTAACACTTTGAGAGAGAACCGCCAGAGGAACTGGAGGCAGGAAGAAGAAGGGAGTTCACCCCAGACTGTGGGTGAATCCCTTAGGCCAAAGGCTCCCTAGGAGCGGGGCCTAGGCCTGGTTGCAGGAAGCCCTGCTGCTAATAAGAACAGATTCGCCCATACTGGATGTGAGATCCTACACCCTAGTGGCGGGCTAAGGAAGTACAGGTACACAGTGCTAGTCTTGGGTGTGAGGTCCGTAGTCACGACACCCAGGAACTAGTCTATTACATAACATAGCATTGACACAGTTTCCTAAGGTTGGGTGTGAGTTCCGTAGTCACGACACCCTGGAACTAGTCTATAGAATAACATAGCATTGAGACAGTTTCCTCAGCTTGGGTGTGAGGTCCGTAGTCACGACACCCTGGAACTAGTCTATAGCATAACATAGCATTGAGACAGTTTCCTAAGCTTGGGTGTGAGGTCCGTAGTCACACCACCCCGGAACTAGTCTATAGCATAACATAGCATTGAGACAGTTTCCTAAGCTTGGGTGTGAGGTCCGTAGTCACAACACCCGGGAACTAGTCTATAGCATAACATAGCATTGAGACAGTTTCCTAAGCTTGGGTGTGAGGTCTATAGTCACAACACCCTGGAACTAGTCTATGGCATAACATAGCATAACATGAGAAGGTAATCTAGCTCAGTGTGAATTCCCAGGTCCTTCCTGGTTCAAACACACTGTTGGATCTGACTGAGGTCTGTGTGCTAACACATGAAGCATTTGCAACGGCAGACGATGTGAGACTGAGGGACGAGTGACTATATAGTGCAGCGCTGGCCAGCACCGCCCAGTCCCTTCCTGCCAATCCGCATACATCCTTGGATCAGCTGACCAAGGGAGTCAGCTGATCCCTCTCTGCTTCCCATGAAGCTTCTGTCTTGCCGCGCGCGTGCGTGTATTCCTCAGCCTATGTACACAGGAAGGCTGTACCACATCAGACACATGCCGCCGCGCGTAAACCGCCGGACTGGATGCGGAAACGGCCGTCAGAGCACGCGACGGCCATTCCGCAATCCTTCACACCCAATATATGAGTATATGAGATAAGTGTATGTATTGTGGCAGGGTGTCACGTGTGTTTAAAAAAACTGGTGTTGGATGGGGTCTATGTCGCACCTCATTTCAGGTGCCTTGCCATATAAAGCTCCAGGAAAAAACAGAAAAAACAAAAACACAGTTGTTTCTGTGTTGATTCGGCTCTTATAAGAGCTGGCTGAAGGGTCCTGAAGCTGGTCAGAGGAAGAGTGGGAGGGTTCCCTGGCCCCCTGGTCCAGTCCAGGTATTACCCCTGTGCAGGGTGTGGTGCACTCATGAATAAAGATGAGCTTGGCTGACCAGGAAGTAGCTCAGAGAGTTCCTACAGACTGAAGGGAACAGAGCTCTTCCCAGAGGCTTGGGGAAAAGGAACTTTTACTACAGACTGTTAAGTAAGTTGCATATTTTTGAATGGACTATCATCTGCTGTACTGCTGTATAGTGAGTTAGGGAAGTTACAGTGAGATAGTTAGTTGCTCAGCTGAGTCATTGTTTTTTTGCCAACCATTATTTCTTTTGCCTTAATAAACCAGGCAGGGGCCTGACTTTCATAAAACTTTATTGCTGGCTGTCTCCTATCTGAACTGTCACACCCCAGTGTATCTGGGGCCCCACTACAGTTGGTGGAGGATGCGGGCATAAGAGACAGTGAAGACTGCAGTTGATTTAAAGGGCCAGGGACCTGCTTGCCTAAATAATTGTTGCAAGCGCCCAGACATGGAGGAGGTTCTCATACAGCTGATGTTCTCCAAAGCTGCTCAGCAGCAGGCTAATGCAGCCCAAAGGGAGGCCAATGCTCTGCTTGGTTGATGTCGCCAAGGCTGTTGAGTGACCGGAAGTCCCTCACAGAAGTGGTCCAGCGGTTGGTGGAGCAGCCTCGAGGGGAGTGCGCTGAGTTCCAGGCCTACACAGGTACAATCCGCGCTAGCCACTACCTCCAAAAGATGACCCCGCATGACGATGTGGAAGCATTCCTACATACGTTTGAGCGGTCTGCCGAGAGGGAGGCCTGGCCGGTGTCACAATGGGCTGGATTGGTTGCACCTTTCCTGATTGGCGATTCCAAGAAAGCCTATTATGACTTGGCCCCGGAAGATGCTAAACTGAAGGAAGAGATACTCTGGCGGTTAGGGGTCACACTGGCAGTGCGAGCCCAGTGGGTGCATAAGTGGACTTACCAACAAGAGAAGTCGCCCAGCTCGCAAATGCACGACTTGATTTATTTGGTGAAGAAATGGTTGCAGTCGGACGTCTTGACCGCCACCCAGATCGCCAAAAGTGTTACTCTGGATCATTTTCTCCATTCGCTACCTTCCAAGCTGCGCAAGTGGGTGAGCCATGTGGATCCAAAATCGGCTGATGAGATGGTTGCACTGATGGAGCGGTTTCTCGCTGCCAAAGATTTCCTCTCCTCCTCTCCAATGAAGGAGGGAACCCGGCAGAGACGTGTTTTCTCCCCTGTGACTGGTAAGAGGGGGTCTTCCTGGGGACCCGGAACTGAGAGGGAGGTTGTACCACGGTCCAAAGAGGACACCAGTATCCGCGCTCACCCTATGGTGTGGGGAAGTGGTCCCATCCAGTGCTGGAAGTGCAACTACTGGGGGCATATTGCTGCTCACTGTCCAGCACCTGAGGACACAATGGAATGTGGCTTTGCATGGAGAAGTTTACTTTTTGCCAGACCGGTATGTACTGCAAATCCAGAGCTACATATGGCGATGGTAAAAATTAATGGAAAGTCTGTGCATGCATTGTTAGACTCTGGCAGTTTAGTGTCTATGGTGCATGCCAAGTTAGTGTGCCCAGAGCTTTTGAATGAACCTCGTATTGGGGTCATCTGTATACATGGGGACACCAAGAGTTATCCCACAGCTTTAGTGACCATTGAGACTGACTTTGGAACTATGTGTCATGAAGTGGGGGTGTCATCTTTGTTGTTACATCTCTATATACAAAATCGGATGTATGTGTGTGTATGTGTGTGTGTGTGTATGTGCCGCGATCACTCGAAAACCCCTTGACCGATTTGAACGAAACTTGGTATACAGTTCCCTTACTGCCTGGGATGATATGTTCTGGGGGTCTCGGGTCCTCCCTGAACACGTGGGCGGAGCTACAAGCAGCAAATGAGATTTCACCCATCCAAGTCAATGGAAAAAATGTAAAAGGCTGCCATTCTCACAGTAATCAAGCCAGAGTCCCCACACTTGGCACAGTTGGTCACTTGGTGACCGAGGTTACAAATCCAGGAAAAGTGGGTGGAGCATAAAACAGCCAATCAAATTTCAGCCGTTCATTTTAAATGGGAAAATGTAAACTGCAGCCATTCTTACACTGTTAATCGCAGGGTTCTCAGACTTGACACAGTTGGTCATTGGGTGAATGCGATTAAGATTCAAGAAAGTGGGTGAAGCCTACAACAGCCAATCAAAATTCACCTATTGATTTTCAAGGGGAATATTGAAACTACTGCTATTCTTACACTGTTAGTGGCAGAGGCTTCAAACTTGCTACAGTCGGTAATTGGGTGACTGGGGTCCATATTCACTAAAGGGGCGGGGCCACATACAGCCAATCAGATTTCCTTGGTGGATGAACTGCTTCCATTCACACATTTTTGATGCCAGGAACCTGAAAGCTCACAAACTTGGTAATTAAGTGACTGTGTGTCAAGGTTACAAATAGTGGGCGGGGCCAAAAACAACTTTTACTGGGAAAATATAAACTGCAGCCATTCTTACACCATTAATGGCAGAGTTCTCAAACTTTGCACAGTTGGTCATTGGGTGACTGAGATTAAGATTTTGGAAGGTGGGTGGAGCCTACAACAGCCAATAAAAAATCACCTTTTGATTTTCAAAGGGAATATTTAAACTGCTATCATTCTCATATACTGTTAAAAGCAGATGCCTCAAACCTGGTACAGTTGGTCACTGGGTGACTAGGGTTCAAATTCAGAAGGGGGCGGAGCCACAAACCACCAGATTTGTTTATTTTTCAATGGGAATTTACAAAGTATTGATATCAAGGACCCCAAAGCTGATAAACTTGATAATTGAGTGACTGCATGTCAAAGGTAGAAAAAGTGGGCGGTGCCAACAACTTCATTTTTTACATGGCAGGGTTCCCAAACGTTACACAATTGGCCACTGGGTGACTGGGATGAATATTCAGAAATGTGGGTGGAGCCTACAACAGCCAATCAAAATTTACCTATTGATTTTCAAGGGGAATATTCACATTGCTACCATTCTTACACTGTTAATGGCAGAAGCCTCAAACCTGATACAGTAAGTCATTGGGTGACTGGGGTACAAATTCACTAAAGGGGTAGAGCCACAAACAGCCAATCAGATTTGTTACATTGATTTCAGCCATTCTGTTATTGGCAGGGTTCTCAAATGTGACACAGTTGGCCACTGGGTGACTGGGACTAATATTCAGGAAAGTGGGTGGAGCCTACAGCAGCCAATCAAAATTCACCTTTTGATTTTCCAGGGGAATATTTACATTGCTGCCATTCTTACACTGTTAATGGCAGAGGTCTAAAATCTGCTACAGTCAGTCACTGGGAGACTGGGGTTTAAATAAAAAAAAAAAAAAACAGCCAATCAGATTTGTTTAATTTCAATGGTAAAATGCAACTTGTTGATCCCAAGGACCCCAAAGCTCATAAACTTGGTCATTAAGTGACTGTATGTCAAGGTTAGAAATAGTGGGCGGAGCCAAAAACAACTAACTTTTTACATGGGAAAATGTAAACTGCAGCCATTCTTACACTGTTAATGGCAGGGTTCTCAAACTTCACACAGTTGGTCACTGGGTGACTAGGATTAATATTCAGAAAAGTGGGTGGAGCCTACAAGAGCCAATTAAAATTCACCTATTGATTTTCAAAGGGAATATTGAAACTGCAGCCATTTTTACACTGTTAATAGCAGAGGCCTCAAACCTGCTACAGTCAGTCGTTAAGTGTCTGGGGTTCAAATTCAGTAAAGGGGCTGAGCTAAAAACAGCCAGATTTCTTTTCTGGATAAACTGCTTCCATCAGCACAATTTTGATGCCAGGAACCCAAAAGCTCACAAACTTGGTCATTGAGTAGTGACTGTGTGTCCAGGTTACAAAAACTGGGTGGAGTTAAAAACAGATTTTTTCTGGGAAATTGTAAACTGCAGCCCTTTTTCTTTTTTAATGGCAGGGTTCTCAAACTTAGCATAGCTGGTTACTGGGTGACCGGGATTAATATTCACAAAAGTGACATGTAGCTTTTCAAGGAGAATATTAAAATTGCTGCCATTCTTGCACTGTTAATGGCACAAGCCTCAAACCTGTTACAGTTGGTCATGGGGTCACTGGGGTTCAAATTCAGAAAAGGGGACAGAGCCACAAACAGTGAATCAGATTTGTTTCATTTCATGGGAAAATACAAATTATTGATGCCAAGGACCCCAAAGCTCACAAACTTGGTCATTGAGTAGTGACTTTGTGTCCAGGTTACAAAAAGTGGGCGGAGCAAAAAACAAATTTCACTGGGAAAGTGTAAACTGCAGCCCTTCTTACACTGTTTATGACAGGGTTCCTAAACATTGCCCAGATGGTCACTGGGTGACTGAAATTAATATTCAGGGAAGTGGGTGGAGCCTATAAAAGCCAATAAAAATTAACCTGTTGATTTTTAAGTGGAATATTTAAATTGCTGCCATTTTTACACTGTTAATAGCAGATGCCTCAAACCTGCTACAGTTGGTCATTGGGTGACTGGGGTTCAAATGCTGGAGAGGGGGTGAAGCCACAAACAGCCAATCCGATTTGTTTAATTTCTGTGGGAATAAACAAATTATTGTTGCCAAGGACCCCACAGCTCACAAACTTGGTCATTGAGTGTTTGTGCGTTGAGTGTTTGTGCACAGTTGGTCACTGGGTGACTGGGATTAATATTCAAAAAAGTGGGTGGAGCCTACACAAGTGAATCAAGCTTCACCTATTGCTTTTCAAGGGGAATATTTATTGCTACCATTCTTGCACTGTTAATGGCATAGGCCTCAAACCTGGTACAGTTGGTTATTGGGTGACTGGGGTTCAAATTCAGAAAAGGGGGTGGAGCCACAAACAGCCAATCAGATGTTTTCATTTCAATGCAAATTATTGATACCAAAGACGGCAAAGCTCACAAACTTGGTCATTGAGTTATTGTGTGTTAGGGTTATAAAAAGTGGGTGGAGCCGACACCAGCCAGATACATACCCGAGCAACGCCGGGCAATCAGCTAGTCTATCTATATATATAACTAGCTGATTGCCCGGCGTTGCCCGGGTATGTATGTGGCTGGTGTCGGCTCCACCCACTTTTTATAACCCTAACACACAATAACTCAATGACCAAGTTTGTGAGCTTTGCTGTCTTTGGTATCAATAATTTGCATTGAAATGAAAACATCTGATTGGCTGTTTGTGGCTCCACCCCCTTTTCTGAATTTGAACCCCAGTCACCCAATAACCAACTGTACCAGGTTTGAGGCCTGTGCCATTAACAGCGCAAGAATGGTAGCAATAAATATTCCCCTTGAAAAGCAATAGATGAAGCTTGATTCAGTTTTTGTACGCTCCACCCACTTTTTTGAATATTAATCCCAGTCACCAACTGTGCAAAGTTTAAAAACCATGCCATTAACACTGTAGGAATGGCTGCAGTTTACATTTTCCCAGTGAAATTTGTATTTGTCTCCACCCACTGATGAGTTGCATTGCCTGTGTATGCATTTGGCTGGTGTTGCCTCCGCCCACTTTTTAACCCTAACGCACAAACACTCAATGACCAAGTTTGTGAGCTGTGGGGTCCTTGGCAACAATAATTTGTTTATTCCCATAGAAATTAAACAAATCGGATTGGCTGTTTGTGGCTTCACCCCCTCTCCAGCATTTGAACCCCAGTCACCCAATGACCAACTGTAGCAGGTTTGAGGCATCTGCTATTAACAGTGTAAAAATGGCAGCAATTTAAATATTCCACTTAAAAATCAACAGGTTAATTTTTATTGGCTTTTATAGGCTCCACCCACTTCCCTGAATATTAATTTCAGTCACCCAGTGACCATCTGGGCAATGTTTAGGAACCCTGTCATAAACAGTGTAAGAAGGGCTGCAGTTTACACTTTCCCAGTGAAATTTGTTTTTGCTCCGCCCACTTTTTGTAACCTGGACACAAAGTCACTACTCAATGACCAAGTTTGTGAGCTTTGGGGTCCTTGGCATCAATAATTTGTATTTTCCCATGAAATGAAACAAATCTGATTCACTGTTTGTGGCTCTGTCCCCTTTTCTGAATTTGAACCCCAGTGACCCAATGACCAACTGTACCAGGTTTGAGGCTTGTGCCATTAACAGTGCAAGAATGGCAGCAATTTTAATATTCTCCTTGAAAAGCTACATGTGAATTTTGATTGGCATTTTTAGGCTCCACTCACTTTTGTGAATATTAATCCCGGTCACCCAGTAACCAGCTATGCTAAGTTTGAGAACCCTGCCATTAAAAGTGAAAAAGGGCTGCAGTTTACAATTTCCCAGAAAAAAATCTGTTTTTAGCTCCACCCAGTTTTTGTAACCTGGACACACAGTCACTACTCAATGACCAAGTTTGTGAGCTTTTGTTTTCCTGGCATCAAAATTGTGCTAATGGAAGCAGTTTATCCAGAAAAGAAATCTGGCTGTTTTTAGCTCAGCCCCTTTACGGAATTTGAACCCCAGACACTTTACAACCGACTGTAGCAGGTTTGAGGCCTCTGCTATTAACAGTGTAAAAATGGCTGCAGTTTCAATATTCCCTTTGAAAATCAATAGGTGAATTTTGATTGGCTCTTGTAGGCCCCACCCACTTTTCCGAATATTAATCCTAGTCACCCAGTGACCAACTGTGTGAAGTTTGAGAACCCTGCCATTAACAGTGTAAGAATGGTTGCAGTTTACATTTTCCCATGTAAAAAGTTAGTTGTTTTTGGCTCCGCCCACTATTTCTAACCTTGACATACAGTCACTTAATGACCAAGTTTATGAGCTTTGGGGTCCTTGGGATCAACAAGTTGCATTTTACCATTGAAATTAAACAAATCTGATTGGCTGTTTTTTTTTTTTTTTAATTTAAACCCCAGTCTCCCAGTGACTGAATGTAGCAGATTTTAGACCTCTGCCATTAACAGTGTACGAATGGCAGCAATGTAAATATTCCCCTTGAAAATCAAAAGGTGAATTTTGATTGGCTGCTGTAGGCTCCACCCACTTTCCTGAATATTAGTCCCAGTCACCCAGTGGCCAACTGTGTCACATTTGAGAATCCTGCCAATAACAGAATGGCTGATATCAATGTAACAAATCTACCCCTTTAGTGAATTTGTACCCCAGTCACCCAATGACTTACTGTATCAGGTTTGAGGCTTCTGCCATTAACAGTGTAAGAATGGTAGCAATGTGAATATTCCCCTTGAAAATCAATAGGTAAATTTTGATTGGCTGTTGTAGGCTCCACCCACATTTCTGAATATTCATCCCAGTCACCCAGTGGCCAATTGTGTAACGTTTGGGAACCCTGCCATGTAAAAAATGAAGTTGTTGGCACCGCCCACTTTTTCTACCTTTGACATGCAGTCACTCAATTATCAAGTTTATCAGCTTTGGGGTCCTTGATATCAATACTTTGTAAATTCCCATTGAAAAATAAACAAATCTGGTGGTTTGTGGCTCCGCCCCCTTCTGAATTTGGACCCTAGTCACCCAGTGACCAACTGTACCAGGTTTGAGGCATCTGCTTTTAACAGTATATGAGAATGATAGCAGTTTAAATATTCCCTTTGAAAATCAAAAGGTGATTTTTTATTGGCTGTTGTAGGCTCCACCCACCTTCCAAAATCTTAATCTCAGTCACCCAATGACCAACTGTGCAAAGTTTGAGAACTCTGCCATTAATGGTGTAAGAATGGCTGCAGTTTATATTTTCCCAGTAAAAAGTTGTTTTTGGCCCCGCCCACTTTTTGTAACCTTGACACACAGTCACTTAATTACCAAGTTTGTGAGCTTTCAGGTTCCTGGCATAAAAAATGTGTGAATGGAAGCAGTTTATCCACCAAGGAAATCTGATTGGCTGTATGTGGCCCCGCCCCTTTAGTGAATATGGACCCCAGTCACCCAATGACCGACAGTAGCAAGTTTGAAGCCTCTGCCACTAACAGTGTAAGAATAGCAGTAGTTTCAATATTCCCCTTGAAAATCAATAGGTGAATTTTGATTGGCTGTTGTAGGCTCCACCCACTTTCTTGAATCTTAATCGCATTAACCCATTGACCAACTGTGTCAAGTCTGAGAACCCTGCGATTAACAGTGTAAGAATGGCTGCAGTTTACATTTTCCCATTTAAAATGAACGGCTGAAATTTGATTGGCTGTTTTATGCTCCACGCACTTTTCCTGGATTTGTAACCTCGGTCACCAAGTGACCAACTGTGCCAAGTGTGGGGACTCTGGCTTGATTACTGTGAGAATGGCAGCCTTTTACATTTTTTCCATTGACTTGGATGGGTGAAATCTGATTTGCTGTTTGTAGCTCCGCCCACATGTGCAGGGGGGCCCCGAGACCCCCAGAACATATCATCCCAGGCAGTAAGGGAACTCTATACCAAGTTTCGTTCAAATCGGTCAAGGGGTTTTCGAGTGATCGCGAAACAAACACACACACACACATACATACATCCGATTTTATATATATAGATATAGCTATAGATAGAGTAAGTGCCTCAACCTTCAAGCAAGAAGAAGAAGTAGCGCCCTGCCCCCAGGGCCGGTCCAAGCAAGAAGAAGGGGCTGGTCCAAGCAAGAAGAAGAAGTAGTGTCATATCAAACAAAGGGCAAAGAGGGATAATTTGCATATTCAGTACCAGTGCATTGTGGGTAACCACAAATGTTCATTTATAGCTGAATTATTGCTTCTGTTTTAAGAAGGAAAATTACATCAAGCTTTGCTTTTTTTAGTAGGAGGGCTTTTTGATCTCTTTTATCCTCCTATACATTCTTAGTAGTTTGGGTCACCCTGAGCTGCTTGGTTACTCTGTTGTACTGGTCCAAGCCCTATCTCATACAGCTGTATCAATCCCAGCTATGTACTGATGAGATCCAAACATCTGAAAACTGGTTGAGGCTGAAGGGCTAAGGGCTTTGTTTAGGCGTACTGCCCCTGGAATAAACGCTCCAGGTGAACCTGAAAAAAACCTGTGATGTAGCAGATTCCAGGTGGAAGTAGGGTGCTTTGGTCTGTACTGCCCATATGCATTGCTGACTAATGCAGCTCCCTGGCCTTTTGGCTAGGGATAGTACAGAATTTTTATAACTCCAGCCGCAAGGCCGGGGCCAGCTTGCTAGCATCGGGGACTTTGGTTCCCGCCCCAGCTCCCTCTTGGGAGAGCCACTCGGACCATGTGGACACGGTTGCCACATGGCCAGGCCCTTTGGGTAACCACTGGGCAGGTTGGGGTCCTTCTATACTTCGGGTGTTGGAGGACCCAAGAAACCCCCTGCACCGAAGGCAAAGGCAAAAGGTTCCCTTCGGGGAACACCGGAAGGGTCCTGCTGTATTGTGGCGCCCGTGGCTGCCCATGCACGTTTTGTGGGGTGCGCTTTTTACGTGCATGGGCATAAAGGCCTTGCTTATCCGGGGCTCCTTTTGCGTGCAACAGGAGCCTAGAAAGAAAAAAAAAACACACAGGCTGTCACATGTGGGTTTGATATGATTGTGTAAAACTTAAAGCTATAGGCTTGCTTGACTTACCAAGGGTGAAAAGGAATAATTTGCATATTTAGTAGCGGTGCATTGTGGGTAATCACAAATGTTCACTTATAGCTGAATTATTGCAGATTTTCTTCTGTTTTAAGAAGGCAAATTACACCAAGCTTTGATGTTATTAGTAGAAGGTATTTTGGTCCCTTTTATCCACCTATACATTCCGAGTGGTTTGGGTCACCCTGAGCTGCTTGGTTACTCTGTTGTACTGGTCCAAGCCCTATCTTATACAGCCATATCAATCCTTGCCATGTACAGATGAGGGCCAAAAGTCTGAAACAGACTGTCACATGTGGGTTCGATATGGTTGTGTAAAATTTAAAGCTATAGGCTTGCTTGGCTTACGAAGGGTGAAAAGGAATTATTTGCATATTTAGTAGCAGTGCATTGTGGGTAACCACAAATGTTCACTTATAGCTGAATTATTGCAGATTTCATTCTGTTTTAAAAAGGCAAATTACACCAATACAGTGTGTGGCATTGCAGGAAGTGACGACAGTGGAACACACGATGGAACACGAAGAGGTGAGTTCTCCCTGCCCGCTGCCTCTTACTAATAGTGGCAGCTGCTACTGTGCTTAAGAAGGAGGGGGAGTGCACATGGGGTACCCAGTTGAGGGGGGGTCCAACCCCCCCTCCCCACCGCTGTGCCCAATACCCCCTTCCTGCCCTCTACCCTCTTATGCGGCGTATGCTACGCCGTGGGTCAGCTAGTATGTAATATTCTAGGTTCTTCAAAGTAGACACCTTTTGCTTTGATTACTGCGTTGCACACTCTTGGCATTCTCTTGATGAGCTTCAAGAGGTAGTCACCTGAAATGGTTTTCACTTCACAGGTGTGCCCTGTCAGGTTTAATAAGTGGCATTTCTTGGCTTATAAATGGGGATGGGACCATCAGTTGTGTTGTGGAGAAGTCAGGTGGATACACAACTGATAGTCCTACTGAATAGACTGTTAGAATTTGTATTATGGCAAGAAAAAAGCAGCTAAGTAAAGAAAAACGAGTGGCCTTTATTACTTTAAGAAATGAAGGTCAGTCAGTCCGAAAAATTGGGAAAACTTTGAAAGTGTCCCCAAGTGCAGTCTAAAAAACCATCAAACGCTACAAAGAAACTGGCTCACATGCGGAAAGGAAGACCAAGAGCCACCTCTGCTGTGGAGGATAAGTTCATCCAAGTCACCAGCCTCAGAAATCGCAGGTTAACAGTAGCTCAGATTAGAGACCAGGTCAATGTCACACAGAGTTCTAGCAGCAGACACATCTCTAGAACAACTGTTAAGAGGAGACTGTGTGAATCAAGCTTTCATGGTAGAATATCTGCTAGTAAACCACTGCTAAGGACAGGCAACAAGCAGAAGAGACTTGTCTGGGCTAAAGAACACAAGGAATGGACATTAGACCAGTGGAAATCTGTGCTTTGGTCTATTGAGTTCAAATTTGAGATTTTTGGTTCCAACCATCATGTCTTTGTGTGACTTAGAAAAGGTGAACGGATGGTCTCTACATGCCTGGTTCCCACCGTGGAGCATGGGGGAGGAGGTGTGATGGTGTGGGGGTGCTTTGCTGGTGACACTGTTGGGGATTTATTCAAACTTGAAGGCATACTGAACCAGCATGACTACCACAGCATCTTGCAGCGGCATGCTATTCCATCCGGTTTGCGTTTAGTTGTACCATCATTATTTTTCAACAGGAGAATGACCCCAAACACACCTCCAGGCTGTGTAAGGGCTATTTGACCAGGGTGCTGCGCCAGATGACCTGGCCTCCACTAGTGTTGGGCGAACAGTGTTCGCCACTGTTCGGGTTCTGCAGAACATCACCCTGTTCGGGTGATGTTCGAGTTCGGCCGAACACCTGATGGTGTTCGGCCAAACTGTTCGGCCATATGGCCGAACTAAGAGCACATGGCCGAACGTTCCCCGAACATTCGGCTAGCGCTGTGATTGGCCAAACGTGTCACGTGGTTCGGACCAGAACGCGCTCTGATTGGCCGAACGGGTCACGTGGTTCGGGTAAATAAATACCCGATCCACGTCATTTATCCGCCATTTGTCTGTGGGTTTAGCTTTGGGTAGGCAGGCAGGGTAGTTCTCTCTCCAGCCAGGCTAGCCAGGGTCCCCCGGTCATTGTGTCGCTGCTGGGAATAGTAGTACACCGCTCACCCACACTATATAGCATTGTGTTTACAGCCACTCTGTGTCTCTCTGCTGGGAACAGTAGTACACCGCTCACCCTGTATAGCATTGTGCTCTGTGTCGCTGCTGGGAATAGTAGTACACCGCTCACCCACACTATATAGCATTGTGTTTACTGCCACTCTGTGTGTCTGCTGGGAATAGTAGTACGCCGCTCAGCCACACTATATAGCATTGTGTTTACTGCCACTCTGTGTGTCTGCTGGGAACAGTAGTACACCGCTCACCCTGTATAGCATTGTGCTCTGTGTCGCTGCTGGGAATAGTAGTACACCGCTCACCCACACTATATAGCATTGTGTTTACTGCCACTCTGTGTGTCTGCTGGGAATAGTAGTACACCGCTCAGCCACACTATATAGCATTGTGTTTACTGCCACTCTGTGTGTCATCTGGGAACAGTAGTACACCGCTCACCCTATATAGCATTGTGCTCTGTGTCGCTGCTGGGAATAGTAGTACACCGCTCACCCACACTATATAGCATTGAGTTTACTGCCACTCTGTGTGTCTGCTGGGAACAGTAGTACACCGCTCAGCCACACTATATAGTATTGTGTTTACTGCCACTCTGTGTGTCTGCTGGGAACAGTAGTACACCGCTCACCCACCACTGTATAGCATTGTGCTCTGTGTCGCTGCTGGGAATAGTAGTAGACCGCTCACCCGCCACTGTATAGCATTTCTGTACTGCCACTGTACTGCTGCCAGTCAGCGTGTACTTTTACGGATAAGTGAAATGAAGAAGAAATCCTGTGAAAGAGGGAGGGGCAAGGGAAGAGGTGTTCCCCCTGACGGTTCACGTACAGGCCACAGTGGAGCACCGAAGAAAACCCACTCAATACCGCCCATGTTGTCCAGGAAATCAACCCTCACAAATCCAAAAGAACAGGACCAGATAATTAATTGGATGACCTCTCAAGTGTCCAGCAGTGGGTTAAGCAGCACCAGCACATCATGCACGAGGTCCGAGTCCTCAGCCAGTTACAAGGAGCCAGTGGGCACAAAGCAGAAACAACCGGCAGCGACACCACGCACACAACTGCCAAATAACCAGTTGCCGGTCCCTGTTTATTGAACCTCTTATCTTTATTACATTTATGACTGCATGGCGGCAAAAAGCATGCTATCCGCACGCTTCTTGTCCTCATGCAAGGCCTGGGTTGTTGTGTCTCAAAGCATGGCCTTCTCCTCCTCCGCCTCCTCCTGTTCCATCACGTGTGCTGCTGCTGGGTTAGCGTTGCCGGTCCCTGTTTATGGAACCTCTTATCTTTATTACATTTATGACTGCATGGCGGCAAAAAGCATGCTATCCACACGCTTCTTGTCCTCATGCAAGGCCTGAGTTGTTGTGTCTGAAAGCGTGGCCTTCTCCTCCTGCGCCTCCTCCTGTTCCATCACGTGTGCTGCTGCTGGGTTAGCGTTGCCGGTCCCTGTTTATGGAACCTCTTATCTTTATTACATTTATGACTGCATGGCGGCAAAAAGCATGCTATCCGCACGCTTCTTCTTGTCCTCATGCAAGGCCTGGGTTGTTGTGTCTCAAAGCGTGGCCTTCTCCTCCTGCGCCTCCTCCTGTTCCATCACGTCTGCTGCTGCTGGGTTAGCGTTGCCGGTCCCTGTTTATTGAACCTCTTATCTTTATTACATTTATGACTGCATGGCGGCAAAAAGCATGCTATCCGCACGCTTCTTGTCCTCATGCAAGGCCTGGGTTGTTGTGTCTGAAAGTGTGGCCTTCTCCTCCTGCGCCTCCTCCTGTTCCATCACGTGTGCTGCTGCTGGGTTAGCATTGCCGGTCCCTGTTTATGGAACCTCTTATCTTTATTACATTTATGACTGCATGGCGGCAAAAAGCATGCTATCCGCACGCTTCTTGTCCTCATGCAAGGCCTGGGTTGTTGTGTCTGAAAGCGTGGCCTTCTCCTCCTGCGCCTCCTCCTGTTCCATCACGTGTGCTGCTGCTGGCTTAGCGTTGCCGGTCCCTGTTTATGGAACCTCTTATCTTTATTACATTTATGACTGCATGGCGGCAAAAAGCATGCTATCCGCACGCTTCTTGTCCTCATGCAAGGCCTGGGTTGTTGTGTCTGAAAGCGTGGCCTTCTCCTCCTGCGCCTCCTCCTGTTCCATCACGTGTGCTGCTTCTGGGTTAGCGTTGCCGGTCCCTGTTTATGGAACCTCTTATCTTTATTACATTTATCACTGCATGGCGGCAAAAAGCATGCTATCCGCATGCTTCTTCTTGTCCTCATGCAAGGCCTGGGTTGTTGTGTCTCAAAGCGTGGCCTTCTCCTCCTGCACCTCCTCCTGTTCCATCACGTGTGCTGCTGCTGGGTTAGCGTTGCCGGTCCCTGTTTATTGAACCTCTTATCTTTATTACATTTATGACTGCATGGCGGCAAAAAGAATGCTATCCGCACACTTCTTGTCCTCATGCAAGGCCTGGGTTGTTGTGTCTGAAAGCGTGGCCTTCTCCTCCTGCGCCTCCTCCTGTTCCATCACGTGTGCTGCTGCTGGGTTAGCGTTGCCGGTCCCTGTTTATGGAACCTCTTATCTTTATTACATTTATGACTGTATGGCGGCAAAAAGCATGCTATCCACACGCTTCTTCTTGTCCTCATGCAAGGCCTGGGTTGTTGTGTCTCAAAGCATGGCCTTCTCCTCCTGCGCCTCCTCCTGTTCCATCACGTGTGCTGCTGCTGGGTTAGCGTTGCCGGTCCCTGTTTATTGAACCTCTTATCTTTATTACATTTATGACTGCATGGCGGCAAAAAGCATGCTATCCGCACGCTTCTTGTCCTCATGCAAGGCCTGGGTTGTTGTGTCTGAAAGCGTGGCCTTCTCCTCCTGCGCCTCCTCCTGTTCCATCACGTGTGCTGCTGCTGGGTTAGCGTTGCCGGTCCCTGTTTATGGAACCTCTTACCTTTATTACATTTATCACTGCATGGCGGCAAAAAGCATGCTATCCGCACGCTTCTTCTTGTCCTCATGCAAGGCCTGGGTTGTTGTGTCTCAAAGCGTGGCCTTCTCCTCCTGTGCCTCCTCCTGTTCCATCATGTGTGCTGCTGCTGGTGTAGTGTTGCCGGTCCCTGTTTATGGAACCTCTTATCTTTATTACATTTATGACTGCATGGCGGCAAAATGCATGCTACCTGTGCAAAGAAAACAGACATTTCCCGCATTTAAAAGACAGTTTTCCCTTTGAAACTTAAAATCGATTTTCTCAAAAACTATAAGCTCTTTTTGCTAATTTTTTTTCCTCTTGTACCCACTCCCAAGGTGCACATACCCTGTAAATTTGGGGTATGTAGCATGTAAGGAGGCTTTACAAAGCACGAAAGTTCGGGTCCCCATTGACTTCCATTATGTTCGGAGTTCGGCGCGAACACCCGAACATCGCGGCCATGTTCGGCGAACGTTCGCGAACCCGAACATCCAGGTGTTCGCCCAACACTAGCCTCCACAGTCACCAGACCTGAACCCAATCAAGATGGTTTGGGGTGGGCAAAGTGAAGGCAAAAGGGCCAACAAGTGCTAAGCATCTCTGGGAACTCACTTAAGACTATTGGAAGACCATTTCAGGTGACTACCTCTTGAAGCTCATCAAGAGAATGACAAGAGTGTGCAAAGCAGTAATCAAAGAAAAAATTGGCTACATTGAAGAACCTAGAATATGACATATTTTCAGTTGTTTCACACTTTTTGGTTATGTACTATTCTTTCACATGTGCTAATTCATAGTTCGGATGCCTTCAGTGTGAATCTACAATGTTCATAGTCATGAAAATAAAGACAACTCTTTGAATGAGAAGGTGTGTCCAAACTTTTGGTCTGTACTGTATATATATATATATATATATATATATACTAGCTGATTGCCCGGCGTTGCCCGGGTATGTATCTGGCTGGTGTCGGCTCCACCCACTTTTTATAACCCTAACACACAATAACTCAATGACCAAGTTTGTGAGCTTTGCCGTCTTTGGTATCAATAATTTGCATCGAAATGAAAACATCTGATTGGCTGTTTGTGGCTCCACCCCCTTTTCTGAATTTGACCCCCAGTCACCCAATAACCAACTGTACCAGGTTTGAGGCCTATGCCATTAACAGTGCAAGAATGGTAGCAATAAATATTCCCCTTGAAAAGCAATAGGTGAAGCTTGATTCACTTTTGTAGGCTCCACCCACTTTTTTGAATATTAATCCCAGTCACCCAGTCACCCACTGTGCACAAACACTCAACGCACAAACACTTAATGACCAAGTTTGTGAGCTGTGGGGTCCTTGGCAACAATAATTTGTTTATTCCCATAGAAATTAAACAAATCGGATTGGCTGTTTGTGGCTTCACCCCCTCTCCAGCATTTGAACCCCAGTCACCCAATGACCAACTGTAGCAGGATTGAGGCATCTGCTATTAACAGTGTAAAAATGGCAGCAATTTAAATATTCCACTTAAAAATCAACAGGTTAATTTTTATTGGCTTTTATAGGCTCCACCCACTTCCCTGAATATTAATTTCAGTCACCCAGTGACCATCTGGGCAATGTTTAGGAACCCTGTCATAAACAGTGTAAGAAAGGCTGCAGTTTACACTTTCCCAGTGAAATTTGTTTTTTGCTCCGCCCACTTTTTGTAACCTGGACACAAAGTCACTACTCAATGACCAAGTTTGTGAGCTTTGGGGTCCTTGGCATCAATAATTTGTATTTTCCCATGAAATGAAACAAATCTGATTCTCTGTTTGTGGCTCTGTCCCCTTTTCTGAATTTGAACCCCAGTGACCCAATGACCAACTGTACCAGGTTTGAGGCTTGTGCCATTAACAGTGCAAGAATGGCAGCAATTTTAATATTCTCCTTGAAAAGCTACATGTGACTTTTGATTGGCATTTTTAGGCTCCACTCACTTTTGTGAATATTAATCCCGGTCACCCAGTAACCAGCTATGCTAAGTTTGAGAACCCTGCCATTAAAAGTGAAAAAGGGCTGCAGTTTACAATTTCCCAGAAAAAAATCTGTTTTTAACTCCACCCAGTTTTTGTAACCTGGACACATAGGGCTCTATTCATAAAAAAGTTGTTGCGAGAAAACTCCTGGAGGGAAAATACCGCAGCGGTATTTTACACTTCTGGGTGGTCATTCAAAGAAATCTTGAAAGCTGCGATGCAAGAGCGGAGATCTCCCGCTGAAAGCTGGCGGTAAGCTGTCGGAAGGCATGCGGAAACACTTCAGCCGGCAGAGTCCCTCCGTGCACTGCTCTCTCTGGGAGGTCTGTCCCATTCACTTGTATGTAATACGCAAAATCAGAGGAAGCGGTATTTTCCGTCCACATACCGCTTCCTCTAATCTTTATGAATGGCCATTTTGTTACTTTTTTCTAGATAAATCTAGAAAAACACTGGAGAAGGCGGAAATTTCTCGCTCTGCTATATAGCATTGTGTTTACTGCCACTCTGTGTGATGCTGGGAACAGTAGTACACCGCTCAGCCACACTATATAGTATTGTGTTTACTGCCACTCTGTGTGTCTGCTGGGAACAGTAGTACACCGCTCACCCACCACTGTATATCATTGTGCTCTGTGTCGCTGCTGGGAATAGTAGCACACCGCTCACCCGCCACTGTATAGCATTTCTGTACTGCCACTGTACTGCTGCCAGTCAGCGTGTACTTTTACGGATAAGTGAAATGAAGAAGAAATCCTGTGAAAGAGGGAGGGGCAAGGGAAGAGGTGTTCCCCCTGACGGTTCACGTACAGGCCACAGTGGAGCACCGAAGAAAACCCACTCAATACCGCCCATGTTGTCCAGGAAATCAACCCTCACAAATCCAAAAGAACAGGACCAGATAATTAATTGGATGACCTCTCAAGTGTCCAGCAGTGGGTTAAGCAGCACCAGCACATCATGCACGAGGTCCGAGTCCTCAGCCAGTTACAAGGAGCCAGTGGGCACAAAGCAGAAACAACCGGCAGCGACACCACGCACACAACTGCCAAATAACCAGTTGCCGGTCCCTGTTTATTGAACCTCTTATCTTTATTACATTTATGACTGCATGGCGGCAAAAAGCATGCTATCCGCACGCTTCTTGTCCTCATGCAAGGCCTGGGTTGTTGTGTCTCAAAGCGTGGCCTTCTCCTCCTCCGCCTCCTCCTGTTCCATCACGTGTGCTGCTGCTGGGTTAGCGTTGCCGGTCCCTGTTTATGGAACCTCTTATCTTTATTACATTTATGACTGCATGGCGGCAAAAAGCATGCTATCCGCACGCTTCTTGTCCTCATGCAAGGCCTGAGTTGTTGTGTCTGAAAGCGTGGCCTTCTCCTCCTGCGCCTCCTCCTGTTCCATCACGTGTGCTGCTGCTGGGTTAGCGTTGCCGGTCCCTGTTTATGGAACCTCTTATCTTTATTACATTTATGACTGCATGGCGGCAAAAAGCATGCTATCCGCACGCTTCTTCTTGTCCTCATGCAAGGCCTGGGTTGTTGTGTCTCAAACCGTGGCCTTCTCCTCCTGCGCCTCCTCCTGTTCCATCACGTCTGCTGCTGCTGGGTTAGCGTTGCCGGTCCCTGTTTATTGAACCTCTTATCTTTATTACATTTATGACTGCATGGCGGCAAAAAACATGCTATCCGCACGCTTCTTGTCCTCATGCAAGGCCTGGGTTGTTGTGTCTGAAAGCGTGGCCTTCTCCTCCTGCGCCTCCTCCTGTTCCATCACGTGTGCTTCTGCTGGGTTAGCATTGCCGGTCCCTGTTTATGGAACCTCTTATCTTTATTACATTTATGACTGCATGGCGGCAAAAAGCATGCTATCCGCACGCTTCTTCTTGTCCTCATGCAAGGCCTGGGTTGTTGTGTCTCAAAGCGTGGCCTTCTCCTCCTGCGCCTCCTCCTGTTCCATCACGTGTGCTGCTGCTGAGTTAGCATTGCCGGTCCCTGTCTATTGAACCTCTTATCTTTATTACATTTATGACTGCATGGCGGCAAAAAGCATGCTATCCGCACGCTTCTTGTCCTCATGCAAGGCCTGGGTTGTTGTGTCTGAAAGTGTGGCCTTCTCCTCCTGCGCCTCCTCCTGTTCCATCACGTGTGCTGCTGCTGGCTTAGCGTTGCCGGTCCCTGTTTATGGAACCTCTTATCTTTATTACATTTATGACTGCATGGCGGCAAAAAGCATGCTATCCGCACGCTTCTTGTCCTCATGCAAGGCCTGGGTTGTTGTGTCTGAAAGCGTGGCCTTCTCCTCCTGCGCCTCCTCCTGTTCCATCACGTGTGCTGCTTCTGGGTTAGCGTTGCCGGTCCCTGTTTATGGAACCTCTTATCTTTATTACATTTATCACTGCATGGCGGCAAAAAGCATGCTATCCGCACGCTTCTTCTTGTCCTCATGCAAGGCCTGGGTTGTTGTGTCTCAAAGCGTGGCCTTCTCCTCCTGCACCTCCTCCTGTTCCATCACGTGTGCTGCTGCTGGGTTAGCGTTGCCGGTCCCTGTTTATTGAACCTCTTATCTTTATTACATTTATGACTGCATGGCGGCAAAAATAATGCTATCCGCACACTTCTTGTCCTCATGCAAGGCCTGGGTTGTTGTGTCTGAAAGCGTGGCCTTCTCCTCCTGCGCCTCCTCCTGTTCCATCACGTGTGCTGCTGCTGGGTTAGCGTTGCCGGTCCCTGTTTATGGAACCTCTTATCTTTATTACATTTATGACTGTATGGCGGCAAAAAGCATGCTATCCACACGCTTCTTCTTGTCCTCATGCAAGGCCTGGGTTGTTGTGTCTCAAAGCATGGCCTTCTCCTCCTGCGCCTCCTCCTGTTCCATCACGTGTGCTGCTGCTGGGTTAGCGTTGCCGGTCCCTGTTTATTGAACCTCTTATCTTTATTACATTTATGACTGCATGGCGGCAAAAAGCATGCTATTCGCACGCTTCTTGTCCTCATGCAAGGCCTGGGTTGTTGTGTCTGAAAGCGTGGCCTTCTCCTCCTGCGCCTCCTCCTGTTCCATCACGTGTGCTGCTGCTGGGTTAGCGTTGCCGGTCCCTGTTTATGGAACCTCTTACCTTTATTACATTTATCACTGCATGGCGGCAAAAAGCATGCTATCCGCACGCTTCTTCTTGTCCTCATGCAAGGCCTGGGTTGTTGTGTCTCAAAGCGTGGCCTTCTCCTCCTGTGCCTCCTCCTGTTCCATCATGTGTGCTGCTGCTGGTGTAGTGTTGCCGGTCCCTGTTTATGGAACCTCTTATCTTTATTACATTTATGACTGCATGGCGGCAAAATGCATGCTACCTGTGCAAAGAAAACAGACATTTCCCGCATTTAAAAGACAGTTTTCCCTTTGAAACTTTAAAATCGATTTTCTCAAAAACTATAAGCTCTTTTTGCTAATTTTTTTTCCTCTTGTACCCACTCCCAAGGTGCACATACCCTGTAAATTTGGGGTATGTAGCATGTAAGGAGGCTTTACAAAGCACGAAAGTTCGGGTCCCCATTGACTTCCATTATGTTCGGAGTTCGGCGCGAACACCCGAACACCGCGGCCATGTTCGGCGAACGTTCGCGAACCCGAACATCCAGGTGTTCGCCCAACACTAGCCTCCACAGTCACCAGACCTGAACCCAATCAAGATGGTTTGGGGTGGGCAAAGTGAAGGCAAAAGGGCCAACAAGTGCTAAGCATCTCTGGGAACTCACTTAAGACTATTGGAAGACCATTTCAGGTGACTACCTCTTGAAGCTCATCAAGAGAATGACAAGAGTGTGCAAAGCAGTAATCAAAGAAAAAATTGGCTACATTGAAGAACCTAGAATATGACATATTTTCAGTTGTTTCACACTTTTTGGTTATGTACTATTCTTTCACATGTGCTAATTCATAGTTCGGATGCCTTCAGTGTGAATCTACAATGTTCATAGTCATGAAAATAAAGACAACTCTTTGAATGAGAAGGTGTGTCCAAACTTTTGGTCTGTACTGTATATATATATATATATATATATATATATATATATATATATATATACTAGCTGATTGCCCGGCGTTGCCCGGGTATGTATCTGGCTGGTGTCGGCTCCACCCACTTTTTATAACCCTAACACACAATAACTCAATGACCAAGTTTGTGAGCTTTGCCGTCTTTGGTATCAATAATTTGCATCGAAATGAAAACATCTGATTGGCTGTTTGTGGCTCCACCCCCTTTTCTGAATTTGACCCCCAGTCACCCAATAACCAACTGTACCAGGTTTGAGGCCTATGCCATTAACAGTGCAAGAATGGTAGCAATAAATATTCCCCTTGAAAAGCAATAGGTGAAGCTTGATTCACTTTTGTAGGCTCCACCCACTTTTTTGAATATTAATCCCAGTCACCCAGTCACCAACTGTGCACAAACACTCAACGCACAAACACTTAATGACCAAGTTTGTGAGCTGTGGGGTCCTTGGCAACAATAATTTGTTTATTCCCATAGAAATTAAACAAATCGGATTGGCTGTTTGTGGCTTCACCCCCTCTCCAGCATTTGAACCCCAGTCACCCAATGACCAACTGTAGCAGGTTTGAGGCATCTGCTATTAACAGTGTAAAAATGGCAGCAATTTAAATATTCCACTTAAAAATCAACAGGTTAATTTTTATTGGCTTTTATAGGCTCCACCCACTTCCCTGAATATTAATTTCAGTCACCCAGTGACCATCTGGGCAATGTTTAGGAACCCTGTCATAAACAGTGTAAGAAAGGCTGCAGTTTACACTTTCCCAGTGAAATTTGTTTTTTGCTCCGCCCACTTTTTGTAACCTGGACACAAAGTCACTACTCAATGACCAAGTTTGTGAGCTTTGGGGTCCTTGGCATCAATAATTTGTATTTTCCCATGAAATGAAACAAATCTGATTCACTGTTTGTGGCTCTGTCCCCTTTTCTGAATTTGAACCCCAGTGACCCAATGACCAACTGTACCAGGTTTGAGGCTTGTGCCATTAACAGTGCAAGAATGGCAGCAATTTTAATATTCTCCTTGAAAAGCTACATGTGACTTTTGATTGGCATTTTTAGGCTCCACTCACTTTTGTGAATATTAATCCCGGTCACCCAGTAACCAGCTATGCTAAGTTTGAGAACCCTGCCATTAAAAGTGAAAAAGGGCTGCAGTTTACAATTTCCCAGAAAAAAATCTGTTTTTAACTCCACCCAGTTTTTGTAACCTGGACACATAGGGTATCATTCATAAAGAGGCTGTCGGTAAGGGGAATCAGTGCGGGAAAACACCGCTGGCGGTGTTTTAGACTTCTGGGTGGGCATTCATAAAAAAGTATCCATGTGCGGAAGCACTGCGGAGATTCCCCGAACTAGGCTGGCGATAGGCAGGCGGTAGGCAGGTGGAGACACGGAAGCTGCAGAGTTGATACATTTCTCCGTGTTCCGCTCTGCTGCAGCTGCCTGGGAGGTCTGTGTGTCTCCATTCACTTGCATTGGTATCGCCACATCAGAGGGAGCGGGACTTCCCGACCTGACACCGCTTGCGGTGTTCTTCATGAATGAACATTTTGCTACATTTGTTCCGATAATCACCGCACAAGGCGGTGATTTATCACTCTGCTCGTTAGTGTCATTTTTTCATGCGGAAAGAGCCTTTATGAATGCTGATTTTGCCGAGTGGTCGGTAAAGTCAGCTGTTTTTAGCATTTCCGCATGCGGAAATGCTTTATGAATGATAGCCATAGGGCTCTATTCATAAAAAAGTTGTTGCGAGAAAACTCCTGGAGGGAAAATACCGCAGCGGTATTTTACACTTCTGGGTGGTCATTCAAAGAAATCTTGAAAGCTGCGATGCAAGAGCGGAGATCTCCCGCTGAAAGCTGGCGGTAAGCTGTCGGAAGGCATGCGGAAACACTTCAGCCGGCAGAGTCCCTCCGTGCACTGCTCTCTCTGGGAGGTCTGTCCCATTCACTTGTATGTAATCCGCAAAATCAGAGGAAGCGGTATTTTCCGTCCACATACCGCTTCCTCTAATCTTTATGAATGGCCATTTTGTTACTTTTTTCTAGATAAATCTAGAAAAACACTGGAGAAGGCAGAAATTTCTCGCTCTGCTGGGGGATTGTAGATTTTCATGCGGGAACAGCGTTTATGAATGCCCACTTTGCTAAATGAACGTGAAAATCCGCTGTGTTGAGCGGAAAACTTGCGGTAAGGTTTGGTCCTTCTATACTTCGGGTGTTGGAGGACCCAAGAAACCCCCTGCACCGAAGGCAAAGGCGGAAGGTTCCCTTCGGGGAACACCGGAATGGTCCTGCTGTATTGTGGCGCCTGTGGCTGCCCATGCACGTTTTGTGGGGTGCGCTTTTTACGTGCATGGGCATAAAGGCCTTGCTTACCCGGGACTCCTTTTGCGTGCAACAGGAGCCAAGAAAGCAAAAAAAAAAAAAAAAAACAGGCTGTCACATGTGGGTTTGATATGATTGTGTAAAACTTAAAGCTATAGGCTTGCTTGACTTACCAAGGGTGAAAAGGAATAATTTGCATATTTAGTAGCGGTGCATTGTGGGTAATCACAAATGTTCACTTATAGCTGAATTATTGCAGATTTTCTTCTGTTTTAAGAAGGCAAATTACACCAAGCTTTGATGTTATTAGTAGAAGGTATTTTGGTCCCTTTTATCCACCTATACATTCCGAGTGGTTTGGGTCACCCTGAGCTGCTTGGTTACTCTGTTGTACTGGTCCAAGCCCTATCTTATACAGCCATATCAATCCTTGCCATGTACAGATGAGGGCCAAAAGTCTGAAACAGACTGTCACATGTGGGTTTGATATGGTTGTGTAAAATTTAAAGCTATAGGCTTGCTATGCACCAGTGGTTCTGGATGCTTGCTTGGCTTACGAAGGGTGAAAAGGAATTATTTGCATATTTAGTAGCAGTGCATTGTGGGTAACCACAAATGTTCACTTATAGCTGAATTATTGCAGATTTCCTTCTGTTTTAAAAAGGCAAATTACACCAATACAGTGTGTGGCATTGCAGGAAGTGACGACAGTGGAACACACGATGGAACACGGAAGAGGTGAGTTCTCCCCGCCCGCTGCCTCTTACTAATAGTGGCAGCTGCTACTGTGCTTAAGAAGGAGGGGGAGTGCACATGGGGTACCCAGTTGAGGGGGGGTCCAACCCCCCCTCCCCACCGCTGTGCCCAATACCCCCTTCCTGCCCTCTACCCTCTTATGCGGCGTATGCTACGCCACGGGTCAACTAGTATGTAATATTCTAGGTTCTTCAAAGTAGACACCTTTTGCTTTGATTACTGCGTTGCACACTCTTGGCATTCTCTTGATGAGCTTCAAGAGGTAGTCACCTGAAATGGTTTTCACTTCACAGGTGTGCCCTGTCAGGTTTAATAAGTGGCATTTCTTGGCTTATAAATGGGGATGGGACCATCAGTTGTGTTGTGGAGAAGTCAGGTGGATACACAACTGATAGTCCTACTGAATAGACTGTTAGAATTTGTATTATGGCAAGAAAAAAGCAGCTAAGTAAAGAAAAACGAGTGGCCTTTATTACTTTAAGAAATGAAGGTCAGTCAGTCCGAAAAATTGGGAAAACTTTGAAAGTGTCCCCAAGTGCAGTCTAAAAAACCATCAAACGCTACAAAGAAACTGGCTCACATGCGGAAAGGAAGACCAAGAGCCACCTCTGCTGTGGAGGATAAGTTCATCCAAGTCATCAGCCTCAGAAATCGCAGGTTAACAGTAGCTCAGATTAGAGACCAGGTCAATGTCACACAGAGTTCTAGCAGCAGACACATCTCTAGAACAACTGTTAAGAGGAGACTGTGTGAATCAAGCTTTCATGGTAGAATATCTGCTAGGAAACCACTGCTAAGGACAGGCAACAAGCAGAAGAGACTTGTTTGGGCTAAAGAACACAAGGAATGGACATTAGACCAGTGGAAATCTGTGCTTTGGTCTATTGAGTTCAAATTTGAGATTTTTGGTTCCAACCATCATGTCTTTGTGTGACTTAGAAAAGGTGAACGGATGGTCTCTACATGCCTGGTTCCCACCGTGGAGCATGGGGGAGGAGGTGTGATGGTGTGGGGGTGCTTTGCTGGTGACACTGTTGGGGATTTATTCGAACTTGAAGGCATACTGAACCAGCATGACTACCACAGCATCTTGCAGCGGCATGCTATTCCATCCGGTTTGCGTTTAGTTGTACCATCATTATTTTTCAACAGGAGAATGACCCCAAACACACCTCCAGGCTGTGTAAGGGCTATTTGACCAGGGTGCTGCGCCAGATGACCTGGCCTCCACTAGTGTTGGGCGAACAGTGTTCGCCACTGTTCGGGTTCTGCAGAACATCACCTTGTTCGGGTGATGTTCGAGTTCGGCCGAACACCTGATGGTGTTCGGCCAAACTGTTCGGCCATATGGCCGAACTAAGAGCGCATGGCCGAACGTTCCCCGAACGTTCGGCTAGCGCTGTGATTGGCCGAACGTGTCACGTGGTTCGGACCAGAACGCGCTCTGATTGGCCGAACGGGTCACGTGGTTCGGGTTAATAAATACCCGATCCACGTCATTTATCCGCCATTTGTCTGTGGGTTTAGCTTTGGGTAGGCAGGCAGGGTAGTTCTCTCTCCAGCCAGGCTAGCCAGGGTCCCCCGGTCATTGTGTCGCTGCTGGGAATAGTAGTACACCGCTCACCCACACTATATAGCATTGTGTTTACAGCCACTCTGTGTCTCTCTGCTGGGAACAGTAGTACACCGCTCACCCTGTATAGCATTGTGCTCTGTGTCGCTGCTGGGAATAGTAGTACACCGCTCACCCACACTATATAGCATTGTGTTTACTGCCACTCTGTGTGTCTGCTGGGAATAGTAGTACGCCGCTCAGCCACACTATATAGCATTGTGTTTACTGCCACTCTGTGTGTCTGCTGGGAACAGTAGTACACCGCTCACCCTGTATAGCATTGTGCTCTGTGTCGCTGCTGGGAATAGTAGTACACCGCTCACCCACACTATATAGCATTGTGTTTACTGCAACTCTGTGTGTCTGCTGGGAATAGTAGTACACCGCTCAGCCACACTATATAGCATTGTGTTTACTGCCACTCTGTGTGTCATCTGGGAACAGTAGTACACCGCTCACCCTATATAGCATTGTGCTCTGTGTTGCTGCTGGGAATAGTAGTACACCGCTCACCCACACTATATAGCATTGAGTTTACTGCCACTCTGTGTGTCTGCTGGGAACAGTAGTACACCGCTCAGCCACACTATATAGTATTGTGTTTACTGCCACTCTGTGTGTCTGCTGGGAACAGTAGTACACCGCTCACCCAACACTGTATAGCATTGTGCTCTGTGTCGCTGCTGGGAATAGTAGTACACCGCTCACCCGCCACTGTATAGCATTTCTGTACTGCCACTGTACTGCTGCCAGTCAGCGTGTAGTTTTACGGATAAGTGAAATGAAGAAGAAATCCTGTGAAAGAGGGAGGGGCAAGGGAAGAGGTGTTCCCCCTGACGGTTCACGTACAGGCCACAGTGGAGCACCGAAGAAAACCCACTCAATACCGCCCATGTTGTCCAGGAAATCAACCCTCACAAATCCAAAAGAACAGGACCAGATAATTAATTGGATGACCTCTCAAGTGTCCAGCAGTGGGTTAAGCAGCACCAGCACATCACGCACGAGGTCCGAGTCCTCAGCCAGTTACAAGGAGCCAGTGGGCACAAAGCAGAAACAACCGGCAGCGACACCACACACACAACTGCCAAATAACCAGTTGCCTGTCCCTGTTTATTGAACCTCTTATCTTTATTACATTTATGACTGCATGGCGGCAAAAAGCATGCTATCCGCACGCTTCTTGTCCTCATGCAAGGCCTGGGTTGTTGTGTCTCAAAGCGTGGCCTTCTCCTCCTGCGCCTCCTCCTGTTCCATCACGTCTGCTGCTGCTGGGTTAGCGTTGCCGGTCCCTGTTTATGGAACCTCTTATCTTTATTACATTTATGACTGCATGGCGGCAAAAAGCATGCTATCCGCACGCTTCTTGTCCTCATGCAAGGCCTGAGTTGTTGTGTCTGAAAGCGTGGCCTTCTCCTCCTGCGCCTCCTCCTGTTCCATCACGTGTGCTGCTGCTGGGTTAGCGTTGCCGGTCCCTGTTTATGGAACCTCTTATCTTTATTGCATTTATGACTGCATGGCGGCAAAAAGCATGCTATCCGCACGCTTCTTCTTGTCCTCATGCAAGGCCTGGGTTGTTGTGTCTCAAAGCGTGGCCTTCTCCTCCTGCGCCTCCTCCTGTTCCATCACGTCTGCTGCTGCTGGGTTAGCGTTGCCGGTCCCTGTTTATTGAACCTCTTATCTTTATTACATTTATGACTGCATGGCGGCAAAAAGCATGCTATCCGCACGCTTCTTGTCCTCATGCAAGGCCTGGGTTGTTGTGTCTGAAAGCGTGGCCTTCTCCTCCTGCGCCTCCTCCTGTTCCATCACGTGTGCTGCTGCTGGCTTAGCGTTGCCGGTCCCTGTTTATGGAACCTCTTATCTTTATTACATTTATGACTGCATGGCGGCAAAAAGCATGCTATCCGCACGCTTCTTGTCCTCATGCAAGGCCTGGGTTGTTGTGTCTGAAAGCGTGGCCTTCTCCTCCTGCGCCTCCTCCTGTTCCATCACGTGTGCTGCTGCTGGGTTAGCGTTGCCGGTCCCTGTTTATGGAACCTCTTACCTTTATTACATTTATCACTGCATGGCGGCAAAAAGCATGCTATCCGCACGCTTCTTCTTGTCCTCATGCAAGGCCTGGGTTGTTGTGTCTCAAAGCGTGGCCTTCTCCTCCTGTGCCTCCTCCTGTTCCATCACGTGTGCTGCTGCTGGTGTAGTGTTGCCGGTCCCTGTTTATGGAACCTCTTATCTTTATTACATTTATGACTGCATGGCGGCAAAATGCATGCTACCTGTGCAAAGAAAACAGACATTTCCCGCATTTAAAAGACAGTTTTCCCTTTGAAACTTTAAAATCGATTTTCTCAAAAACTATAAGCTCTTTTTGCTAATTTTTTTTCCTCTTGTACCCACTCCCAAGGTGCACATACCCTGTAAATTTGGGGTATGTAGCATGTAAGGAGGCTTTACAAAGCACGAAAGTTCGGGTCCCCATTGACTTCCATTATGTTCGGAGTTCGGCGCGAACACCCGAACATCGCGGCCATGTTCGGCGAACGTTCGCGAACCCGAACATCCAGGTGTTCGCCCAACACTAGCCTCCACAGTCACCAGACCTGAACCCAATCAAGATGGTTTGGGGTGGGCAAAGTGAAGGCAAAAGGGCCAACAAGTGCTAAGCATCTCTGGGAACTCACTTAAGACTATTGGAAGACCATTTCAGGTGACTACCTCTTGAAGCTCATCAAGAGAATGACAAGAGTATGCAAAGCAGTAATCAAAGAAAAAATTGGCTACATTGAAGAACCTAGAATATGACATATTTTCAGTTGTTTCACACTTTTTGGTTATGTACTATTCTTTCACATGTGCTAATTCATAGTTCGGATGCCTTCAGTGTGAATCTACAATGTTCATAGTCATGAAAATAAAGACAACTCTTTGAATGAGAAGGTGTGTCCAAACTTTTGGTCTGTACTGTATATATATATATATATATACTAGCTGATTGCCCGGCGTTGCCCGGGTATGTATCTGGCTGGTGCGGCTCCACCCACTTTTTATAACCCTAACACACAATAACTCAATGACCAAGTTTGTGAGCTTTGCCGTCTTTGGTATCAATAATTTGCATTGAAATGAAAACATCTGATTGGCTGTTTGTGGCTCCACCCCCTTTTCTGAATTTGACCCCCAGTCACCCAATAACCAACTGTACCAGGTTTGAGGCCTATGCCATTAACAGTGCAAGAATGGTAGCAATAAATATTCCCCTTGAAAAGCAATAGGTGAAGCTTGATTCACTTTTGTAGGCTCCACCCACTTTTTTGAATATTAATCCCAGTCACCCAGTGACCAACTGTGCACAAACACTCAACGCACAAACACTTAATGACCAAGTTTGTGAGCTGTGGGGTCCTTGGCAACAATAATTTGTTTATTCCCATAGAAATTAAACAAATCGGATTGGCTGTTTGTGGCTTCACCCCCTCTCCAGCATTTGAACCCCAGTCACCCAATGACCAACTGTAGCAGGTTTGAGGCATCTGCTATTAACAGTGTAAAAATGGCAGCAATTTAAATATTCCACTTAAAAATCAACAGGTTAATTTTTATTGGCTTTTATAGGCTCCACCCACTTCCCTGAATATTAATTCAGTCACCCAGTGACCATCTGGGCAATGCTTAGGAACCCTGTCATAAACAGTGTAAGAAAGGCTGCAGTTTACACTTTCCCAGTGAAATTTGTTTTTTGCTCCGCCCACTTTTTGTAACCTGGACACAAAGTCACTACTCAATGACCAAGTTTGTGAGTTTTGGGGTCCTTGGCATCAATAATTTGTATTTTCCCATGAAATGAAACAAATCTGATTCACTGTTTGTGGCTCTGTCCCCTTTTCTGAATTTGAACCCCAGTGACCCAATTACCAACTGTACCAGGTTTGAGGCTTGTGCCATTAACAGTGCAAGAATGGCAGCAATTTTAATATTCTCCTTGAAAAGCTACATGTGACTTTTGATTGGCATTTTTAGGCTCCACTCACTTTTGTGAATATTAATCCCGGTCACCCAGTAACTAGTGTTGGGCGAACATCTAGATGTTCGGGTTCGGGCCGAACAGGCCGAACATGGCCGCGATGTTTGGGTGTTCGACCCGAACTCCGAACATAATGGAAGTCAATGGGGACCCGAACTTTTGTGCTTTGTAAAGCCTCCTTAAATGCTACATACCCCAAATTTACAGGGTATGTGCACCTTGGGAGTGGGTATAAGAGGAAAAAAAAAATTAGCAAAAAGAGCTTATAGTTTTTGAGAAAATCGATTTTAAAGTTTCAAAGGGAAAACTGTCTTTTAAATGCGGGAAATGTCTGTTTTCTTTGCACAGGTAACATGCTTTTTGTCGGCATGCAGTCATAAATGTAATACATATAAGAGGTTCCAGGAAAAGTGACCGGTAACGCTAACCCAGCAGCAGCACACGTGATGGAACAGGAGGAGGGTGGCGCAGGAGGAGAAGGCCACGCTTTGAGACACAACAACCCAGGCCTTGCATGAGGACAAGAAGCGTGCGGATAGCAATTTTCATTTTGTCGCCATGCAGTCATAAATGTAATACAGATGAGAGGTTCAATAAACAGGGACCGGAAACGCTAACCCATCACAGATGTTCATTGTTCATGTTACTTGGTTGGGGTCCGGGAGTGTTGCGTAGTCGTTTCCAATCCAGGATTGATTCATTTTAATTTGAGTCAGACGGTCTGCATTTTCTGTGGAGAGGCGGATACGCCGCCGATCTGTGACGATGCCTCCGGCAGCACTGAAACAGCGTTCCGACATAACGCTGGCTGCCGGGCAAGCCAGCACCTCTATTGCGTACATTGCCAGTTTGTGCCAGGTGTCTAGCTTCGATACCCAATAGTTGAAGGGTGCAGATGGATTGTTCAACACAGCTACGCCATCTGACATGTAGTCCTTGACCATCTTCTCCAGGCGATCGGTGTTGGAGGTGGATCTGCACGCTTGCTGTTCTGTGTGCTGCTGCATGGGTGTCAGAAAATTTTCCCACTCCAAGGACACTGCCAATACCATTCCCTTTTGGGCACTAGCTGCGGCTTGTGTTGTTTGCTGCCCTCCTGGTCGTCCTGGGTTTGCGGAAGTCAGTCTGTCGGCGTACAACTGGCTAGAGGAGGGGGAGGATGTCAATCTCCTCTCTAAAGTCTCCACAAGGGCCTGCTGGTATTCTTCCACTTTGACCTGTCTGGCTCTTTCTTCAAGCAGTTTTGGAACATTGTGTTTGTACCGTGGATCCAGAAGGGTATAAACCCAGTAATTGGTGTTGTCCAGAATGCGCACAATACGTGGGTCGCGTTCAATGCAGTCCTAGGCCGAAGAGGTCATAGCCTAGGGTCACAAAACTTGTTTATTTGGGCAATTTCAATGGTGGCGAGTCTGACGTACATAAATCGCAGCAATGGCCGTTAGCAACGTCTGAATCTCACAAAATGTCTCATGCAGGTAGAAGACATATTGTTAGACTTAGGCTCCAAAGATGGGTTCCCTACATCTCTGCAAACCAGAGTTACAGGGCTCCAAATTTGGTAAAATCACCCATAGGCTTTCATTGGGCCTCCTATTTACAGTTCCAAAATCTCACATCTTTTCAAAGGGCAATTACTCAGCAGTGGCAAATTTTCTAGCATTGTAGGGACCCTTAGGGGGAACATGACTGGTGAGTTTCGGGCCCCTAGGCCAAAGAGGTCATAGCCTAGGGTCACAAAAACCTGCTTATTTGGGCTATTTCAATGGTAGTGATGGTGACGTACATAAATCGCAGCAATGGCCGTTAGCAAAGTCTGAATCTCACGAAATGTCTCATGCAGGTAGAAGACATATTGTTAGACTTGGATTCCAAAGATGGGGTCCCTACATCTCTGCAAACCAGAGTTACAGGGGTCCAAAATTGGTAAAATCCCCCATAGGCTTTCATTGGGCCTCCTATTTACCGTTCCAAAATCTCACACCATTTCAAAGGGCAATGGCTCAGCAGTGGCAAAACTCACCAGTCATGTTCCCCCTAAGGGTCCCTACAATGCTAGAAAATTTGGTACTGCTGAGCCATTGCCCTTTGAAAAGATGTGAGATTTTGGAAAGTGAAATAGGGAGGCAATGAAATCCTATGGGGGATTTTACCAATTTTGGACCCCTGTAACTCTGCTTTGCAGAGATGTAGGGACCCCATCTTTGGAATCCAAGTCTAACAATATGTCTTCTACCTGCATGAGACATTTCGTGAGATTCAGACTTTGCTAACGGCCATTGCTGCGATTTATGTACGTCACCATCACTACCATTGAAATAGCCCAAATAAGCAGGTTTTTGTGACCCTAGGCTATGACCTCTTTGGCCTAGGGGCCCGAAACTCACCAGTCATGTTCCCCCTAAGGGTCCCTACAATGCTAGAAAATTTGCCACTGCTGAGTAATTGCCCTTTGAAAAGATGTGAGATTTTGGAACTGTAAATAGGAGGCCCAATGAAAGCCTATGGGTGATTTTACCAAATTTGGAGCCCTGTAACTCTGGTTTGCAGAGATGTAGGGAACCCATCTTTGGAGCCCAAGTCTAACAATATGTCTTCTACCTGCATGAGACATTTCGTGAGATTCAGACGTTGCTAACGGCCATTGCTGCGATTTATGTACGTCAGACTCGCCACCATTGAAATTGCCCAAATAAACAGGTTTTGTGACCCTAGGCTATGACCTCTTCGGCCTAGGACTGCACTGAACGCGACCCACGCATTGTGCGCATTCTGGACAACACCAATTACTGGGTTTATACCCTTCTGGATCCACGGTACAAACACAATGTTCCAAAACTGCTTGAAGAAAGAGCCAGACAGGTCAAAATGGAAGAATACCAGCAGGCCCTTGTGGAGACTTTAGAGAGGAGATTGACATCCTCCCCCTCCTCTAGCCAGTTGTACGCCGACAGACTGACTTCTGCAAACCCAGGACGACCAGGAGGGCAGCAAACAACACAAGCCGCAGCTAGTGCCCAAAAGGGAATGGTATCGGCAGTGTCCTTGGAGTGGGAAAATTTTCTGACACCCATGCAGCAGCACACAGAACAGCAAGCGTGCAGATCCACCTCCAACACCGATCGCCTGGAGAAGATGGTCAAGGACTACATGTCAGATGGCGTAGCTGTGTTGAACAATCCATCTGCACCCTTCAACTATTGGGTATCGAAGCTAGACACCTGGCACAAACTGGCAATGTACGCAATAGAGGTGCTGGCTTGCCCGGCAGCCAGCGTTATGTCGGAACGCTGTTTCAGTGCTGCCGGAGGCATCGTCACAGATCGGCGGCGTATCCGCCTCTCCACAGAAAATGCAGACCGTCTGACTCAAATTAAAATGAATCAATCCTGGATTGGAAACGACTACGCAACACTCCCGGACCCCAACCAAGTAACATGAACAATGAACATCTGTGATGGGTTAGCGTTTCCGGTCCCTGTTTATTGAACCTCTCATCTGTATTACATTTATGACTGCATGGCGACAAAATGAAAATTGCTATCCGCACGCTTCTTGTCCTCATGCAAGGCCTGGGTTGTTGTGTCTCAAAGCGTGGCCTTCTCCTCCTGCTCCACCCTCCTCCTGTTCCATCACGTGTGCTGCTGCTGGGTTAGCGTTACCGGTCCCTTTTCCTGGAACCTCTTATATGTATTACATTTATGACTGCATGCCGACAAAAAGCATGTTACCTGTGCAAAGAAAACAGACATTTCCCGCATTTAAAAGACAGTTTTCCCTTTGAAACTTTAAAATCGATTTTCTCAAAAACTATAAGCTCTTTTTGCTAAATTTTTTTTCCTCTTGTACCCACTCCCAAGGTGCACATACCCTGTAAATTTGGGGTATGTAGCATATAAGGAGGCTTTACAAAGCACGAAAGTTCGGGTCCCCATTGACTTCCATTATGTTCGGAGTTCGGCCATGTTCGGCCCGAACCCGAACATCTAGATGTTCGCCCAACACTACACGTGACCCGTTCGGCCAATCACAGCGCTAGCCGAACGATCGGGTAACGTTCGGCCATGCGCTCTTAGTTCGGCCATATGGCCGAACAGTTTGGCCGAACACCATCAGGTGTTCGGCCGAACCCGAACATCACCCGAACAGGGTGATGTTCTGCAGAACCCGAACAGTGGCGAACACTGTTTGCCCAACACTACCAGTAACCAGCTATGCTAAGTTTGAGAACCCTGCCATTAAAAGTGAAAAAGGGCTGCAGTTTACAATTTCCCAGAAAAAAATCTGTTTTTAACTCCACCCAGTTTTTGTAACCTGGACACATAGTCACTACTCAATGACCAAGTGTGTGAGCTTTTGGGTTCCTGGCATCAAAATTATGCTAATGGAAGCAGTTTATCCAGAAAAGAAATCTGGCTGTTTTTAGCTCAGCCCCTTTACTGAATTTGAACCCCAGACACTTAACGACTGACTGTAGCAGGTTTGAGGCCTCTGCTATTAACAGTGTAAAAATGGCTGCAGTTTCAATATTCCCTTTGAAAATCAATAGGTGAATTTTGATTGGCTCTTGTAGGCTCCACCCACTTTTCCGAATATTAATCCTAGTCACCCAGTGGCCAACTGTGTCACATTTGAGTACCCTGCCAATAACAGAATGGCTGAAATTAATGTAACAAATCTGATTGGCTGTTTGTGGCTCTATCCCTTTAGTGAATTTGTACCCCAGTCACCCAATGACTTACTGTATCAGGTTTGAGGCTTCTGCCATTAACAGTGTAAGAATGGTAGCAATGTGAATATTCCCCTTGAAAATCAATAGGTAAATTTTGATTGGCTGTTGTAGGCTCCACCCACATTTCTGAATATTCATCCCAGTCACCCAGTGGCCAATTGTGTAACGTTTGGGAACCCTGCCATGTAAAAAATGAAGTTGTTGGCACCGCCCACTTTTTCTACCTTTGACATGCAGTCACTCAATTATCAAGTTTATCAGCTTTGGGGTCCTTGATTTCAATACTTTGTAAATTCCCATTGAAAAATAAACAAATCTGGTGGTTTGTGGCTCCGCCCCCCTTCTGAATTTGGACCCTAGTCACCCAGTGACCAACTGTACCAGGTTTGAGGCATCTGCTTTTAACAGTATATGAGAATGATAGCAGTTTAAATATTCCCTTTGAAAATCAAAAGGTGATTTTTTTATTGGCTGTTGTAGGCTCCACCCACCTTCCAAAATCTTAATCTCAGTCACCCAATGACCAACTGTGCAAAGTTTGAGAACTCTGCCATTAATGGTCTAAGAATGGCTGCAGTTTATATTTTCCCAGTAAAAGTTGTTTTTTTCCCCGCCCACTTTTTGTAACCTTGACACACAGTCACTTAATTACCAAGTTTCTGAGCTTTCAGATTCCTGGCATCAAAAATGTGTGAATGGAAGCAGTTTATCCACCAAGGAAATCTGATTGGCTGTATGTGGCCCCGCCCCTTTAGTGAATATGGACCCCAGTCACCCAATGACCGACTGTAGCAAGTTTGAAGCCTCTGCCACTAACAGTGTAAGAATAGCAGTAGTTTCAATATTCCCCTTGAAAATCAATAGGTGAATTTTGATTGGCTGTTGTAGGCTCCACCCACTTTCTTGAATCTTAATCACATTCACCCAGTGACCAACTGTGTCAAGTCTGAGAACCCTGCGATTAACAGTGTAAGAATGGCTGCAGTTTACATTTTCCCATTTAAAATGAACGGCTGAAATTTGATTGGCTGTTTTATGCTCCACCCACTTTTCCTGGATTTGTAACCTCGGTCGCCAAGTGACCAACTGTGCCAAGTGTGGGGACTCTGGCTTGATTACTGTGAGAATGGCAGCCTTTTACATTTTTTCCATTGACTTGGATGGGTGAAATTATTATTATTATTATTATTATTATTTATTTATTTATAAAGCGCCAACATATTCCGTGGCGCTGTACAATGTAAGAAAACAAACAAGGGATACATAATGATACAGACAATGATATACATGGAAATATGAACACTGATACAAGATACAGCACTGCTGATTACAATTTGATTTAACAGGATGACTAAAATGTATAAATTTCTAACAGTGTGCAAGCAATTGAATTAACCCTCCTGGCGGTTAATTTTTTTTGCCAAAATGGCAAAAATCCTTTTTTTTTAATTTTTTTTTTTGTGTTTCATGTAAAGCTACCAGAGTGGTAGCTACATGAAACACCACTAGAGGGTGCATGTGTCCCTCTAGTGCGATTGTCGCCGGCATCAATAGCAAACAGGGGAACGCGTATATAACGCGCTCCCCTGTTTGGCTTCTCCTGTCGCCATGGCGACGATCGGAATGACGTCATGGACGTCAGCCGACGTCCTGACGTCAGACACCTCCGATCCAGCCCATAGCGCTGCCCGGAACTCATTGGTCCGGGCAGCGCAGGGCTCTGGCGGGGGGGGGGGCCTTGCGCCGCTGCGTACGGGCGATCGCTGCAGAGCGGCGGCGATCAAGCTATACGCGCGGCTAGCAAAGTGCTAGCTGCGCGTACAGCATTTTAAATGGAGCAAATCGCTCCACCAGGGGCTGAGATATCTTCCTGCGCGGCATAGCCCGAGCTCAGCTCGGGCTTACCGCCAGGAAGGTTAATAACATTCCATGACACAAAAGGGTGAGAGCCCTGCCCTTGCGAGCTTACAATCTGAAGGAATGGGGTGGAAACAAGAGGTGGGGGAAGTATACAGTATATGTACAGGCAGTGCGTAATTAGGTTATTTAGTGGGTGCATGGCCTAAGCTAGAGAATATGCTTGTCGGAAAAGGTGGGTTTTGAGGGAGCGTTTAAAGATTTCAAAGGTGGGAGAGTGGCGGATGTGTTGTGGAAGGGCATTCCAGAGGAGGGGTGAGGCACGTGAGAAGTCTTGTACACGTGAATGTGAGGAGGTAATTGTAGAAGAGGATAGAAGAAGCTCGTGTGCAGATCTGAGATTGCGGTTGGGTTGGTATCTGGAGACTAGTTAGGAGATGTACAGGGGAGAGAGATTGTGGAGAGCTTTGTAGGTTATGGTTAAGAGTTTGAACTGAATCCTCTCATTAATTGGTAGCCAGTGAAGAGCTTGACAGAGAGGGTCAGCAGAGGAAGAGCGAGAGGAGAGATGAATGAGTCGAGCAGCAGAGTTCAGTACAGAATTGAGCGGTGATAGTCGGTTAGTTGGAAGTCCACCAAGCAATATATTGCAATAGTCCAATCGAGATATAATAAGAGCATGTACTAACATTTTGGTTGTGTCATGGGAGAGAAAAGGTCGGATACGTGCTATGTTTTTCAGTTGGAAATGGCAGGAGCCGGTTAGGGAGTTAATGTGAGGAGTAAATGAGAGAGAAGAATCAAATATTACCCCCAGGCACCGTGCTTTGGGAACTGATGTTATAGACGTGTTGTTAACATTTATTGTAATATCAGGCAAAGGGGTGGACAGGGATGGTGGAAAGACTATTAGTTCAGTTTTATTCATATTGAGTTTTAAGAAGCGAGAGGACATGAAAGAGGAGATAGCGGACAGGCAGTCGGGAACCCGTGTGAGGAGGGAGTTAAGGTCTGGGGCCGAGAGGTACAGCTGTGTATCGTCTGCATATAGGTGGTATTGGAAACCGAATGAGCTGATTAAGTTACCAAGACCATGCATGTAGATGGAGAAGAGGAGGGGACCGAGGACAGAGCCTTGAGGTACCCCTACAGACAGAGGATGTGAAGAGGAGGCCTGATCTGAATAGGAAACAGTGAAAGACCTTCCAGACAGGTAGGAAGATATCCAGGAGAGAGAGAGGTCCTTTATTCCTATAGATGAAAGGATCTGTAGGAGTAGAGTGTGGTCGACAGTGTCGAATGCTGATGACAGATCTAGAAGGATGAGTATGGAATAATAGCCTTTGGATTTAGCTGTGAGGAGATCATTAGCTACTTTGGTGAGTGCTGTTTCTGTGGAGTGGTTTGGCCGGAAGCCAGATTGGAACTGATCGAGCAAGGAATTTGCAGATAAATACTGACTTAGTTCAGCATGGATGTGGCGTTCAAGTAATTTAGATGCAAATGGAAGAAGTGACACTGGGCGGTAGTTAGCAAGTTCGGTGGGGTCTAGAGATGGTTTTTTAAGTAGTGGTGTTACAACAGCCTTCTTGAGTGAGGATGGAAAAATTCCGGAGGAGAGGGATAGGTTAAACAGCGATGTTAGGGCAGGGATGAGGGATGTGGATAGCTGTGGAATGAGATGTGATGGGATAGGATCCAAAGAACAGGTGGTTAGATGGGATTTGGAGATAAGGAAAGAGAGCGAATGTTCAGAGAGTGGAGAGAAACTGGAAAGAGAGCAGTCAACAAGAGGAGTGGAGATGGAGTTTGATGTCTGCGTGGAAAACACACTATGGATTTTTGCAATTTTATCTGTAAAGTATGTTGCAAATTCTTCAGCTGATAAGTGTGAAGAAGGAGGAGGAGGGGGTGGACGAAGAAGGGAGTTGAAAGTACTGAACAGGCGCTTTGGATTGTGCAAGTGGGAGGATATGAGGGAGGAGAAGTATGATTGTTTTGCAGAAGAGAGAGCGGTTTTAAACTTGTTCAACTCTTTTTTGTAAGTAATGAAATCCTCATTAGTATTAGTTTTTCTCCAACGGCGTTCAGCTACCCTAGAGCACCCCTTTAGCTGTTTAGTAGCTTTGGTCAGCCAGGGTTGGCGACTGACACGGTGCGGGCGGACATTGGTGAGGGGTGCGATTTCATCCATGACTTGCGTGATTGAGCAATGATAGTGTGCAGCTGCTGAGTCAGGGTCAGTGAATGGTTGTGTGAGGAGAGGTGCCAAGGCATCAGAGACAGATTGCATGTCTATGTTGCGGTATTTCCTGCGTGTATATGAGCGTGCTTGAGGCAGGGTGGTAGGAAGAGAGGAGGAGAGAGAGAAGTTTAGTAGGTTATGATCAGAGAGCGGGAGAGGAGAATTAGTGAAATCAGTGATAGAACAGAGACGAGTGAATATGAGGTCAAGTGTATGACCATTAGAGTGAGTTGGAGCAGTGGACCACTGAGACAGGCCGTAGGAGGAAGTAAGTGACAGAAGTTTAGTGGCGGCAGAATTGTTGGTGTCAACATGAATGTTAAAGTCGCCCATAATGATGGTAGGGATATCGGAGGACAGGAACTGGAGGAGCCATGCAGAGAAGTGATCTTGGAAGAAGGAAGGAGGGCCAGGAGGGCGGTAGATTATTGCGATCTGGAGGTTAGAGGGAGAGTATAGACGGACTGCATGGACTTCAAAGGAAGGTAGAGAAAGAGAAGGAATGGGGGTGAGTGGCTTGAAGGAGCATCTATCAGAGAAAAGAATGCCCACACCACCGCCATGTTTATTCCCACTTCTAGGCGTGTGACTAAAGTGGAATCCCCCATAAGAGAGGGCGGCAGGTGAGACCGTGTCAGAAGGCGTCAGCCATGTTTCTGTGACCCCAAAGAAGGTGAAGGCGTTGGAATTGAAAAGGTCATGGATGAAAGGAAGTTTGTTGCAGACTGAGCGGGCATTCCAGAGAGCAGCAGAGATAGGTGGGGGAGGAGGGGGGAGAAGAGGAATATTAATAAGGTTGTGGCAGTTTCGGTGTGCATGTGGTTGGCTGTTAGCAGTGCGATTAGTGTGCAAGAGTGAGGAGCGAACCGGCAGAGAGGGTCCGGGGTTTGGTGAAATGTCACCTGCAGCAAGGAGTAATAGGAGGCAGAGAGAGCGAAGGATAGGGTGGGATTTAGATTTATGGGTAGTTGGAGTATGAAATGTATAGCGCGGTTGTATAAATAAGAAAGTTTCGTGGGAAGCAAACTGTGGAGATGATAAAAGAGAGGGAGAAATGTAGAGCGTGTTGCTGACAGCAGGAGGATGCAGTGAGTGTACAGATTTGAGAATAGCAGGGTAAAGCAGGCTAATCATGAAGAGCAGAGACAACATTATTGCACTAACCGTGAATCAGATTGCTAAAGTCTTGTGTCTGTTCCTTCTGGTCTCTTCTGGCTTAATTCTGGTGTAATTCGGTCGTTCTCTTTGTACTTAGAAACCGGTGTACTTTGAAATACCGGTGCATAAATCGACCAAGGTCTAATCGACTGAGAGTTGCATTTATATAGTAAGCCTGATAAGCCTATGCTTAGCAGGCCTGATTGTAGCCTGACTGATGCTGTTTGTAGCTCCGCCCACGTGTGCAGGGGGGACCTGAGACCCCCAGAACATATCATCCCAGGCAGTAAGGGAACTGTATACCAAGTTTCGTTCAAATCGATCAAGGGGTTTTCGAGTGATCGCGGCACATACACACACACACACACACACACACACACACATACATACATACATACATCCGATTTTATATATATATATATATATATATATATATATATATATATATATATATATATATATATATATATATATATATATATATATATATATATATATATATATATTATTTTTGTTTTTACAATATTTATTTAGTGATTGCTACTCTTTAGTGTTTGTAAAATCTTTCCTTACCCTGATTTACAGTCTGCAATGTATCACAGGTGGTGACATCTTTAGTCCTGTCAGGTGCAGCTCAGCGGAATGTTTGTTTCTGAGAATTCTAATGCCAGTGAAAGTAATTCCTGTTCTCCGAGAATTCTCTGGGAGGAGAAATCTGCATAGCTAAACAGCCAAGGCTAAGCATCACTGGGAAGGTGGGGCTACATACCAATATTCAGCAATATACAGATACAAGTGGGTATCCTGGAACGTTTACTGCATTCTATGTTAGTGTATCAGATTTATAAAGTATATCAGTGATGACTTACGTGTGTGTAGCGATACAGGCTGAGCAGCTGAGCCAGGGCGTAGTTTGACTGGACATTGCCGTCCCCAACAAAACCAATCACTTTCCCGTGTTCTCTGCAGGAATAGTTGGGTGCCTTTGTCTTCTCACCAGACAGTATCTGCAGCACATAGCCCAGGGTGTGCCTTGGATTTCCACAAGGGTTAAATATATGATAACCAATAGTGACATTGGGCAGAGAATTAGGGATATCGGTCATTAGATAAATACCATAGATCAATCCTAAGATGCTAACGTATCCCTCAAAGTCAATACTGCAAGACACCAAGACAGACTCACTTCTAAGACTATAGAAAAGTCACAACACTAGCAAGCAAGCATTGTTTTGAGGAGCATCAATGATTTTATATCATCACCATCATCACCATCACCATCACCATCACCATTTGCCAAGGAAGAGAGATGCACCTAATAAAGAGCTCTCTATTTGGCCCTAATGCATCTTCAAAGCCACTTGGGCATAGTGGTCTCCAACTCTGCTACAGACTCCCTTGTAGGCTTAAGGTAGAGTGGAATGATAAAATGAGGGGTTATTTTTTCCTTCACTCTACCATCAGCTCCTGTGCAGGTTGGAGTGGTCTTTCATCACCCAGACCACCATGCCTTGTGGAGGCTAGAGATGTCGCGAACCTCCGATTTTCGGTTTGCGAACCCCGTTCGTGAACTTTCGCGGAAGGTTCAGTTTGCGCAAACTTTTGCGAGCCGCAATAGACTTCAATGGGGAGGCGAACTTAAAAATTTAGAAAAATGTCTGCTGGCTAGAAAAATGATAGAAAAGATGTTTCAAAGGGTCTAATACCTGGAGGAAGACATGGTTGAGTAAAATACACATTAAAAGTCCCAGAAAAAAATCTGGATTTGACTCAAAGCAGTGTTTTAAGGTCAGAAATCTTATTGAATGTTCAATTACAGGCCTACACTGCTTTATAACATCAGGAAGTGTATTCCTTCCTCGGAGGGTCTTGTCTTCCAGGGAATTGTAGGATTTCAAAAGTCAGCTTACATACCTTGGCCAGGGATTGAACCCAGGTCTGAGTGCTGGTAGGTAGCTCACTTCACCACTATACCACCACCAACACTACATGCTTAAGCCAGCCTAGCATGTACCATTATGATATATCCAAGAGAAAAATGAGCTTGCTTAAGGATTTGTAGTATGTGAAAAACCAACTCACATTGGTCAGGAATAGAACCCAGGCCTACCGCTCTGTAGGCTGCTATTCTAACCATTTTACCACCAACACAACAAACTACAATGCTCCATGTTGAAGCCAGCCTAGCATGTACCATTATGATATACCCAAGAGAAAATTGAGCTTGCTTAAGGATTTGTAGTATGTCAAAAGCCAACTCACATTGGCCAGGAGTAGAACCCAGGCCTACCACTCTGTAGGCTGCTATCTTAACCATTATACCACCAACACAACACACTACAATGCTACATGCTGAAGCCAGCATGTACCACTGTGATATACCCAAGATAAAAATGAGGTCTCTCTCTCTCTCTCTCTCTCTCTCTCTCTCTCTCTCTCTCTCTCTCTCTCTCTCTCTCTCTCTCTCTCTCTCTCTCTCTCTCTCTCTCTCTCTCTCTCTCTCTCTCTCTCTCTCTCTCTCTCTCTCTCTCTCTCTCTCTCTCTCTCTCTCTCTCTCTCTCTCTCTCTCTCTCTCTCTCTCTCTCTCTCTCTCTCTCTCTCTCTCTCTCTCTCTCTCTCTCTCTCTCTCTCTCTCTCTCTCTCTCTCTCTCTCTCTCTCTCTCTCTCTCTCTCTCTCTCTCTCTTTCTCTCTCTCTAGGACTTGATGCCATTAAAGTGAATTTTCAGCTTAAAACCATCAACGGATACCGGCAGAATTTTACAGGCAATTTCGGAGTTCCGCTGGATTGAAAAAGCAATTCCGTTCTGACCAAATGGAATGACCAATTTCCGCCCAAAATTGCGGAAAATACAATTCCGCGGAAAGCGTTGACCCATCAGAGAGAGAGAGAGAGAGAGAGAGAGAGAGAGAGAGAGAAAGAGAGCAAGCCCATTTTTCTCTTGGATATATCACAATGGTACATGCTAGGCTGGCTTCAGCATGTAGCGTTGTAGTGTGTTGTGTTGGTGGTATAATGGTTAGGATAGCAGCCTACCGAGCGGTAGGCCTGGGTTCTATTCCTGGCCAATGTGAGTACAGACACTGCCCGACATCACTTTCTGGCATACACATAATGTTAAATATATAGCTCAACTGTATGATAATGGGGCCTTTAAAGAATTCAATTCCCCTTCGTTCAGAATTCTGCCTACCTAAACATTCCCTCTTCCGATATTTCCAATCACGACATGCTCTAAAGGCACAGATTGGACTAAAAGGGGTATGCCTTGAACCCTCGGAACTTGAAAAAGTCCTCCTAAAAAAACACCACACAAAACAAATATCCACTTTATATAACTTTCTAACTACCCATGGAAATGCCAGGAGGGTTTCAGCCTCCAGAAATCGATGGTCAGTCCTTGACCCCAATGTATCCCAAGAGCAATGGTTGGAACATGCCGAAAGCTTCAATAAGGATATCATTGCCTCGTATGACAAAATTATAAATATTAAATGGTTCCACCAAGTATACTACACACCATTAAGGGCTGGTTCAGACGGACGCTTGCAGAGCGTTTACTGCCAGCGTTCGGGGCTTGGCGTTAAACGCTCCCATTCAAGCGAATGGGAGCGTTTGTACCAAGCTTTTACACGCATTTGCACGAACGCGGCGTTCGGGTCCCGATTTTCACTGGCGTTCAAGGAGCCCCTGGAAGCTACATGTTGCTTCCAGGGGCGGTTAACCGCGACGGGTAATGTCCCCCTAGGGGAAGAAAAAACGCGACCGCATCCGAACGCAATGCGAACGCTGCTGAAAGCCCGAACGCATTGCCGCCGTGACGCCAACGAACGCGACGCCTCCAAACGTCCGTCTGAACCAGCCCATGAACTAGCTAAAATGAGCTCCTCGTATGACGATAGCTGTTTTAAGTGCAAGGCCCCCCATGCTGATTTTCTCCACTGCATATGGAGTTGCCCTTTAGTTAATAAGTACTGGAAATCTGTTACACACTTTTTGCGTGATACTATACAACTACCAGTGATCCTAGATGTACAGCTATGCTTGTTGGGAATTTTGGGTGATCTGCCCTGCAGCAAAAATCAATCAATCCTAATCAAAATTCTTCTATTTTATGCCAGAAATGCCATAACCTTGAAATGGAAACTACCATCAGTTCCCACTATACGAGATTGGAAAAAACTAGTAAACTCTGGGCTTCCACTATACAAGCTCACCTACCAATCACGAAATCAATTCAAAAAATTTGACAAAGTCTGGTATAGATGGGTAAATGCTCCGGAAACCACGATCCCTAACCTTGACATAAACATAGCTGTTCAGGATCTTCAATGGGTTTAATGACGATTATAGGTATATTTCTATGTACTATTACCTTTTCATTGTACTGATTATCAGCAATCTATGCAAGTGGTGAGAAACTGTAATCTTGATCTGAAACATATTTGGGACATGTTGTAATGTCGAATTTAACCGTATATTGATTATTGTAACTATCTACATGTACGCTGGATTGGCCTTTCTCTTCTATGTTTTTCTTTTTCTTTTTCCTTTGATGTGTTTTTTGTTCACTGTATTTTAAACAATAAAAATTTGCTTAAAAAAAAAAAGAGTATTGTTTATTAAAAAAACACTTTCAGTGCCGCCAAGTGGGATCACTTGCGTACCACCGATCCACACCGATCCACACGTATATTCAGTGACTTTTGCTGAGTATTGTTTATTAAAAAAAACTTTCAGTGCCGCCAAGTGGGATCACTTGCGTAGTTGCGTACAACCAATCCACACGTATTTTCATGTGACTTTTGCTGCATATTGTTTATTAAAAAAACACCTTCAGTGCCGCCAAGTGGGATCACTTGTGTACCACCAATCCACAATTATATTCTGTGACTTTTGCTGAGTATTGTTTATTAAAAAAAACACTTTCAGTGCCGCCAAGTGGGATCACTTGCGTACCACCAGGTGCACAGAGGTTGTTCTGAGCTCTACTCCACCGCACACATATGAGCCCTCAGCCCACCATGAGTTCCTCACAGACCTCCGCTGTGAGCAGCACTCCCAACAACAGCAACAGCCAACACCCCACGCAAGCTATAACATCCACTCCAGCAGCCAGTAATCAGCAGCAGCCCTCCCTGGACGAGAGCGTTGTGTCCCTCGGTCCGGTGCCAGGGCGATTATTAAGGGCTGCCATTGAGGAGATGATGGGGCCTGATGTGGAGGAGGAGGTTGGGCTCAGGCCAGCATCCCAAGTTAATGTTGAGGACGATGAGGGGTCTGTGTCTGGGGATGTTGGGGTGGCAGAAGTGGTGGGGGGGGTCAGGAGAAGAGTTCTATGATGATGATAATGATGATCGGGACAATCTGTATGTGCCTCAGACCCCAGAAAACATGTTGTATCGTGTGTTTAGGTACTAAAATCTGCATTCCCACAGCCCGGGTCCACGGATGCATATAATTTTTGGGCAGCACTATCAAACTGTGGTACTATCAGTGAGTTGCCATGGTCCTTCTGTGCTGCCGCACTGACCATCCACTTTGTCCAGTGCCAGCATTACATAATCACGTGGTCGGCAAAATCACCCGAAGCCGGAAAAATGTTGTTGCCTGCAAGGTTCACCTCACCACTGACACCTGGACAAGTGGGTTTGGGTCAGTACATCTCCCTTACTGCGCACTGGGAGAACCTTGTGGAGCCTGGCAGCGACTCCTCACCCGCTACGGCACAGGTGTTGCCAACGCCGCAAATTGCCGGACCTGCTTCCCTGCGAGTCAATGACAACAGCGACCTCTCTGGCTCCTTCTACTCCACCACCTCTCCAAGCTCTACCTCATGCGGCATCACTAACCCAGCAACAGGAGCGTGGAAGCGGTGCAGCACAGCTGTTGCCATGCGTCAGCAAGCCTCAAGCCTTACTGAAGCTGATCTGCATTGGAGATAAGCAGCACACAGGTGCAGAAATTTGGAAGGCAATCCAGGAACAGACCCCTATTGTGGCTGGCACCGCTGCACCTGGAACCAGGCATGGTTGTGTGTGATAATAGGAGCAATCTCATTCACGCCTTACAGTTGGCAAAGCTGAGATACATCCCTTGCCTGGCCCACGTTCTGAACCTAGTTGTTTAACGGTTCCTGAGGACATACCCAAACGTGGCGGATCTTCTGCTGAAGGTGCGGCGAGTGGCCAAACATTTCCGAAAGTCCAGTGCCGCTTCGGGCGCACTCACCAAGTTGCAGCAGCGCTTCAGTTACGCCTGCATTTTGTCGCCATGCCAGGCCTGGGTTGTGTCACAAAGCGTGGCCTTGTTCTCCTGTAGTATCTTCTCTTCCATCCTGTGTGCTGGGTTAGCATTGCCGCTCTCTTTTTAAGTAATATTTCATTCTATTATATTTATCACTGCATGGCGACAAAATGCTTTGCTTTATGCATGCATTTTGTCGCCATGCCAGGCCTGGGTTGTGTCACAAAGCGTGGCCTTGCTCTCCTGTAGTACCTTCTCTTCAATCCTGTGTGCTGCGGGGTTACCGTCCCATTGGTAGTACTACGACAGCATTCCTGGATCTCATTTGCCCCCACCCCCCTCCACTATTCCCAAGCCATTTTGCAGAAGTTTTTAAGGTTTTTCTGGCCTGCAAAGCAGAAATATTCGGGTCCCAATTGACTTGCATTGGGTTCGGAATTCGAACATGCCGAATATCGGGCGACGTTCGGCCGAACCGAACCTGAACATTTTGGTGTTCGATCAACACTACTCTAAACCAATATTAATACTTGCTGTGACTCCATCTGTTAAGTCTCACTATCAACAGTCAATTTCTTAGACAACATGCATTGAGACTTCTAACCATTTATTTCTGGAACCTTAATATTTTCTTTGCTGATCAGCAAAACTCCATATATGGTACACTACCCTAGTGACTAAAGGATATTTCCATATTAACCTAGTGGGGCGTTTCCCCCTTTTTCATACCTAGCCACTGACCAGACCCAAACGTGGCGTAGATAGATTCTTCCAACAAATAACTGTCACAGTTGTGTTACAGATGAGCAAATTAATATATTAATGAATTAATATATTAGTAAATAAAAAAAAAATCTTAATAAATATCCACACTAAAATTAATACATTAGTCAATTAACCACTTTACCCCCGCCCGTACGAATTTCTCCGTCCCTTTTTCCATCCTTTAACCCCCAGGGACGGAGAAATCCGTACTTTCCGTGCTCCCGCCGCTGCCCGCGCTCCCGCTCGCTCTAGCGCGCATTCCCGCGGGTAAACACGCTGCTGGCCGCTCGCCCGGAGATCAATGAATGGGAAAATCCATTCCCGTTCGTTGATCTAAGCCCTGCAATGATCCGCTGCTTTTCCGCTAAGCAGCGCGATCATTGTGAAAAAAAAAAACTTACCCAGCCTCCTACTACTTCCTCCAAGCTTCCGGAAGGACGCTTGGAGGTCGCATTAAACAAAAAGTTACTGGTGCCATCTTGTGGCCAAATAGTAAAACTACACCCTAAACATTTTTCACATACAAATGAATTAGTTATACACAAAAAATTAACTCATTACCTCCCACATTCCCCATTTTTTTTTTTTTGTAATAAAAAAAAAATTAAAATGTGCAATAAAAAAAAATACATAAATAGTTACCTTAGGGACTTAACTTTTTAAATATTTATGTCAGGAGGGTACAACACTGTTACTTTATAAACTATGGGCTTGTAATTAGGGATGGAGGCAAAACTGAAAAAAATGCACCTTTCCAAATAAAATATTGGCGCCGAACATTGTGATAGGGACATAATTTAAACGGTTTTATAACCAGGACAAAAGGGCAAATAAATTTCATGGGTTTTAATTACAGTAGCATGCATTATTTAAAAATTATAATGGCCGAAAACTGAAAAATAATTATTTTTTTCCCACATTTTTCCTATTTTCCCATTAAAACACATTTAGAATAAAATAATTCTTGGCATAATGTCCCACCTAAAGAAAGCCTAAATTGGTGGCGGAAAAAACAAGATATAGTTCATTTCATTGTGATAAGTAATGATAAAGTTATAGACAAATGAATGGAAGGAGCGCTGAAAGGTGAAAATTGCTCTGGTGGTCAAGGGGTAAAGCCTCTCCGTTGTGAAGTGGTTAATAAATGAAATAGATTAATAAATAAATAAATACATAGTGTAGTTAATAAATTAGGAAGTTACTGAAGTAGGAAATAGAAGGAATTATGGTTATAAACAGATAAATTAGTTAATAGATAGAATAGGAAAAGGTTAATTAAATATCCAAAAAAATATTCTCTGTCTTCCTTTAAAATAATTAACTGTTATGTTTCCATTCTTCTTTAGGTGAATTTTCCCTAACCAAAATCTTTATGGAGATGGAAGAATGAAAAATGGAAAAAGAAGTACGTCAGGTGAGGGGACAGTATTAAGGATATTATCTCTTAGATGAACATAAAAAAACTGGCTTTAGCAGGCAGTAATCTCAGTCCATATGCTTGAGCACAGTAACCATATGCAGAATACAGGTTGCTATGGGTTACACAAAACACTTAAACCAATGTTGGGCATTGGGAATCAATAAGGGGGTAGGCCTCACTTAATTTAGGCATCTGATTTACATCTTCTCACTTCCCAACTGATGATGGATTGTGGCCAGAGAGCAATAAAAAATACAGTTCTCAAATGGTAAATGAGCAAAACAAAAACAAACAACAATCATTTGACAGACAGGCAGTAATAAAACTCAGGCTCAGCTCTTTCCTGCACCTTTCTCCGCTGTCAGCTTCATTTTGCTATAAAGTACACTCCACGGATGCTGTTATACTGTTTTCTTCCCTATAGATTAGCTTGGTACAAATAGGGATTATACTCATCACTCCAGAGGCCGCAATGTGGACTCTCCATCCGCTGCCCTTCTTATCAGCCTCCTTACTGTAATTTTCTATCTCTCTCTAGGCTGCACAGATCCCCCTTGGATAGTATGTGGGGGCTGCAGGAAGATTCCTTTTGATGCCCCCTGGCTCCCCCGCTCCTTCCTGCTGCTGTCTCTGTCAGACAGTCTCAGCAGCCTCAGCCGTGTCCTCCCTCCTGTCTCTCTGCCGCCTAACTGTGCCACCACACAGAGGGAACTGGCTAAAATCCAGTACCCTCAACTGCTTCCCCGCGCGCCTCTAAATCCCCTCTCCTCGCGCACTCAGCGCGAGCGCCCCCCTTGTCCCTCTGGTTTCGCCGCACTCGCTCCCCGCTGCACGTTCCCCGTTGCAACCTGGAGGAGTGAATACGATAATACTGTCACGTGCACCGCCCTGCTCCTCCGCAGCCCAGCATCTGACCGCCAGTCAGCAGCCAAAGAGTCAGCAGCCAAAGAGCTGCTGCTCAGGCTACACTTGTCAGATCTGACAATAATGTCAGAAACACCTGATCTGCTACATGCTAGTTCAGGGGCTATGGCTAAATGTATTAGAGGCAGAAGATCAGCAGGACAGCCAGGTAACTGCTATTGCTTAAAAGTAAACAAATAGGACAGCCTCCATAGCACTATTGTTCCAGTTGCCCTTTAAAGGGGAACTGAAGAGAGAGGTATATGGAGGCTGCCATGTTTATTTCCTTTTAAGCAATATCAGTTTCCTGGCAGCCCTGCTGATCCTCTGCCTCTAATACTATTAGCCATAGCCCCTGAACAAGCATGCAGCAGATCAGGTGTTTCAGACTTATAGCTGCATGCTTGTTTCTGGTGTTATTCAGATACTACTGCAGAGAAATAGACCAGCAGGGCTGCCAGGCAACTGGTATTGATTAAATGAAATAAATATAGCAGCCTCCGTATACCTCTTACTTCAGTTCCCCTTTAAGGGCAATAGTTGGAATAAGTGGGAAAAATATTTTTTTTTTTCCAAAAGGACCTTGTAGTTCCTTTTGTAGAAAATCAATTGTAAAAATTTTTGAACAGAAAAGTATAATTTTTTAAAATGAATCAATATTTTTACTGTGAAGAATCGTGAAAAGCGTGACATTGCAGAACAATTATATTTTTAATGGCAATCGTTTTTACAGCAAAAATGCAAAAAATATATATTTATACTATGAAAATGTGAAAAAAAGTTAAAAAAATTGAAAACTAACAAAATTAATTTTCGACTGAATTTTTGCTAGAAAATAAATTTAACATTTTTTGCAAAAATGAATGTGAAAAGAATATTGGCATTTTCAATCATCTTTGCTTGAATGCTCTGTGTGTTTTCTTTGTCAAGAAACTATGACCTGGCCCCTGAGCAGGGGAGTAGCAATAGGGGTTGCAGAGGTTGCGACTGCATTGGGGCCCTTGGGCCAGAGGGGCACTTCCCTCAACTACAGTATTAGCTCTCTATTGGCCCTGTGCTCATAATAATCACTTCTATAGATACTTTACATTGTGGTAATCATTAACAAGCTGTTCCCCATCCCCTTCTTGCACCTCTGACACTGTAGTTGCCATTGGGAGAATTTGGTGCACCATATCAATTGTTATGTATAGAGTGCTTGAGGGCCCCATTGTAAAATTTGCATCGGGGCCCACAGCTCCTTAGCTACGCCACAGCCCCTGAGAAAACAAAACAAAAAACAATAACAATAGTATTTTATGGGATCTCTGGACAGAACACACATAGGTAGAATAAGCGGTATTTGTTCAGCTGACATGTCCATGTTTATATAGCAGCATTTACAAGGTGGCTTCCTGGAATTGTGCAAAAAGTCTTTCCTTCACCAGCTCCTCCCTGGTTCTGTATTGTGGTCTATCACTGAATGAATTCTTATAAAAAATGCACACAATACAATGATTCGTTAGAGGTAGTAGTTGTGAATGTCTGAGTCATGTCATGACAAACATCGAAGCGGCCACCGATGAGAAGGTGGTCTAAAATTAGCTTTGCCCTCATGATGAACTCTGTTAAACATAATATTGTTCCTTAAAACTCTATGGACTTGATTCACAAAAGGGTGCTAACTTAGTTAGCATGCCTAAAAGCCCCTTAGCACGCCTAAAGCCCTTTAGGACTCGCAAAGTTTTGCCTAAAACAATGCACCAGGAGAGCCCAAAACGTCACACGGTGCAACGTTTTAGCCGCACCCGGTGTGACATTTTAGGCGCACCTGGTGTGCTGTTTTGATCATACCCGGTGCGACATTTTGTGCGCGCCACGCACCGCTAAACTTTCCGCGCGACCAATAAATGCTTTGGGCATGCAAACTGCTTAGCACCGTAATTAGCACGCCCAAAGCTTTTAGGTGTGCTAACTGAGTTAGCACCCTTTTGTGAATCAAGCCCTATGGGTCTCTCCCATTCTCCACGCCCTTTCCTTTCCAGCCTCTTTGAAGTTTCTCCTAGCATCTCCAAATGATTCTGAACAGATTGACATGATTCTGAACAGATTGACATGTGACATGTGCACAGCACCACCTGGGGGAACTTTCAGTGATGTACTAGATGGAGAGATCCACTCATATGCTTAGAGAACAAGGGACGGGAAATGGGAGGAACCCCATGAACAATGAGCAACATCTGAAGACTCAGAAGGAGGTACATGTATTTCTCCCAGTACAGTGGAGGTTGTACCCAAAATTATTGTTGGCACATACAGGGTCGGTAATGGTACGGTACACTCCGATGAAATGCAAAAAAAAAAAAAAACAGAGGTAGTTGGAATGATGCAATACAAGGTCACAGAGAACATAGGGGCAAGTAGCCAAGTGAAAGAAGCTTGAGATTTATGGTTTTACAAGAAGTCCAGCAGATTTCAACTGGTGCAGACCACAGACATCTTCACAGATTTCAACACTTGTGTTTTCACATAGGTAACATTGTATAGAGAAGATACAAAGACATACTTACCTAAGGCACAGGTAAACCGATTTAAACCATATTCTGCCAAAGTCAAACTTACTGGTGCCAGAGTGAGCAGAGATCAATCCTGCTATTATGAAGTCTCCATCTTGATGATATTCATATTCAAACGCAGGTTTTATGGCTTCAATCCTACAAGAAGAGGATAAAGTCTGGCTTCTCACTGCTTCATTGTATGTGACAGGGAGAGAAAGTGTCAGCAGGATAGAGGCAGAATGTAGAGGAGTCCAGCTCATGTCACCGGCAGATCTTGTCACACAGTCTTGTCACCGGCAGATCTTGTCACACAGTCTTGTCACCAGCAGATGTTGTCACACAGTCTTGTCACTGTCAGCTCTGCACATCCTCAGCACAGGATGGGGACACACAATCACCAGCACCTTATATACATTATCTGTCACTGATTTACATCTACAGCTCAGCTGCAGAACAAAGCATTGGCTTAATAATATCAGATATGAAAAATAAAGTCTACATGGACTGCAACTAATTTAACAACAGTTATCTTAGTTTCAGATGCTGCTTCTACCACAATCCAGACTTAACTGATAGAGATTTTAGCTTAATATGGCTCACCTCATAAAAATGTGTCCTTGCTGAGATATCATATTGGCACCTATTATTAAGCTGAGGTGGACCTAGAGGCATAGTTATAGGGTGACAAGAGGGGACATATGTCCCCAGGTGCAGCACTGTAAGGGCACCCCGATGTGCAGGACAGGGGCACCACCAGCATACAAGTGAGGCACACCCCTGCTTTGGGCCTCACTTTAAAGGGGGGCCTTGCTTTGTTGCTGGAGGCCACCTTTCTGCCTCGTGCTGTGCGGCCTTCCAGTAACTTACATAACCCCATTCTAGCGCAGACTCCAGCCGCTGCTCTCTCCTCCTGTCTCCGCTCTCTTCTCCTGTCGCTGCCTCACTTGGTTCACGTCCTGTCTCCTTGGTTACCACAGCAGCACCTCTCATGATGTCAGAAGTCCTGCTGGAAGTAGCAATGGTGGTAGGACATGGCTAGGTGGTGAGAGGAGGGAAGCGCAGTGAGAAGAGTTGGCGCTGGAAGAGGGTTGTGTAAGTCTCCATTGGCAGTCGCTGGCCGATGCCTGGCTAACCTATATTGGGGCACCACCTTTACCTGGCTACCTATACTGTGGCACCTATAGCTCGCTACCTATACTGGGGCACCTGTACCTGGCTAGCTATACTGGGGCACCTATAGCTCGCTACCTATACTGGGGCACCTGTACCTGGCTAGCTATACTGGGGCACCTATAGCTCACTACCAATATTGTGGCAACTGTACCTGGCTTACCTATACTGGGGCACCACCTGTACCTGGCTACCTATACTGGAGCACCTATAGCTCACTACCTATACTGGGGGCACCTGTACCTGGCTAGCTATACTGGGGCACCTATAGCTCACTACCAATATTGTGGCAACTGTACCTGGCTTACCTATACTGGGGCACCACCTGTACCTGGCTACCTATACTGGGGCACCACCTGTACTTGGCTACCTATACTGGAGCACCTATAGCTCACTACCTATACTGAGGTTATCTGTACCTGGTTAACCTATACTGGGGGCACCTTTACCTGGATACTTATACTGGGGTAACCTATGCCTGGATACCTACACTAGGGGCACCTATGCCTGGTTACCTATACTGGGGGCACCTATGCCTGGCAATCTATACTTGGGAGATTTATACCTGGATACCTATATGGGAGGCACCTATACCTGGCTTAGACAAGACAGGGGGACAAGAACTGACACAGAGGGGGAGAAGAGGACACAGAGGAGGACCAAAGAGGGACAGGGGGAACAGAAAGGGGAACAGAGGAACAGGGGGAACAGAGGTGACACAGAGTTGGACAAAAGAGGCAAAGGAATAACAGAGGGGCATAAAAAAGGATGAATTCAGGTTAAAAACAGACCTACAGTCCCTATCTCATTTGTTACCTGGGAACTACCTTTATTTCGTGAGTATTTGGCTCCACCCACATCTTGACATGGCCGCGCCCACTTTTCCACTTTCTATGGTGGCAGGCCACATCCATTTTTCATTGTGGCATGCTTCCCATGCCACACTTTTTGGGGGTGGGGAGGGGCTCATGTTATGGACTGCTTGGGGACCACAAAATCTTAGCTGCACCCCTGTTGCACGAGAGGTGGCTCACTCGCTGCCTGAAGTGCTCAATCACACAAAAACGGCTGAACGGATTTGAATGAAATTTGGCACACACATAGTACATTACCTGGAATAACATATAGGATACTTTTTATTCCTATAACCAAAAAATGGGTGGGGAAAAATGCAAATTTCACTGGGAAATGTAAACAGCAGCCATTCTTACACTGTTAATGGCAGGGTTCTCAAAATTTGCATAGTTTGTCACTGGGTGACTAGGATTAATATTCAGAAAAGTGGGAGGAGCCTACAAATGACAATCAAAATTCACCTATTGCTTTTCAAAGTGAAGGGTACAAGCCTTGAACCTGATACAGTTGGTCATTGGGTGACTGGGGTTCATATTCAGAAAAGGGGGTGGAGCCATAAACATCCAATTAGATTTGTTTCATTTCAATGCAAATTATTGATGCCAAAGACCGCAAAGCTCACAAACTTGGTCATTGAGCAATATACACATTAATGGAGCAATAATTTTTCTACAGGTGCTCACCGTTATGCATAGATAAATTTGGCCAACATGAATTAGTATGAAAACAGTATATATGTATTGAAAAGCTACTGTAACACTACATAAGAATCTAAAAACAACATAAGATGGCCATTCCCTCATGCTGGCACACACCACGCATACCCCCAGACATACCACTGGCCAGTATGATGGAAAAAACAAGGTGGGGAGTTCACAAAAGGATGTATGTGGTAGTACCGGGCAGTCCACACTGAGACCAGCTACAAAGACATGTGTCATTGGCAAAATCAAGAAAGTCCAGCAGCAGTAATATAGACAAAGCAGAGTGCAAAGCAGCACATGCAGACATGCGGAATTCAAATGCTGGTAAACCGGCTATGGTGACAGGGTCTCACATAAGACAATAGAGTTGCATAAGCAGCAGTATCTCACCACTCCACCGACATCAGGATGGGAGCTTGAGTAGTCCACTGGTAATGGTTCAGGCCAGTAAGCCAGCTAAGGATGCAATCCGAGTTGTGTAAGCGCCAGTCAGAGCTGGTAGGCAATGTCCAAGTGATCTGTTTCCATCTACTATGCAGAAGGTCGCAGGCTGCAGAGAATGGTGGCTAAGCCACTGGATATGGAGCCAGTCACTGCGTGGGTTAACTGCGCGGAAGGGAAGCGGGTGGGTGCTGCGGGATGGAACGGCGTCTCATGCAGGCACATCCTTTACATGTTCCGCCATTCTCATGGTGACATCAGAAGGCGTGCCTTGCAATACTGTGCGCCCATTCAAATAAGCAATTGTGGCCAACCGGAGCACAGCGGAAGTGCGCGTCATGGGCGGAAGTGACGTATGCGGTCCAAAGGAGAGGAAGAGTGTTGTCATCTCTCACCGTCGCGTCCCAGCAGCCACATGATGTATCACCGCAGCGCTACGGCGGCCCAGAGTTTCAATCACACAGATCACAATCACAACACACCGGTCACCCACAGCAATTGATAAATAGTGACTCAATCTGAAAAAAGAGAAAAGCATAAGTTAAAGTATGAGGTTTAAATGGGTACGCTGTATAAGACTCATAGTGTCCCATCAGAATGGTGAGACTGTCATGAGATACACATGTCCAGAGCTTATCGCATCAAGGGCATGCATGTAGGATACCAGAAAAAAAAACATCATATGTTAACCAGCAGGAGGCACCATGGCTAATCCAGACAGCAAAAGTTGCCCACGGGGGACAGGGCGCAGGCACCAGGGGGCAGGATTGAATTGTCCAGCAGGACAGCAGACCAGATTAACGGGGGAAAAAAATGGGCAAAACTGAATGTCTCATTCAGACCTGGAGGCTGGCATACCTTTAAGTTATAAATCCATTTAGTTTCTCTTTGAAGGAGCAAACGGTCAAAGCCCCCCCCCCCCCACGTATGGTTCCATGAATTCCATCATGTCCCACAAACCGTAAACCATTGATCGTTCATACTTGACACTGTCTTACCTGTCGGGCGATGGGAGTGAGGGATTCCTTATTACCCACATTCTGTATATGTTGTGATATGCACCTCCATAGAGGTATTTTAGTTTTGCCTATATAAAAGGACCCACAGGGGCACAATAGTAAACAGACCACGAGCTCGGTTTGGCAATTTACATAATGTTTTAGATGGAAGGTGCTACCATTGGGCAAGGGAGCAGCTCTACCTACTCATATGTACCTGCAAAAGGGGCAACCCCCACATGTGTAGGTTCCCAACACTATGCAGTGACACCTTGGGTTGACTCCAACAAAATGACTTTCACCAGGTTATCGCACAGTGATTTCGCTCTTTTGAACGTAACGCGTGGTCGTTCTGGAACTACATGTCCAATAGCTGGGTCATTTTGAAGTAGATATCAATGCTTTTGTAGAATATGTCTAAGACTAGAGTGTTTGGCACAGTATCTTGTCACAAAATGCAGCTCAGAATTGCGTTTGGTGGTCTGACTATGATGACGCTGTCTTAGAAGACTAGATCAATCCCTCTTTCTGACTTTGTTAAACGCACGTCGAAGTACAGCATCAGGGTAGCCCCTGTTACGGAAACATGTACGCAAGATATCAGCTTGCATGCAGAAATCAGTCTCGGAGGAACAATTCCTCCTAACCCTCATGTATTGCCCAGTGGGGATACCCCTGCTGGTGTGAAAGGGGTGGAAGCTTGTCGCGTGTAGCAGGGCATTCGTTGCTGTGTCTTTTCTATATAAATCCGTGGCAATCTGGACACTCGTATCAATTGAGATTTTTATGTCTAGGAAAGGGATTGATCTGGAGTCACAAGACATTGTGAATGGTAAATTACGAGTGTTGTCACTGAGTTTGACAACAAATTCCAGCAATTCATCATGCGTGCCTGTCCACTGTACGGGGATGTCATCGATGTACCTGTGCCACGACAATATGTGGCACAGGTACATCGCAAGCCCCTTGTCTGCGAAGATGGAGTGCTCCCACTCCCCCAGGTACAGGTTGGCATACGATGGAACACAGGTTGTGCCCATTGCCGCCCCCTGCACCTGGAGGTAGTGGGCACCATCAAATACAAAGATATTGTTGGTGAGTAGCAGTCTCAAAAGGCCCAGAAGGAAAGTGTTATGTGATGTCTCCATGCAAGCACGTTCCTTTAAGAAAGTGACTACTGCCTTAATCCCTCTGTCGTGCGGTATGCTAGAGTAGAGAGCCCTCACATCCAGGGACACAAGGAGAGTGCTGGGGGGTACACATAACCCATCCAGGACTCACAGTAATTGAGTGGTGCCCTTAATGTATGACAGGAGGCTCTGTACATGAGATTGAAGGTCCCTGTCAATGTATATGCTTACTTTCTCTGTGAAAGTACCCTTACTGGACACGATCGGCCTACCAGGTGGATCAGTCATCTGCTTATGTACTTTGGGTAATGCGTAGAAGGTAGGGACAATAGGGTCCGTTACCTTCAAAAACGACCTTACTTGTTCATCAATAATGCCATCTTTCAGGGCTCCATCGACAAGCACCTCAAGCTCAGCTATAGCACATGTAAGCCTGGATGGGGAGACTCTGAAGTAGCATCCCGGGCGACTGAGGAGATCAAGGCACATTTTACGATAATTAAATGTGGTCATCAAGACCACATTCCCACCCTTATTGGATGGTTTAATGGTCCATTCAGTGCAGTCCTGTAACCAGGTAAGGGCCTCCCTTTCTTCACTAGTCAGATTGGAATCTGTCACCCCAGAGACGTCCAGCTGCATAATGTCGCGTTCCACTGCTCTAATGAATGTTTTTAGACCAACATTCGTGGTCAGTTGTGGAAATTTCTGAGACTTACTACGAAACTGTGAATTAAGATAAGTATAAGGGGCGAACTACAGGTCCATGATGTTGTATTGTATTCATAGAGTGGTGATGAGCTCACAAAAGGATGTATGTGGTAGTACCGGGCAGTCCACACTGAGACCAGCTACAATGACATGCGTCGTTGGCAAAACCAACAAAGTCCAGCAGCAGTAATATAGACAAAGCAGAGTGCAAAGCAGCACATGCAGACATGCGGAATTCAAATGTTTGTAAACCGGCTATGCTGGCAGGGTCTCACATAAGACAATGGAGTTGCATAAGCAGTAGTATCTCACCACTCCACCGACATCAGGATGGGAGCTTGAGTAGTCCACTGGTAATGGTTCAGGCCAGTAAGCCAGCTAAGGATGCAATCTGAGTTGTGTAAGCACCAGTCAGAGCTGGTAGGCAATGTCCAAGTGATCTGTTTCCATCTACTAATCAGAAGGTCGCAGGCTGCGGAGGATGGTGGCTAAGCCACTGGATATGGAGCCAGTCACTGCGTGGGTTAACTGCGCGGAAGGGCAGCGGGTGGGTGCTGCGGGATGGGACGGCGTCTCATGTAGGCACGTCCTTTACATGTTTCGCCGTGCTCGCGGCGTCATCAGAAGGCATGCCTTGCAATACAGTGCGCCCATTCAAATAGTCAATTGCGGCCAACCGGAGCACGACGGAAGTGCACGTCATGGGCGGAAGTGACATGTGGGGTCCAAAGGAGAGGAAGAGTGGTGTCATCTCTCACTGTCGCGTCCCAGCAGCCACATGACGTGTCACCGCAGCGCAATGGTGGCCCAGTGTTTCAATCACACAGGTCACAATCACAACACACCGGTCACCCACAGCAATTGATAAATAGTAAGTGACTCAATCTGAAAAAAGAGAAAAGCAGAAATTAAAGTATGAGGTTTAAATGGGTACGCTGTATAAGACTCATAGTGTCCCATCAGAAAACAGAAAAAAAAACATCATATGTTAACCAGCAGGAGGCACCATGGCTAAGCCAGACAGCAAAAGTTGCCCACGGGGACAGGGCGCAGGCCCCAGGGGGTGGGATGGAATTGCCCAGCAGGACAGCAGACTAAATTAACGGGGCAAAAAATGGGCAAAACTGAATGTCTCATTCAGATCTGGAGGCTGGCATGCCTTTAAATTATAAATCCATCTAGTTTCACTTTGGAGGAGCAAACGTTTAAAGATTCCCCCAGCCCCCCCCCCCCCCGGATGGTTCCATGAATTCTATCAAGACCCACAAACTGTAAACCATTGATCATGCATACTTGACACTGTCTTACGTGTCGAGCGATGGGAGTGAGGGATTCCTTATTACCCACATTCTGTATATGTTGGTCATTGAGCAATTGTGTGTTGGGGTTAGGAAAAATTTGGCACAGCCAACACCAGCCAAATACATACCTGGGCAATGCCGTGTCATCAGAGGGCAGAGATAAATACAAATTTCACTGGGAAAACGTAAACTGCAGCCAGTGTTACACTGTTAATGGTAGAAATGGCACGAACCTCTGATTTTAGGTTCGTTAACCTAAGCGCAAACTTCCCAAAAAATTTGCATTTGCGCGAACCATGCGAACTGCAATAGACTTCAATGGGCAGACGAACTTTTAAAACTACAAACACTAATTCTGGCCACAAAAGTGATGAAAAAGATGTTTCAAGGGGACTAACACCTTGAGCTGGGCATGGTTGAGTGAGATACACGCCAAAAGTCCTGGGAAAATTACGGATTTCATGCACAGCAGCGTTTTAAAGGCAGAAATCACATTGCATGCTAAATTGGAGGCATAAAGTGCTTTAAAACATTTGCGTGTGTATACATCAATCAGGTAGAGTAATTAATGTACTGCTTCACGCAGGGCCGGTCCGCCCATGAGGCGGAGTGAGGCAGGTTCCTCAGGCGGCAAAAGTGGGGGGCGGCACCAGACAGAAAGAGGAAGTGAGTGTGCCTGGCTTTTGCCGCCCGCCTCACGTTTTACTGCCTGCCCTGTACTGGACTGAGTCACGGCTGGACTGCACCGCTGGGACCCGCTAGGCTATGCACGCCAACCCAACAAGCTGCCTTCATAATTATGGTGGGCGCTGGGTGCAGGCGGAGGTAGAATCCGGAAGTGACTGGAGTCACGCTGCCTGCCACCCGCCTTGAAAAGCACCACCAGTAATGATGACCTGCCACTGCCCCCCGCTTGCGATGGATGCCCGCCGCCAGCGCGAGATGGATATGCCCGCCGCCAGCGCAAGATGGATGCCCGCCGACAGCGCGAGATGGATGCCCCCCGCCAGCGCGAGATGGATATGCCCGCCGCCAGCGCGAGATGGATGCCCGCCGCCAGCGCGAGATGGATGCCCCCAGCCAGCGCAAGATGGATGCCCCCCGCCAGCGCGAGATGGATGCTCCCCGCCAGCGCGAGATGGATGGATGCCCGCCGCCAGCGCGAGATGGATGCCCGCCGCCAGCGCGAGATGGATGCTCCCCGCGGCCCCGCCAGCGCGAGATGGATGGATGCCCGCCGCCAGCGCGAGACGGATGCCCGCCGCCAGCGCGAGATGGATGCCCGCCGCCTGCCATCACCACCGGTGAGTAACTTTGCTGCTGCTGAAGACTCACTGCCTCAGCCTGCTGGACTTAATGGCGGCAGGGAGCAAGAGGCCTCAGCCTGTCTACATAGATGCCCCAGCCAGTCCTTCCAACTGCATTGTGCAGCGGCCACCTCCAGCTCTGGTCACTCTCTCTCTCCCCCCTCTCTCTCTCCCCCCCCCCCCCTGTCTCTGTCCCCCTCTCTCCGTTTCTCCCCCCGCCTGTCTCTCTCTCCCTCCCTCCCTCTGTCTCTCTCTCCCTCCCTCTGTCTCTCTCCCTCCCTCTGTCTCTCTCTCCCTCTTTCTGTCTTTCTATCCCCCCTCTCTGTCTCTCCCCCCCCCCCCTCTGACCTTGTCTCTCTCCCTCTCTCTCACACTTTCTCTCTGTCTCTCCCTCCCTCCCTCTCTCTGTCTTTCTCTCTCTCTCTCTCCCCCTCCCTCTCTTTGTGCCTGTCTCTCTCTCCCCTCTGTCTCTCTCTTGTCCCCCCTCTGTCTCTCTCTCGTCCCCCCTCTGTCTCTCTCTCGTCCCCCCTCTGTCTCTCTCTCGTCCCCCCTCTGTCTCTCTCTCGTCCCCCCTCTGTCTCTCTCTCGTCCCCCCTCTGTCTCTCTCTCGTCCCCCCTCTGTGTCTCTCTCTCGTCCCTCTCTGTGTCTCTCTCTCATCCCTCTCTGTGTCTCTCTCTCTCTCTGTCTTCCCCTCCCTGTCTCTCCCTCCCTCTGTCCCTCTCTCTCTCTCTCTCCCTCTGTCCCTCTCTCTCTCTCCCTCTGTCCCTCTCTCTCTCTCCCTCTGTCCCTCTCTCTCTCTCTCCCTCTGTCCCTCTCTCTCTCTCCCTCTGTCCCTCTCTCTCTCTCCCTCTGTCCCTGTCTCTCTCTCTCTCTCTCCCTCTGTCTCTCTCTCTCTCCCTCTGTCTCTCTCTCTCCCTCTGTCTCTCTCTCTCTCCCTCTGTCTCTCTCTCTCCCTCTGTCTCTCTCTCTCTCCCTCTGTCTCTCTCTCTCTCCCTCTCTCTCTGTCTCTCCCTCTGTCTCTCTGTCTCTCCCTCTGTCTCTCCCTCTGTCTCTCTCTCTCTCCCTCTGTCTCTCTCTCTCTCTCCCTCTGTCTCTCCCTCTGTCTCTCTCTCTCTCCCTCTGTCTCTCTCTCTCTCTCCCTCTGTCTCTCTCTCTCTCTCCCTCTCTCTCTCTCCCTCTGTCTCTCTCTCTCTCTCTCTCTCCCTCTGTCTCTCTCTCTCTCCCTCTGTCTCTCTCTCTCTCTCCCTCTGTCTCTCTCTCTCTCTCTCCCTCTGTCTCTCTCTCTCTCCCTCTGTCTCTCTCTCTCTCCCTCTGTCTCTCTCTCTCTCCCTCTGTCTCTCTCTCTCTCTCTCCCTCTGTCTCTCTCTCCCTCCCCCTCTGTCTCTCTCTCTCCCCCTCTGTCTCTCTCTCTCTCTCCCCCTCTGTCTCTCTCTCTCTCCCCCTCTGTGTCTCTCTCTCTCCCCCTCTGTCTCTCTCTCTCCCCCTCTGTCTCTCTCTCTCTCCCCCTCTGTCTCTCTCTCTCCCTCTGTCTCTCCCTCTGTCTCTCTCTCTCTCTCCCTCTGTCTCTCTCTCCCTCTGTCTCTCTCTCTCTCTCTCTCTCTCTCTCTCTCTCTCCCTCTGTCTCTCTCTCGCTCTGTCTCTCTCGCTCTCGCTCTGTCTCTCTCGCTCTCTCTCTCTCTCCCTCTGTCTCTCTCTCTGTCTCTCTCGCTCTGTCTCTCTCGCTCTCTCTCTCTCTCGCTCTGTCTCTCTCTCTGTCTCTCTCTCTCTCGCTCTGTCTCTCTCTCTCTCTCTCTCGCTCTCGCTCTGTCTCTCTCGCTCTCTCTCTCTCTCCCTCTGTCTCTCTCCTCTCTCTCTCTCCCTCCCCCTCTCTCTCTGTCGCATGACATCATGGCCACCACCAGCTCCGACCACTCTCAGTCGCACTAACATTGCATCCACTGTCTGCTCTGCCACCAGTGGCCCAGGTCCATCATTCCCTGTGGCAGCCAGGCCACCATCCCTCTCTTTGTCTCCTCCCCTACCTTCTCTCTGCCTCTCTCCCTCTCAATCTCTCTCTCCCCTTCTCTCTCTCTCTCCCCTTCTCTCTCTCTCTCCCCTTCTCTCTCTCTCCCCTTCTCTCTCTCTCCCCTTCTCTCCCTCTCCCCTTCTCCCCCCCTCCCTCTCTCTCCCTATCTCTCCCCTTCTCTCTCTCTGTCACATCATGGCCACCACCAGCTCCGACCACTCTCAGCCGCAGCCAAGTCACCATCCCTGGCCCTGTTCCAGGGCAGCCACCCTCCACCTGGTACCCACAGGGTCAGTCACCATTTAAATATTACTCCAGCATCTCACAAGCCCCCCCCCCCCCCAGACTAGCACCTACTTGACACTATACCTTGCTGCCCCTACCCTATACAGGGGCACCTGTACCTGGCTACCTAACTACCTATACTGGGTGAAAATTGTTGGGTGCTGTGTGATCATTCCAAATGGGGGGGGGGGGCGCATCCTCACAAGTTTGCCTCAGGCAGCAAAAAGTCTAGGACCGGCCCTGGCTTCACACTGACAGACCAAACTCACCGTGTAACACACCGCAAACAGCTGTTTGTGTAGTGATGGCCGTGCTGGACTGGTGTGCACCATGGCAAGAGTGCAGGCGATGGTGGCTTTTTAAGCCCATATGGTCATCGGGCTGAGGTAGCTCAATGACAGAACAACAGTGACTGTCCAGCTGATCGAATTTGGTCTGTCTACAATTAAGCAACAACCTTATTATTGTGGGTCAGTAGAGATGAGCGTAATGACTTAATTACGATTTCGCGAAATTTCGCGTAATTAGTGTAATTACGATTATGGCCATAAGTACATAATCGTTATGAAGAAGGATTTCGCGAAATTCCGCGTAAGCGTAATTTTCGCATTACAGTGCGTATCGCGAAATTACGTTTGCCTTGCATGCAACCGTTTGTAAGCGTAGTTACATAACGTAATTTTGCGATAGTTCATATTACTGTAAGCGTTAATTTTCACGTTGTTTTCGCGTTATGGAATGCTATTTCGCATATAAAATTCGCCATGTAGTGATATTTCGCATCCAAATTCGCCATGCAGACAAAAATGCCTTTGGCGAAAATTTGCGAGCAACCCTGCTAACAAGTAATTACGAAATTCGCAAAATTACGAAGAAATGCGAAATTATGTTATGGTTTAACGCGAAATTACTTTATGAACGAAACGCGAAATTACGCGTTGAAAATTACGCTTACGGTATTTTTAATTATGATTTTAATGGCAATTACGCTACCATAATTTCGCATCGTAATAGCAAATTTCGCATGCGTAATTATAGTAACGCGAAATTTCGAAAATTTCGGCTCAACACTACGTGGGTGTGCCCAGGGCTGGAGCTACCATAGGAAAAAATAGGCAATTGCCCCAGGGCCCCAGAGCCTGTAGGGGCCCCCAAGGTGTCCCTCCCCCATCTTAACTGTTGCTCCCCAGGGACTCTGCATAGTCTGTTAAATTGAGGGAGGGTCAGTAGCTAGCTCAGTGGCCCAGGAGGGAAATTTGGCTGCAACAAAGGGTCTCTAATGACACTTTTTGGTCGGGGGGTGTCTGTTGGGGGGCCCCCAGGCTAATTTTGCCCTAGGGCCCAATTGTTACTTGAACCGGCCCTGGGTGTGTCCCCCAACACACTCATATAGCTGGCGGTCATTGCTTCATTGTGATACGCAAGCCCCTTCACCCCAGCAAGGTAACGATCATGAAGGGGAATTGACACATGCACATGCCTTTTGTTTTAATGTTGCAGCAGCAGTGCAGCCAGAAAAATTAGACAAAAAAATATTCTTCTTCTTGTTAGTGGCCGCTGCCAGCAGTGACCTTAAAAATCCAGGAATCCACCTGGAATCCTGGACCCTGTTGGTGGTGGTGGAGAAGGCAGTCAAGCGTCCTGCAGGCAGAGATGCCGCGTGGGGACCAAATTAGTTTTGGGGCAGGCAGTCACACGGTGTGCAGGCAAAGATGCTGTGTGTGGGGACTGATTTAGTCTTCGGGCAGGCAGTAGCCCTCCGGGATCCATGCCTCATTCATTTTGCTGGTATAACAATGTGCAGTCACACAGGTGCAGTGAAAGGTATGCAGTGACTGCTGGTATAACAATGTGCAGTCACACAGGTGCAGTGAAAATAGATTCACTGACTGCTGGTATATAAAACAGTGTGCTGTCACACAGGTGCAGTGAAAGGTATGCAGTGACTGCTGGTATAACAATGTGCAGTCACACAGGTGCAGTGAAAGGTATGCAGTGACTGCTGGTATAACAATGTGCAGTCACACTGGTGCAGTGAAAAGGTATGCAGTGACTGCTGGTATAACAATGTGCAGTCACACAGGTGCAGTGAAAATGTATGCAGTGAGTGCTGGTATAACAATGTGCGGTCACACAGGTGCAGTGAAAAAGTATGCACACTGACTGGTATATAAAACAGCGTGCGGTCACACAGATGCAGTGAAAGGTATGTAGTGAGTGGTATCATGATACACTAGCTGATTGCCCGGCATTGCCTGGGTATGCTTTTTACTTGGTGTTGGCTCTGCCCACTTTTCCACTTTTTTAAACCCTAAGGGCCTGTACTCACTGCTGCGCTTTTAAAATCGCATGCAATTTTTAAATCGCAAGCCTTCATGAGAATAGGAAAAGCGCATCGCACCAGTGTGTACAGGTCTTCAAAATGTTCATTATATTTCAAAAGACCTTGCGATTAAAAAGCGCACGCGATCAGGGATGAGCAGAAACTACGCCAGTGTGAATTTACGCATCGTAGTTCGCATCTATGCATCGTAGTTCGTAGGTGAAGTTTCAAAGCTACGCTTACAAATTTACGCTTATGTTCACTATTCGTAGTTAGCATGTGTATTACATAGTGAACTACGAATGCGTTACTCGCGTCTAATTTTCCGCGTGTGATTGTATGCTTACAAATTTACGCATTGGAAAGGGGAATGTGCGCATAGAAGAGTTCCTGGTATAAGAATTAAAAAGAGTAATTGATGCGTAAAATGTTCTGCATATGGGCATAAGCATCCGCATACACTACGCTTCGCACCACACGTAATTGCGTATTTTAACGCATAGTCTATGAAATGCGTACGAAGCGAATATTTGATTTTGAAGCCGTAATTTGGCAAAGTGTAATTGCGTAAAACTACGCGTAGTTCCAGCGCAGCAAAGTTGGCTGACTACGACCATCTAGTGGTGCTCATCAGAGCTAGGATATCCGAGGTACTCGGATAATCCTAGCTCTTTTTCACTATTCGAGCTCGAATACCGAACTCGAATAGTATTAGCTATCTGGGCTGTGCTATCCGAGCGCACTCGGATAGCAAGCAGCTATCCGGAGATATCCTAGCTATCCGAGCTCGGATAGCGTCACGAGCTCGGATAGCGTCACGACAGACGTCACCTCGAGTCCTCACAAGCGAATCAGAGGGCTCCCAGCCCTCTGACTGCAGCCAATCACAGAGGGGGAGCCTGGCCAAGCCCCCCTCTATAAATAGCGGACGCCATCTTGCCTCACTCGTCCTGCTTGCGACTTACTGACTGATTGTACTGAGAGAACTGCTCCAGTGCTTTTTGTCTGTGTGCAAGTGCATTTCCATTGCTCTAAACCTAGCGTTTTTACACTCCAACACTTGATCTTCAACTGTATTGCTTTGTATTGTAGATAGATTGTATTTTAGGCATGACCCGGCAGCGTTCATAACTCACCCCTCTAATACTGACCTTATCAAACCCCATCCAACCATCCACATTCCTACACATACGTCCTTTCTCACTTTTTTTTTTTTTTTTTTATGCACAGCCATGACCGACACTTCCTACACTCATACCCAAATAATAACCAGTACTCCTACATTCGATGGAGTGATATTTAATGTCGGCCACAGCTTAATCACAACAAAACAGGAAATAAATAACAATGAAAATTTAACAATAACACATCAAATACAACAATGTAAACATAACATCCGATTCTTGCAAACTTCATCCCCCCTTTTAACTGGCCAGTGGCGACTGAGGAGCCCCCCATCTTGAATAACTTCCACTCATAATCCGCATGAAACCGAACAACGGCCGTCCCAAACCATGCCAGAAGTTCCCTGGGCTAACATGCAACTTAGAAGTTACTCACTGTCCCAAAACATACCAACCAATGTTGTCCCCCATAAATTTGTACAGCTCATGCAGTTTAACCTGAAAAGCACATATTCCGACTCCTCAGCCCCATTTGACCACCATTACCAGCAGAGGGGACCGCCACCGCAAGCCTGCAGTGACCCCTTACTGCAGGCGCGCCCGCCAAACTTCCACTGCCCCCTCCAGTTTATCCTTGATATCCAGACTAAAGATATCCGTCCCCACCTCGTTCAAATGAACCTCATCCGCTGCGCAGTACATGTCCTGTCCCCTTAATTCCACATGCTTCACCACCATGTCCCCTGACTGCATCAAAATTTTGTCTATCGCTCTATTAACCTTAACCCTGGCCCTTTCCACCGCCCTGTGGTTACGAGCCCCCCAGCCATGTCATTCCCCCCCAAGTGCAACACTAGAATGTCTGGCCATAGGAACAACACCAACTGTTCCTTAAAATATGACATGAACCTAGGCCAGCACATACCCCCCACCCCAAACCAAAATAACTTCGTAGTGCTGTCATCCAATCCCAGTTGTAGGCCGCTCTGCCTAAGTGCAGCCCGCTTTTCTGCCCGGCACACATAGGAGTGGCCCATGATCCAAACCACGCACCGGCCGATACCTGCAAGATAAAAGCGATGCACCCATTTGGAACAAATAATTCCTTTTCACAAAAGGGGGGGGGGGGGGCCCAATCAGTTTTCTATCCCCCGCATACCCCTCCAACCTGCTCCTCCCGGCCTGGTCGCACATACGACCTGAATCTACTAGACTGCCATCTACCAATCTTCATTAGCGTAGTAGTAGACAAACACAACCGAGCGGCCTCCGTGGCCGCCCCAATTCTGAAAGAATGTGAAGCGTATTCCTTATCCTGCAATCCCATATTACCTAAACATCTTCTCATAACCGAAACAAATTGAAAGCGAGACAATGCTGACCCGTCCATGTGAATTAGCAAATTTGTTTCATACTCCCCAGGCCTAACGGCCATGTAGTTTTTCCAAAGAACCACAGGGCATGTGGGACTGCCCGCTAACGGAAACAGCACTAGTTGGACCCCTCTGCCTGCTTGGTCCGTCTTAGACCTTCTTATTCTTACTTTTAAAGCTCCCTCTTGTTCCCCGACATCATCATAACTAAGTCCCCCCGTCCCACGCCTATTTGCGCTAACTATCTCACTGACCCGTAAAGCCCCGTAAAACGCTAAACCGAAGGCCAGCCGAAACAAGTGAACCTCAAATGCGGAGAAGCACACCTTGTTCAGCTCTTCGAACATCCCTTTAATTATTTCCCATGTCACCGGCCGCCTGCTATCATGCCCCTTGTGCTCCTTCCGCCACCCCTTCAATGCCTGCCTCACTACAAACCCTTTAGTAAAGTCCTCACATCCCCGCTACTTCGCCAAAAAGGCCAAGGCTGCTACCCGACGATCCATGCTAGCAGGTGAGACTGCAGATTCCATCCAGAATCCAACCAGCCAAAGAAAAAGATCCCTCCTACCTTCTGCATCGTCGCCCAACGACCAACGTCGTTGCCATTCTTCCCATTTAGACCACACTTTATTGTAGGCCGTCCAAGTACTTGGCGCTACCGATTTTCGAATCCAATGATGCAGTTCCCCTACAGTACGTCCCATACATAATCCGATCGTTCCCCCACTCCTTGCGCTCCAGGTGCCAACTTCCGGAACCGATCCCACTGTAAACGAGACAACGCATCAGCTATCTCATTTTTGGCTCCCGCAATATGTACTGCCCTAAAATAAACATTGTTTTTTAAGCAAGCCAGCACAAAGCGTCGAAGCAAACGGATCACCGGAGGAGAGGACATGGAGTTCAGTGCTGCAACCACTGCCATGTTATCAGACCGGAAGCTTACCGCCTTGTTCCGCAGCTCCTCCCCCCAAATTTCCACAGCCACCCATAACGGGAATAGCTCCAAAAAGGCCAAATTCCGAACGATATCGGTTTGAAGCCAATCTGGAGGCCAACGACCCGCACACCATTTTCCCCCAACAAAGGCCCCAAAACCCACCGAACCAGCTGCATCAGTGAACAGTTCGATGTTGTCCATGTCCCGCCACGGGTCCAGCCAGTAAACCAGACCATTAAACTGAATCAGAAAATCCCTCCATACCATCAGATCCTCCCGATGCTCCTTTTTTAGGCGTATGAAGTAGTGCGGCTCGATCACCTCGCACGTAGCCAAAGACAACCGCCTCGAAACAAACCCGCCCCATGGGAAGCACCCGACACGCAAAGTTGAGCTTTCCCAGTAAGGACTGCAGTTCCTTAAGTGTGACCTTCCTGGCCCCCAAAACCTTCCCCACCAGGCCCATTAGATCCTCAACCTTGTCCGCAGGTAATCTGCAAACCTGACCCACTGAATCGATTTCAATACCCAGGAACCTCATCCCCACTGCTGGGCCCTCAGTTTTTTCCTGAGCAATTGGGACTCCGAATTCCCCGAACACCCCCATCAAACCTTTTAAAGCCAGTTCACACAACCTCGACCCCCCCTGGCCCTATGCAAAAGAAATCATCCAGATAATGGGTGATGGCCGATATCCCCGTTCTTTGCCTAACCACCCATTCCAAGAAGGAGCTGAAGAGTTCAAAATACGAACACGAGATTGAACATCCCATCGGTAAACACGCGTCTACATAGAAACTCCCGTTGAAGAAACATCCCAACAAGTGCATGCTATCAGGATGCACCGGTAACAACCGGAAAAACTCCTCCACAACAGATTTTTTGCCATCAACGCTCCCGGTCCCGCCTCTCGTACCATGTCCAAAGCCATATCAAAGGTTGCATATTGGACCGAGGAGAGTTCCCGATCGATACCATCATTACCCGAACCCCCTTTTGGATATGACAAGTAATGGATTAACCTAAACTTACCCAACTCCTTCTTGGGGACCACCCCCAGCGGGGAAACAATTAAGCCCTGTACCGGTAGTTCTGAGAAAGGGCCTCTCATCCTTCCCAGACTGACTTCCTTTGCAATCTTTTCCCTGACCACCCCTTCATGAATCCTGGCCGATTTTAAATTCTTTGTGTGCAATTGTCCTGCCTCCGCCGAAGAAGGGATGCGGAAGCCAACATCAAACCCTTCCCCCAACAACTCAGCCGCCCTTCTGTCCTCATAACGGTCTAGCCAAGGCTGCATCGCCCCTAGCCTCACCGGTGTCGTCCCTTTTGTTAAAACCATCCCCAGGCCGCTTTGTGAAGCTTCCACCTCTACCCCGCTTAAAACATTTGAAGGCCGGATGTAACCCCCCGCAAACGGAACATTCGTGCTTAAACTTGCACGTTCCAATGAATCGACATTGCGATTCGTTATAGGCCCAGCATACCCCCCTTCTTCCGGGGCCGGAACCCCCAGCACCCGCCGGGGCGACGCTACTCTGAAAGGGCTGTGAGCCCCCTTGTCCGCCGTACGCCTGCCACCCCCCTCCTGACGAATAAGTCCCTCCCTTCCCAGTCATGACCCGGAGCCAAATGCCTATATCCTTATGGCTCCAGTCCAGATCAGGCTGTACTGACATGCGCTGACGAAACTGCTCGTCATAACGCAACCAAGCCATCCCCCCGTGCATCCTATAAGCTTCCCCAATTGTATCTTGGTAGCAGAATAAGGCAGCGCACTTATCCGACGCTTTTTCCGCAATGATACTGGCCATGATATTAAAAGCCTGAGACCAATTTCCAAAGGTCCTAGGAATAAGCCTGTAGCGCCGACGGTCTTCGTCCTCCTCTTTCCGATGCTCTTTGCCTTTGACCCATCTGTCGATGTTGAACCGTTCCAAAGGCAAAAGCGTGAATATGTCCACGTATTCACGTTTCCATATTTTTTCCCGCACTTCTTTCTTAACGTGCGCTCCCAGAGGTCCCTCAAAGCATGTGTAAGCATGCCCCTTGGCGAGATCCGAGATAGGCTGCGGTTTTTCCGCCTTTTCTGCCTTATCCTTTTCCGCCCCCTGATTTTCCGTAGCCACCTCAGCAGCCGAGGAAACTTGCACCCCCTCCTCCCCTGACAACTCCGTTACCGCCACTCCCGCCGACGCCGTGGCACTGACCGACACTGTTTCCCCCCTGTGGCTGCCAAACTGCCTCGAAACCCCCACTGCCCCTAGCCAAAGCATCACCATTACCGCCTAAACGCTCCAATAAGGACCTAACCCCCTGCAACAAACCCTGAATCGACTCCCCCCTTGTATCCACCCCATTATCCCTGTGACCCCGTGTAAGGTGTGACAATGAAAGTGGCAATGACTCACCAACAGAGCGTGCAGGGGTATCAATCCTGCCGCTCGAGGTAGATCCGTCCCGAACCCCCTCCGATGTCCCCTCGTTCCTGGCCGGGATCTGGGCCAGTGCCGGGGAAGGCGTACTGCTCCTCCCGCTGACTGAACCCGCCGCACCATCCTGTGAAAAGCAGGAGAGAAAAGACCAGGCCGTATGGAAGCACTGTCCGAGCCCCCCACCCCCCCTGCCGAGCGACCCCCCAGATCCCCTTGATGCGGGCCGACCGGCCAGGCCCCGCCTCCACTTGAACCCACCATCAGGCTGCTGCTACCTACACTAACCTGGCCTAGCCCCGCTGCCACCGGCTGCAACACTAGCCCCCCTGGCCCCTGCACTAACATAAAAGGACCCCCCAATGGCATCCACCCAGGCCCGCTTCCTCCTGCTCCTTGCAATGCTACCATCTGCCCCACTCCCTGTCCCCCCAACGCTACCCCCTGCATTCCTAAACCCCCTGCTGCTATTTGCCCACTCCCCCCACCAGTCAGCAGTACCTGACCAGGCTGATCACCCCCCCTCCCACCCCCCCCCCCCCCCGCCTGCACCACTATCCTGTGTCTGGTCAGCGGAGCGTGATGCTCCGGCCTGACCCCCCACAACACCAGCCTGCGTCTCCGTTCCTCTGCCAGCACCCCCAGCGCACAGCCCGACCCCAGAAGGCCCAGCACCGCTCCTTCCCGCCGAGCGGCCGCCATCTTGCGGCCCCCGGCCGCCATTACCCGCGCTGCTTTTGCTGCGCTTACCTCCTTTCCCCTTCTGCTTCCTACCCGCCCCCGGGTCACTTACTTTCTTTGCTGGCCCCGTCTGTCCTCCACCACTGCCGCCCGCCTCGTCCTGTCCAAGCCTGCCGCGGGACTCCGGCGGGGACGGCGAGAGCCGATCCACCACCCTCTTGGCTCGCTTTGGGCGTGCGCCCGCATCGGTCGGAGCTGGGTCCCGGGCGGCCGCTTCCATCAGCCCCTGCAGCCATCCGTCTCCCCTGAGAGCAGCCTCCTCCTGGAGGCGGCGAGCCATCGCCGCCATTTCCTCCTCTGCCATACTGCTGGGCCTACCTAAATCTCTAGCAGCAGAGAAACACGATTTCTCTGGCTGCCAGCTAAGGAGGTAATGACCTCCCCCAACTATCCTCCCTACAGCTCCGTCTCCAGCTCCTCCCCAGCCCATCCCTATCTCTCTCAGCCTCCTCCCCTCCCAGCACTTAACCCCTTACACCCTGAGGCAAGTTCATTAGAACTTACCAGGGTCATGATGCTCTGTGCTAAAGGCACAGAGCATTTCTGTTTAGTTAGTGTGATTAGGGACTAGGGAGGGAGACTGTCACTGGTGCTGCTGCTGCAGGCCTGCAGCCAGCAGCTAAGCCCTGTGCCTGCCCTGCTCTGTGCTCTACTCTCTACCTTACCTGTGCTCTCACCTGTCCTACTCTACTCCTGTACTACTACTTCTGTGTTAGATAGAATATTGTACTATTTTGTAGTTAGCAAGGCCCAGCTTTACTGCTATACCTGTCCGGCTGTATCTGCCTCTCAGTAATCTAGTCATACCTGTTGTACTATTTAGCTTGATTCTTCTATTGTTTAGTTAGTACTAGTAGTACTGTGTGTACTCACTCACTGTACTCTAGTCTGTGTTTAGGGACCGTCATTTAGCGTCAGCTAGGGTCTTAGTGTGCGTGCGCACGCACCCTCCAGTTAGTGCTACACCCGTCCTCCTATTGTTTATATATATACTACTTCTATTGTGTCTTAGCTGAATTGTACTGTAGTCTGACACCGTCAGTCAGCGTCAGCTAGGGTCTTTGTGTGCGCAGTGCACATCTGCGCTGTCAGCACCCTCCAGTTAGTGCTACACCCGTCCTCCTATTGTTTATATATATATATACTACTTCTATTGTGTCTTAGCTGAATTGTACTGTAGTCTGACACCGTCAGTCAGCGTCAGCTAGGGTCTTTGTATGCGCAGTGCACATCTGCGCTGTCAGCACCCTCCAGTTAGTGCTACACCCGTCCTCCTATTGTTTATATATATACTACTTCTATTGTGTCTTAGCTGAATTGTACTGTAGTCTGACACCGTTAGTCAGCGTCAGCTAGGGTCTTTGTGTGTGCAGTGCACATCTGCGCTGTCAGCACCCTCCAGTTAGTGCTACACCCGTCCTCCTATTGTTTATATATATACTACTTCTATTGTGTCTTAGCTGAATTGTACTGTACTCTGACACCGTCAGTCAGCGTCAGCTAGGGTCTTTGTGTGCGCAGTGCACATCTGCGCTGTCAGCACCCTCCAGTTAGTGCTACACCCGTCCTCCTATTGTTTATATATATACTACTTCTATTGTGTCTTAGCTGAATTGTACTGTAGTCTGACACCGTCAGTCAGCGTCAGCTAGGGTCTTTGTGTGCGCAGTGCACATCTGCGCTGTCAGCACCCTCCAGTTAGTGCTACACCCGTCCTCCTATTGTTTATATATATACTACTTCTATTGTGTCTTAGCTGAATTGTACTGTAGTCTGACACCGTCAGTCAGCGTCAGCTAGGGTCTTTGTATGCGCAGTGCACATCTGCGCTGTCAGCACCCTCCAGTTAGTGCTACACCCGTCCTCCTATTGTTTATATATATACTACTTCTATTGTGTCTTAGCTTAATTGTACTGTAGTCTGACACCGTCAGTCAGCGTCAGCTAGGGTCTTTGTGTGCGCAGTGCGCACTCTCTCATTAGCGCTACACCGATCTCTGCTGTAGAGTACACCTGTCCGTCACCTCACACACCCACCACCACCAGTCCCACCCCATTAAAGTACCCCACTTGTCCCACCCGCCTTTACATACATAAGTTTTTTTTTCATTTGTATAATATTAAAAATATACAATGTCTGGCACTGGCAGCTGCGGTCTGGGAAGGGGCAGCAAGGGCAGCAAGGGCATCGCCAAGAGAGGAGGTTGTGGGCGTGGCAGCCGCGCCACCACCACCATGCGCAGTTCTGCGTCTGCACCAGTGGCTATTCCGCCATTAGCCACTGGCCGTGGACGCCTTGGCCGCCCAACAGCTGGGAGTCACGCTGCAGAGACACAGCAGCAGCAGCAGCGTGTGGCCCAGATGTTCCTCCCACCGCCAGGTCGTAGCCGTCCTATTGAGGAGAAGGACGCAGACGCTGTGGTGAAACTGATGGTGGATGAGCAGGCCACCATTAGCTCTGGAACAGAGTCCTCCACCCCCGCCACCACTCCTGTTCGCAAGAGCAGCAGCAGCTGCCCAGCACTGCCTGGGGAGCTGGAGGAGGAGTGCAGTTCTCCAGCCCCAGCGGGCGACACCAGCACCCTGTCACTCAGCACCTTCTTATGGACCCCAGGCACAGAGAAGGTATGGAGTGCTGTTGCGGAAGAATTGGCATGGCCAATCCCCAGCCGACATTTTTTCGCATGCACGGCCATCCCTGCACTTCACCGCTCTGTGATGGCCAATGTCGGGAGAGGGCTGGAGCACGCGGTGGGTCAACGGGTCCACGTCACCATGGACTCGTGGAGCAGCCGGTTTGGGACAGGCCGCTATCTGTCCTTCACCGCGCATTGGGTCAGCTTGGTGGAAGGGAGTGAGGAGGGGGGAGCAGCATCGGCCGGCACTGCCAGAGCAGCAGCAGCACCAACAACGCAGGAGTCATGCTGCAGAGACACAGCAGCAGCAGCAGCGTGTGGCCCAGATGTTCCTCCCACCGCCAGGTCGTAGCCGTCCTATTGAGGAGAAGGACGCAGACGCTGTGGTGGAACTGATGGTGGATGAGCAGGCCACCATTAGCTCTGGAACAGAGTCCTCCACCCCCGCCACCACTCCAGAAAAGGCCTGTAAGTGCAGCGCAGAGGAATCTGCAAGGCCACACATGATAGAGTAGCCTGCCAGGAAGTACAGGGTTAAGTTAGTGGGCAGAGGCTGGGAAGGAGTAGGCGGAGTGATTAGGTAGTTTGAAGAAGGCGGGGGGTGGAGTTAAACAGACGGGCTAGAGACGGAAAGCTGAGAGGACACAACTTGCCTGGCAGCATGGAGGATTTGGAGGCCCTGGTTGCGAGGATCCGAGCGGAGGCGGCGTCCAGGGGACCGGAGTGGGTCCAGCTTCAGATGGCGGCCATGGCGGCGGTTCCCAGCACGAGCGGCCAGCAACAGGAGCTGGGGCGGAGAACCTCCAGGCCACCGGAACGGCTCAGACCAGAGCCGACCTCGAGGTCGCAGCAAAGGGGCGGGAGCCCTGTGAACGCACCTCCGGCGCCCCCTGCTAAGAAGGCAACGGCAGGTGGGTCAGCCGGGAGGTCCAGCAGCGGGAAGGGCGGCAAGAGCGGCTCGGCGGGAGGAGGCAGAGGGGGAAGAGCGGCAGACAAGACGGGGGCCAAGACGGGGGCGGCGGCCTCTTCACACCAGGCCGCGTGCACCTCCAACAAACAGAGAGGCGGTGGCAGAGCGAGCAGTGCGGGCACCTCCTCCTCGCAGAGCGGGAGGACGGGGGCCCGAGAGTCTTCCGCGAATGGATCGTCCGCCGGCAGAGAAGAGGAGACAGCGGCAGCCAGGTCGGAGGGTGAGCGGCCGGAGGACAGGGGCCAGCAAGGGAGCAGCCAGGCAGACCACGCGGCGCGCCAGTCGGGTGCGGCCGCTGGGGGGTCGCATGACGCAGCGCCAAGCCAGGATGGAGGGGCATCTGCATCGGCAGGATCCGGAGCAGCGGTCGGGCAGGTGGGAGTACCTGCGCCACCAGGTGAGGCCTCTAACTCTTCGAATGTTACCAGCATGTCATATGGGGGTAGTTCAGGGGTGCACGGGGGGCAGACGCAGATTGGGGGAGGCTGGGGGGGCAATGCTCAAGCAGTGATTATCCCGGCCTTGAAATCCTTCATGGCAGGGATGAGGAATTTGTTGGGGGCCCCTCAGCAGCACTGGGTTCACCTGTGGGGGCGTGGGCTGGGCAGGTACAGACACCAGTCTCCCCCTGGGTGCCCCCTCAGAGAGATCTACCACCGCTAGGTGGGGGAGGGTCAGTTCTGCAGCAACCAGCTGCAGCGGGTCCGGTAGTTTCCCAGGTTCATTTGCATACATGAAGAAATGAAAATGGTAGCGCATCTAACCAAGATGCACCTGACATTGCATAGGGCTAACTAGCCTCTTAAAGGCACAACTGTGCTCATAACAGTAGAACAGGTGCATTAGAACTAATGCATCTCACAATACAAATAATGGAAGCAAATCCATGCGTTACACATTATTAACTTATTAGGGGACCTTACCCTTGTCTTATTGAGAGAGACATCAGTTCAGTAGCAGGGACGGCTCGTGCAACCTTCTCTCGGGGTCCCCGCCCTAACCTACGTTTAAAATCACCCAGCAATATGGGAACATGCTTGCAAGACAAGACAAGACAAGACAAGACAAATAACATTTATATCGCGCTTTTCTCCTGGCGGACTCAAAGCGCCAGAGCAGCAGCCACTAGGACGCGCTCTATAGGCAGTAGCAGTGTTAGGGAGACTTGCCTAAGGTCTCCTACTGAATAAGTGCTGGCTTACTGAACAGGCAGAGCCGAGATTCGAACCCAGGTCTCCTGTGTCAGAGGCAGAGCCCTAACCATTACACCATCCAGCCACTTTGCCTTGGGAGCAGCCGGCCATATAAAGGGGAAGGGGCGTGGCGTGGGCGGCGCCCCAGGTTCTCTCACTGCCTGGGGACACCCCCCACAACCACACCCCAACCCAAAGAAACAAGAGTTACAATTGCATACATGAAGAAATGAAAATGGTAGCGCATCTAACCAAGATGCACCTGACATTGCATAGGGCTAACTAGCCTCTTAAAGGCACAACTGTGCTCATAACAGTACCCCGAGAGAAGGCTGCACGAGCCGTCCCTGCTACTGAACTGATGTCTCTCTCAATAAGACAAGGGTAAGGTCCCCTAATAAGTTAATAATGTGTAACGCATGGATTTGCTTCCATTATTTGTATTGTGAGATGCATTAGTTCTAATGCACCTGTTCTACTGTTATGAGCACAGTTGTGCCTTTAAGAGGCTAGTCAGCCCTATGCAATGTCAGGTGCATCTTGGTTAGATGCGCTACCATTTTCATTTCTTCATGTATGCAGTTTCCCAGGTTCAATCAACAGTGGTGCGGGCACCGGCGGGGCTGCCTAGCTCAGAAGTAGCAGTACAGACCATTGAGGTGGCCGGGGAGGTTTCAATAGCAGGGGAGGTGGATTCAATTAGGATGGCAGATGCGGCGAAATCAGAGATGTATGTGTGTCTTACGGGACCGTTAGGGATTCACCTGAAGGCGGAAGTTCGTGAACGTATCTGGAAAGGTGAGTTCGTGGAAATATTCTCGCTGTTGCAACTTGCCAAGTTCAACTTGGATAAGCTAAAATCCACCGAATCTAAGAAAGAGGAGGAGGAACGGCGCAGGTATCGTTTGATACCACGCACGTTTCAAAACTGGTTACAGGCTTTCGAGATTTTGGCCTGTGTTATCGGGGAGAAGAACCCTGAGTGCTGTTCTGCGCTTTTCTGTTATCAGAACGCAATCGGGGAGGCTTACAGGAGGTATGGGGGGGATGCCTGGCTCAAGTACGATGAGTTGTTCAGGCAGAGAAAGGCGGTTCGGCCTTCAGTGTGCTGGAACCATAAGGACATTGAGCTCTGGATGAGTTTGATGATTCCAGCTACAGGGCAGCAGTCCTTTCGGGGACAAGATAGTACAGGTGTCACAGGTAAGGCAGGAAATAGGGCGAAGGGTTTGTGCTGGCAATTTAATGACAGCACGTGCAGATTTGGGTCCTCGTGTCGATTTAAACACGAGTGCTCAGGGTGCGGTGGATCACACCCAGCAGCAAGATGTTATAAGCAGAAGAAGGGTAGAGCATCGGATGCTGGAAACAAGAGGGAAGACCCCGGTGAGGGTTCAAAAAATGGAGCCATTCCTTTGTGAGTATCCGCGAGCCGAGGACGCATTGTTTTTGCGGCAGGGGTTTTCGGAGGGTTTTATTATACCTAGTCATTGTGCGGCAACGGGCGGGGGTTCACATAGGAATCTTAGGTCAGCACTTGAATTTCCGGAGGTCGTTTCATCTAAGCTGGCGAAGGAAATGGCGGCAGGACGGGTAGCGGGACCGTTTAAGGATTGCCCACTGGTAGGTTTAATTGTTTCACCACTGGGGGTGGTCCCCAAAAAAGAGCCAGGATCCTTTCGCCTCATACACCATCTGTCTTTTCCGAAGGGTTCGTCAGTCAATGACGGTTTGTCGGGAGAGGACACGTCGGTAGTGTATACGTCATTTGACGTAGCCCTGAGATGGGTTAGGAGGCTGGGTCAGGGTTCCCTTTTAGCCAAAACAGACATTGAGTCGGCTTTTAGGCTACTGCCGGTCCATCCCTCCAGCTTTCGTTTGCTGGGGATTGTTTGGGATGGTAATTATTTTGTTGACCTTTGCCTCCCCATGGGTTGTGCAATTTCTTGTTCATTTTTCGAAAAGTTTAGCTGTTTCATTGAGTGGGTGGTAAAAGAAGTCGCAGGTGTTCGCTCAGTAAGACATTACCTGGATGACTTCCTTTTTATGGGTGCAGCAGGTTCATCGGACTGCCCTTCTTCCCTGGCAACAATGTACCAGATTTGCGATTCCTTCGGAATTCCTCTGGCATTAGCTAAAACGGAAGGCCCTACTACATCCTTGAAGTTTTTGGGGGTTCACATTGACACGGTGGCTATGGAATGCAGCCTTCCAATTGACAAGGTTAAGGATCTCCGGACAACCATCCAGAAAGCAGTAGAGAAACGGAAGATCACCCTGCGGGACCTTCAATCTCTGCTCGGCAAACTAAACTTCGCTTGCAGGATTATGCCGATGGGGCGCATTTTCTGCAGGTGCTTGTCTAACGCCACAGCGGGAATTTCTTCGCCTCACCATCGCGTTCGAATGACGCGGGACATGAGGGAGGATTTAAAGGTATGGTTAACCTTTTTGCACGATTTCAACGGCAGGTCATTGTGGATGGAGGAAGAGGTGAGTAACTTTGACATCGAGTTATTCACGGACGCGTCGGGATCTCATGGCTTTGGTGTTTTTATGGCTGGCAAGTGGTGCGCTTCTCCCTGGGACCCTTCGTGGGTTGAGGCTGGGTTCACGGTGAACCTGGTGTTGTTAGAGCTGTTTCCGATAGTTGTGGCTCTGGAACTGTGGGGGGGGGATCTTGGCTAACAAACGCATTCGCTTCAATTGCGATAATTTGGGCGTGGTGCAGGCAGTGAACAAATTTTCAGCATCTTCGCCGCCAGTGGTTTGGGTAATGAGGCACTTGGTTCTGTTGTGTTTACGTTTCAATATTTTTATCTTTGCGGCGCATTTGCCCGGGGTAGACAACATCATTGCTGATGCCCTCTCTTGATTCCAGTGGGACAGGTTCCGGGCAGCAGCCCCTTCAGCGGAAGAGAGTGGGGTTCTCTGTCCAGAGAGGATGTGGACGATTCCGTTCGGGCAGTATCACAACTGATTAGGAGGTCCCTATCTGAGTCATCATGGGCAGCGTACGCGCCGGTTTGGAAGGCGTGGGACGCTCTGATGGCACAAGTTGGGGGCTGCACTACGGATGAGGACCGGTCGTGCTTGCTCCTTTACTTTGTGGGGAATAATTTTGCGGAGGGCACATCTGCGGCGGCCATGTCAAAAAAGTTGGCGGCATTGGCCTTTTTGTTCAAGTTTAGGGGTCAAAGGGACGTAACCAAGGATTTTAGGGTTGGGCAGGCGATGAAAGGATTCAGAGTGGGGTCGGGTAGAAGGGATTCCAGGCGCCCAGTCACGTTGGAGGTTTTGAGTAAGGTGGTTATGGCCCTGCAGGGTGTTTGTTCGGGACAAAACGAGGTGGTACTCTTTAGTACTGCATTCGTGTTGGCCTTTTTCGGGGCATTCAGAGTAGGGGAGTTGGTTAGCAAGTCAAAAGCTGCGGGGGGAGGTATCCTCGCCTGCGACGTTGCGGTCCAGGACGATGGGGTGTCCATCACCTTGCATCAGTGAAAAACAGACCGGGTGGGTAAAGGGAAGGTCATTACTCTTTACCAGATCGGGGGCTTGTTGTGCCCCAGGGAGAATATTCTGCGGTTTCTGCAGATTAGGCCGCGATCGGCCCAGGTTTTCCTTGCGCACACCGACGGTTCCCCTCTAACGCGTTTCCATTTTTCAGCTGTTTTGCGAAAGTGCTTAGTTAAGGCGGGCCTCTCTCCCGAGGAATTCTTCTCCCACTCTTTCCGTATAGGAGCGGCGACGGAGGCGGCGCGATGGGGCCTCGGTGAGGAAGTAGTCAAGAGGATAGGCAGATGGGATTCAAGCAGATATAGGTCCTACGTTAGGTTACACTTGATTTAAGACTCCATTAGTGATGTTGATGGGGTTTTAGTTTGCTTTCTTGTTCATTCTTGTTTTTCAGACAACCCGGCATTGGTGTGGATCTTCGGGCACTCCTACGTTGCTAGGGGTGCGAGAAGAGCTGCGGTTCGCCCTGAAGGGCGCCAACTTGGCTTCCCTAGGCAGGAGGTTCTCATTCGCTGGCTGGGTTTCCCAGGCATGTTATGGGCCAGGGTCTGGCCAGAATTTAGCAGATACGCTGGGTGGGACAGGGCCCCGGACGTGCTCGTTCTGCACGTCGGGGGCAATGACATAGCTTCCAGATCAACCAGGGCCATCATTCGTGACATCAAATTTGATGTGTTACGACTGAAACGGGAATTTCCAGCTACTATAGTAGTATGGTCTGATGTGGTAGCCAGGTCCTCGTGGAGATTGGCGAGGTCCGTTACCAAGATTATTAAGGCTAGGGTCAAGCTGAACAAGGAGGTGGCGAGGTTCGTGACGCAGAATGGGAGGGTAGCTATCAGACACGTTGAGTTGGAGAGTGACCTTCACTTGCTTCTCAGCAGAGATGGGGTTCACCTCAATGAGATTGGAACGGATTTGTGGGCCTTAGCAATAGAGGAGGGCATTCAGAGAGCTTTGAGGGTGTGGGCCTCTCTGCCGTGAGGGGTCACGTCGATTCGTGGGTGGAGGGGTAAGGGCTCCGAAGGTTCGTGGTCTTTCTGGGGGGATTTGCCTCAGGTGCAAATCACCAGATTAGCATCTCAGCAGGTGATAGTAATTCGGTGGCATGCAGCCGTCCCTGAGCCGGTGACCGCGGCGGGGGCCGGTTATAGGCTGTCTGCCAGTTAATGTTAAATGCAATGTGTTTGATCTTGGATCCCTTACCTCAGCTCTCTAAAAAGTTATATGTTTATAGTTTGGTATTTTGGTAAATAAACGGGCTGCTTTGGCCTATTAAATCCATGCTGGTGGTCGTGTGTATTATTTCAGGTTCATGGGGTAAGGTAACTGGGGAGGCTAGGCTTTGCTTCTATCAAGAAAAGGCCTGTAAGTGCAGCGCAGAGGAATCTGCAAGGCCGCACATGATAGAGTAGCCTGCCAGGAAGTACAGGGTTAAGTTAGTGGGCAGAGGCTGGGAAGGAGTAGGCGGAGTGATTAGGTAGTTTGAAGAAGGCGGGGGGTGGAGTTAAACAGACGGGCTCGAGACGGAAAGCTCCCTCCCTCCCTCCCTCTTCTGTTTTATACAGGTTGATATGAATCTACGTTGAGAAGGAGTGTTGATCTTCGTCATGGCAGCAGGAGGGGTAAGGGCTCCGAAGGTTCGTGGTCTTTCTGGAGGGATTTGCCTCAGGTGCAAATCACCAGATTAGCATCTCAGCAGGTGATAGTAATTCGGTGGCATGCAGCCGTCCCTGAGCCGGTGACCGCGGCGGGGGCCGGTTATAGGCTGTCTGCCAGTTAATGTTAAATGCAATGTGTTTGATATCTCGGATCCCTTACCTCAGCTCTCTAAAAAGTTATATGTTTATAGTTTGGTATTTTGGTAAATAAACGGGCTGCTTTGGCCTATTAAATCCATGCTGTTGGTCGTGTGTATTATTTCAGGTTCATGGGGTAAGGTAACTGGGGAGGCTAGGCTTTGCTTCTATCATGTTCGCAAGAGCAGCAGCAGCTGCCCAGCACTGCCTGGGGAGCTGGAGGAGGAGTGCAGTTCTCCAGCCCCAGCGGGCGACACCAGCACCCTGTCACTCAGCACCTTCTTATGGACCCCAGGCACAGAGAAGGTATGGAGTGCTGTTGCGGAAGAATTGGCAGAGGAAGGAATGCTGATGGGCACTTTGGGGAATGATGCTTTGGACAGTCAGACAGTGGTGACTGTCCATCCGCCCATGCATGCAAAAGGGGAGTTTGGGGGATCCCAGCAGGACATGTTTGTGGAGGGGGAGGATGATGATGACATTGTGAAGGACAAAGACTGCTTGCCACCAGGTCCTAGGAGTGGGGATGTCATCAGCTCTGAGGAGGAGGAGGAGGATGCGTCTGCGGACCTTGCTAGAAGGATCAGCATCGCAGGCATGGGCAGGATCACAAGTGGGCGTGGTATGCAGGCCACACAGCGTGCTGATCAGGAGACGAGTTCTGCCAGTGCCACCACCAGCCACACCAAGAACCCCCCCCCCCCCCCCAACCACCACAGGGAGACCAGCGGCAGCAGCACCTTCCAGCCGAAGGAGCAACTTCACCTCCCCAATATGGAGTTTTTTCACCCTTCCATATTTGGAGTGCAAGTATGCCACCTGCAACCAGTGCCGCAAGCAGCTCAGCAGAGGGAAGGAGCCCTCTGCGTTTGGCACCACCTCTCTGGTCAACCACCTTGCAGGGAAACACTTTCATGAGCATGAGGAGTTCGTGAAGTTGAAGGAAGCTGGCAGCGGCAGTGGCAGACCCGCCACCACTGCGAAGCCGTCTGCAGCAGGAGTGCGTCAGCAACGCACTGCTCCTCCTCCCTTTGCAACTCCTGCCACCGACACTGAGGCCTGTTCTGGCAGCCAGTCCTCAGTGGCCTCCTCTGCTCCCTCCACTGCTTCCCGTGCCAGCAAAAGACCTCGCCAGACCCTGCTCAGCGACACCTTCCAGGGGGTGGCCAGGGTTCTGCCTCCCAGCAGCTGTCGCGTGCGTCAGCTGAACGGCTTGCTGGCACGTGCCATGTTCTCCCAACTCCTGCCTTATTCCCTTGTGCAGGAGGGGAGCGACATGCGTGCGCTCCTGATGTGTGCAGCCCCCGATTGGCCAATCCCCATCAGACATTTTTTCGCATGCACGGCCATCCCTGCACTTCACCGCTCTGTGATGGCCAATGTCGGGAGAGGGCTGGAGCACGCGGTGGGTCAACGGGTCCACGTCACCATGGACTCGTGGAGCAGCCGGTTTGGGACAGGCCGCTATCTGTCCTTCACCGCGCATTGGGTCAGCTTGGTGGAAGGGAGTGAGGAGGGGGGAGCAGCATCGGCCGGCACTGCCAGAGCAGCAGCAGCACCAACAATGCAGTGGGTGGTGCCACCATGCAGGGTCAGCGGAACAGCAGCAGGTTCCTCTGATCCGCTTCCATCCTCCGCCACACCAGCCCAAACCCCCCGCCTCAGCAGCAGCGTGAAGCCCCGCCACTGCTGGAATTGGTCAGCCTGGGGAAGACCAAACTGACGGCGAACAACGTCCTGGCCAAACTCCGAGAGCAGGAGAGGAATTGGCTGACCCCCAGAGGCCTCAGAGTCGGAGAGGTGGTGTCCGACAATGGGGCAAACCTGGTCACTGCCATCAGCAGGGGAGACCTGACCCACATCCCCTGCCTGGCGCACGTCCTGAACCTGGTAGTCCAAAAGTTCCTGCGGACCTACCAGGGGATGGACTTGAGGCGGCAAGGAAGGTTGTGCGTCACTTCCGGCACTTGCCTGCAGCCGTGGCGAGCCTGGAAGAGGTGCAGAAGGAGCTGCACCTGCCACAGCACCGGCTCATGCTCGATGTTCCAACTCGCTGGAACTCCACCCTGGCGATGTTGGAGCGTTTGGTTGAACAGAGGCAGGCTGTCAGCCAGTACGTTGCACGAGCAACAGTTGCCTCCCTCACTGCAACTGGGCGTGCCGCCACCAACCTCCCGTCCATCATCTCCACGGAGGACTGGGGGCACATGCAGCAGGTGTGCTCAGTCCTGGCCCCCTTCCTGCAGGCCACCAACATGGTGAGCAGGGACCATGCAATGGTGTGCGAGTGGGTCCCCTTGGTGTGTGTGCTGGACAGGGCCCTGTATGCACTGGTGGAAGAGGGAGCGGCAGCCTTGGACCAGCAGGAGCTGCAGGCAGCTTCACAGGCCACCTCTGAGGAGGAGGGCTCGGAGTTGGTGGAGGTCCCTGACCTTGCTGCTAATGAGGGGGGGGGAGCAGCAGAGCGCAGCTGGACTGGTGCGGGGGTGGAGAGAGGATGAGGTGGAGGAGGCAGAGGAGGACAGCAATGTCGGCTCTGGTGCTGCCGATGATGTGCCAACAGACGTGGCCAGACTGTTCCCAATGGCAGCGCACATGCTGAGGTGCCTGCGCAAGGACCCAAGGGTGATCCAGATGAAGCAGAGGGAGGACATCTGGATCTGCATGATGCTGGACCCACGTCTGAAGGGGAAGCTCAGCCAGTTCCTGCCTGCAGGAGGAGACCGTGCGCAACAAATGAGGGATTTGCAGCTGTCCCTTGTTGAGCGCTTGCAGGAAGCCTTCCCTGAGCCATCCACCCCCACTGTCCAGCCAGCACAGAGGCAGCAGCAGGTGCCTGCATCCACCAGCAGCAAGCGCTCGCGCACCACAGACCTGCTGTCTCTGACACAAGAGCTCTACATGAGTGTAGAGCTGCCAAGGACTAGAGAGGAGGTGCCTGCAGCAGCATCCTTCTCCAGTCACAGGCAGCGCTTGACCCGCATGGTGGCTGACTACATGGGGTCCTTCAGCGGGCTTGACAGCGCGGCCCCTGTTGATCCCATGGAGTATTGGGTCAAGCACCTGCCGATGTTGAGCGAGCTTGCGCAGTACGCCCTGGAAGTGCTCTCCTGCCCCCCTTCCAGCGTACTGTCAGAGCGTTGCTTCAGTGGAGTGGTGGAGTCGTCACTGAGAAGCGATCTCGTCTGTCTCACAAGTCTGTGGACAGACTGACGTTTCTCAAAATGAACCAGGCTTGGGTGAAAGGCGAATTCATGGCCCCTGTTGTCGGCGAGAGGGGTACATGAAGTGACGACTGCCACACACATATACACCTGCTGCTGCTGCTGCTGCTGTTATATTTCATCCTGCTGTCTGTGTGTTTCCACTGCCAGGGAACACATTACAAGGTGCTGCTGCCCAAGCGCCACCAGCTATTACGCTCAAAAATAGCTGCATTAATTTGAAAAAAAAATAATTTTTTTTTAAATTATTTTAGAGGTGTCCGGGTTGAAAACTGTGCTGTCCCAATTGTGTATTGGACACAATGTGGGCTTCACGACCGCTGTCTGGAACCTCATGCTGTTCATTTACGGCCCTGGGACCACCGCTAGGACCCAGGGCCTACTATGTCTCGCTGCCTGCCCTCCTGCCTGCTGCCAAATGCCAGTCTGCCACACACACTTATCCTCCTCACGCTGCCTGCTGTTATATTTCCTCCTGCTGTCTGTGTCTCCTCTCCACTGCCAGGGAACACATTACAAGGTGCTGCTGCCCAAGCGCCACCAGCTATTACGCTCAAAAATAGCTGCATTATTTTGAATAAAAAATAAATAAATTGTAATTATTTTAGAGGTGTCCGGGTTGAAAACTGTGCTGTTCCAATTGTGTATTGGACACAATGTGGGCTTCACGACCGCTGTCTGGAACCTCATGATGTTCATTTATGGCCCTGGTACCACCGCTAGGTACCAGGGCCTATTATGTCAGTCACATCACACTGCCTGACACACATTACTCCTCCTCCTGTAGCTGCATTGAGCTTCTGCTGTCTGTGTGCTGCTACCACTGCCAGGGAGAACAGAACAAGAACTATTTTCTACTGCCACCTGCCCACCCACTCCTACCGAGTACCGACCGACTCTCCTACCGAGTACCGACCGACTATTACCACACACTACAAATAGCTGCAAGCCTGCAACTACTACTTCCTCCTCCTGCTGATGTCTGTGTTTTATCACCGCCAGGGTACACAGAAAAAGGCGCTGTGGCTTGCAATGTGCCAGTACCTACCTATTATGCCATCAACACAAATATAACTATGGTGTTATTACAATAAAATATTTCCAAAAATGAAGTAAAAAAAATATTACAAAAGAAAGGAAAACCAAGACACATAATATAATGATAGAGAAGAAGAGGAAGAAGAAGAAGAAGATGAAGAAGAAGAAGATATAGAAGAAGAAGAAGATATAGAAGAAAAAGATATAGAAGAAGAAGAAGAAGAAGAAGAAGATATAGAAGAAGAAGAAGATATAGAAGAAGAAGATGATGTAGAAGAAGATGAAGAAGATATAGAAGAAGAAGAAGATATAGAAGAAAAAGATATAGAAGAAGAAGAAGAAGAAGAAGATATAGAAGAAGAAGAAGAAGATATAGAAGAAGAAGATGAAGACGACGTAAATGAAGATTTCCAACTTACAACCATTTTGGACACACCTTCTCATGCAAACACTTTTCATGAAGTTAATTTACTTTTTTTTAAACCTTTTTTATAACTACTACATCACCACATAATCACTTCATGTTTTTCTTCATAAAAAAGGTGGTTTCATGCATCATTGACCTCCAATACAAGTTTTACAAGCTATTTAAGGCCAGCTCAAATATTTTACTCGAATACAGACTCGGATAGTGACGTCGGATATCCGAGGTCGAATCGGATATTCGATTACATCGGATATCCGACTTCGAGTGAATTCGGATAGTTTACTATCCGAATTCGACCGAACTCGAATAGGATAATGAGGTATCCGAGCAACACTGTGACCATCCCTGCATGCGATTTGAAAAGCGCAGCAGTGTGTACAGGCCCTTACACACAATTACTCAATTACCTAGTTTGTGAGCTTTGCGGTCTTTAGCATCAATAATTTGCATTGAAATTAAACAAATTTGATGGGCTGTTTGTGGCTCCACCCCCTTTTTTAAATTTGAACACCAGCCACCCAATGACCAACTGTACCAGGTTTGAGGCTTGTGCCATTAACAGTACAAGAACCGCAGCAACTAAATATTCCCCTTGAAAATCAATATGTGAATTTTGATTTGCTTTTGTAGGCTCCACTTACTTTTCTGAATGTTAATTCCAGTCACCCAGTGACCAACTGTGCAAAGTTTGAGAACACTGCCATTAACAGTGTAAGAATGGCTGCAGTTTACATTTTCCCAGTAAAATTTGTATTTGTCTCCACCCACTGATGTCCCGGCATTGCCCAGGTTTGTATTTGGCTAGTGTTGGCTGTGGCCGCTTTTTCTAACCCTAACACACAATTACTCAGTGACCAAGCTGTGAGCTTTGCGGTCTTTCGCATCAATAATTTGCATTGAAATGAAACAAATCTGATTGGCTCTGTGTGGCTCCACCCCTTTTTCTGAATTTGAACCCCAGTCACCCAATGACCAACTGTACCAGGTTTAAGGCTTTGTGCCATTAACAGTGCAAGAATGGCAGCAATTACATATTCCCCTTGAAAATCAATATGTGAATTTTGATTGGCTTTTGTAGGCTTCACCCGCTTTTCTGAATATTAATCCCAGTCACCCAGTGACCAATTATGCAAAGTTTGAGAACCCTACCATTTACAGTGTAAGAATGGCTGCAGTTTACATTTTCTCAGTGAAATTTGTATTTGTCTCCTCCTACTGGTGACCCGGCATTGCCCGATTATGTATTTGGCTGGTGTTGGCTGCACCCACTTTTCTAACCCTAACACACAATTAATCAATTACTCAATGACCAAGTGCGGTCTTTGGCATCAATAACGTGCATTAAAATGAAAAAAATCAGATTGTCTGTTTGTGGTTTTACCCCCTTTTATCAATTTACCGTATTTTTTGGACTATAAGACGCTCCTGACCGTAAGACGCACCTAGGTAAAGAGGACAAAAACCAGGGAAAAAATATATACTAAACCTAGTGCATCCATAGAGAAGGGGCATTGTGTGGATTATGCCCCCTGTGTACCTCATACCCTCTTGTCTCCCTGCGTCCTCCTGTGCCCCCATGTGTCCACCTCTGTCTTCCTTGTGTCCTCCTCTATGCCCCTTTGTGTCCCCCTTGTGTCCTACTTTATGCCCCTTTCTGTCCCCGCGTCCTCCTCTGCACAGGCACAGTACAGGGATTACTCGACATTGCGGAGGGTTGGAGGTTCGTATTGGCAGGCGTTCACAAGTCAGTAACTCCCTGCATTTGGACTATAAGATGAATTTCATTTTGCCCCCCAGTTTTGGGGGTAGCAAAATTGAGTCTTATAGTCCAAAAAATACAGTAAATCTCAGTGACCCAATGACCAACTGTACCAGGTTTGAGGTTCAATCCATTAAAAGTGCAAGAATGGCACCAATGAAATATTCCCCTTTAAAAACAATAGGTAATTTTTGATTGGCTTTTGTAGGCTCCACCCACTTCTCTGAATATTAATCCCAGTCACCCAGTAACCAACTGTGCAACGTTTGAGAACCCTACCATTAACAGTGTAAGAATGGATGTTGTTTACATTTTCCTAGTAAAATTTGTATTTGTCTCTGCACACTCATGACCCCGCGTTGCCCGTTTATGTACATGGCTGGTGTTGGCTGTAGAGATGTCCCGAATGGTTCACCGGCGAATGTTTCCAGGCGAAATTTGGGTGGTTCGCTTTCGGCGAAGGCGAACTTTTGCGGAAGTTCGATTTGCCCCATGATGCTCCATTGAGCACAACTTTGAACATCTACATTACAGTCAGCAGGCAAATTGTTGCCAATCAGACTACACTCACTGCTGGAGCCCCACCCCCCTTTATAAAAGGCAAGGTTATCCTGCCGTTTTACTCACTCGTCTGCCTACAGTAATTAATTAAGGGACAGCTACTGACAGACTCAGCTAGGGAGAACTTAGTTAGGCTCTTCTAGGCATGTTCCTAGCTGATTGTTATTCATTATATTCCTCCCTCACCCTAGAGGGAGGAGGGTCTTGTCTTCCAGGGAATTGTAGCATTTCAAAAGCCAGCTTACATACCTTGGGGAATTGAACCCAGGTCTGAGTTGCTTGGTAGGTAGCTCTCTTCACCACTATACCACAGGGTGAAGCCAGCCTAGCATGTACCATTATGATATATCCAAGAGAAAAATGAGCTTGCTTAGTGAAATGTAGGATTTCAAAAGCCAGCTTACATACATTGGCTGGGAATCGAACCCAGGTCTAGTGCTCGGTAGGCTGCTATCCTAACCATTATACCACCAACACAACACTCTACAATGCTACATGCTTCTCGCTGCGGCCAGAAGATACATTAACGTTACAGGAATTATTCCATTTATCACATTGGTCGCAGCGCAGACCGTAGAAGTGGCCAAACTTCGGGTTCTGGCCGTAACATATCCACGAGAAAAATTAGCTTGCTTAAGGATTTGTAGTATGTCAAAAGCCAACTCACATAGGCCAGGATTCGAACCCAGGGCTACCGATCTGTAGGCTGCTATCCTAACCATTATACCACCAACAAAACACACTACAATGCTACATGCTGAAGCCAGCCTAGCATGTACCATTATGATATATCCAAGAGAAAAATGAGCTTGCTTAAGGATTTGTAGTTTGTCAAAAGCCAACTCACATTGGCCAGGTATAGAACCCAGGCCTACCGCTCTGTAGGCTGCTATCCTAACCATTATACCACCAACACAACACACTGCAATGCTACATGCTGAAGCCAGCCTAGCATGTACCATTGTGATATACCCAAGAGAAAAATGAGCTCTCTCTCTCACTCTCTAGGACTTGATGCCATTAAAGTGATTTTTTAGCTTAAAACCATCAATGGATACTGGCAGAATTTCACAGACAATTTTGGAATTCTGCCGGATTGAAAAAGCAATTCCGTTCTGACCAAACTGAATGGAATGACCAATTTCCGCCCAAAATTGCGGAAAATACAATTCTGCGGAAAACAGTGACCATCCCTACGAGAGAGAGAGAAAGAGAGAGAGATGAATCTACATGGCTATCTGGGGTTCTCTTCGGACAACTGTTGAACACAAAAGGCAAGGCCATGCCTGGGCTTGAACCACCAACCTTTCAGTTAACACCCAAACACACTAACCAATTGTGCCACAAAGACTGTGTACCGCAAAGACTGTGCACGCAGTTGCTGTTGAATGATTTTATGGGGATGTATGTGTGTCTTTTGGAGGGAGGAAGTAAGTCTGCTCCAAGAAGTTTCAGCATTTAGTGTTGGTGGTATAATGGGTAGGATAGCAGCCTACAGAGTGATAGGTCTGAGTTCTATTCCTGGCCAATGTGAGTTAGCTTTTGACATACTACAAATCCTTAAGCAATTTTCTCTTGGATATATCATAATGGTACATGCTAGGCTGGCTTCAGCATGTAGTGTGTTGTGTTGGTGGTATAATGGTTAGGATAGCAGCCTACAGAGCAGTGGGCTTGGGTTCTATTCCTGGCCAATGTGAGTTAGCTTTTGATATACTACAAATCCTTAAGCAATTTTCTCTTGGATATATCATAATGGTACACGCTAGGCTGGCTTCAGCATGTAGCATTGTAGTGTGTTGTGTTGGTGGTATAATGGTTAGGATAGCAGCCTACAGAGTGGTAGGCCTGGGTTCGATTCCCGGCCAATGTGAGTTAGCTTTTGACATACTACAACTCCTTAAGCAATTTGATCTTGTATATATCATAATGGTACATGCTAAGCTGGCTTCAGCATGTAGCATTGCAGTGTGTTGCTCCTGGCTGATTGTTTTCCAGGGATTTGTAGGATGTCAAAAGCCAGCTTGCATACATTGGCCAGAAATCAAACCCAGGGCAACTGCTTTGAAGGCAGCTATGCTCACCACTATACCACCACCAACACTACATGCTGAAGCCAGCCTAGCACGTACCATTGTGATATACCCAAGAGAAAAATGAGCTTGCTTAGGGATTTGTAGGATGTCAAAAGCACCCTCACATACATTGGCCATGAATCGAACCCAGGTCAACTGCTTTGAAGGCAGCTATGCTCACCACAATACCACCACCAACACTACATGCTGAAGCCAGTCTAGCACGTACGATTGTGATATACCCAAGAGAAAAATGAGCTTGCTTAGGGATTTGTATGATGTCAAAAGCACCCTCACATACATTGGCCATGAATCGAACCCAGGTCAACTGCTTTGAAGGCAGCTATGCTCACCACTATACCACCAACACTTCATGCTGAAGCCAGCCTAGCATGTATCATTATTTATATACTGAAGAGAAAAATGAGCTTTCTTATTTGCCTTATTTGCTAGATGAAAGCAGTGGGACACATGATGATACTGCTTACATGCTTCAATTCAAGAGTTCAGAAAGATCATGTACCCCCCTGGATGATGCTTGTGTAACACACACAGCAAAGGACAGCAATTTAAAGTCTGGAAGATTCCAGGGCAAGAATGGGAAGGATGAAAATCTAGGTGGCCATTCAACTATTCCTGCTAACCTAAAGCTTACTTGTGTCTTACAACACATTGGTTTAAGACTTTACCAAATCCAATGCTCCAATATGGGGAAGCTTTGCTGTTTGCTGTTTTTTTTTTAAGTGTAGTGTCACAGTTCACTCATCTCTTCAACTACAAGAAAGGCCCAGGAGTAGTCTTAGCTACCGTAATATCTATGTTACGGCAGGGCCCTTATTACACTTTCTCTTACAGGGCTATGGAAACCGTTTTGCCCATGCGACAAAGCGAGGTGCAAAAATGAAATCATGCCTAGCAGAGGATGGTTTAAATCCATCAACCTCTGGGTTATGGGCCCAGCACACTTCCGCTGCACCACTCTGCTGCCACACAGTGAATGCTTCGTTGTAGGAAAAAGTGGTGTTAAACTTCTTGGACCAGACTTACTTCCTCCCTCCAAAAGACACACATACATCCCCATAAAATCATTTAGCAGCAACTGCATACACATTCTCTGTGGCGCAATCAGTTAGCACATTCGGCTGTTAACCAAAAGGTTGGCTTCAGCCTGTAATGTTAGTGGACCTGGGTTTGCTTCCCGGCCAATGGTGGTATAGTAGTAAGCATAGCTGCCTTCCAAGCAGTTGACCTGGGTTCAGTTCTTGGCCAATGTAGGTGAGCTTGCTTTTGACAGCCTACAAATCCCTGGAAGACAAAATCAGAGAGAGAGAGAGGGAGGAGGGATTACACATGCAGTAGTTTAGGCCAGCAATTTAGCATAGAATGTCATTTCTGCCCTTAAAACAGTGCTTTGCATGAAAACTAAAACATTTTCCGGGACTTTTGACGTCTATCCCACCCAACCATGTCTTCCTCCAGGTGTTAGATGCCTTGAAACATCTTTTCCATCACTTTCCTGGCCAGCATAATTTTTTCAAATTTTTCAAGTTTGCCTCCCCATTGAAGTCTATGGCGGTTCGCGAACGTTCGCAAGTTCGCAAACTTTTGCAGGGGTTCGGGAACCTAAAATCGGAGGTTCGGGCCATCTCTAGTGATTAACCGTGCAACATTTAAGAGCCCTACCATTAACAGTGTAAGAATGGCTGCAGTTTATATTTTCCCAGTGAAATATGTATTTGTCTCCACCCACTGATGACTCGAGGTTGCTCGGGTATGTATTTGGCTAATGTTGTCTGTGACCACTTTTTCTAACCCTAACACATAATGGCCCTGATGCAATTGTCAGACTCGCCAGTGTTAAACGCTGGTGAGTCTGATAATCAGGCTACTATAAAGTCGCCTGATCCATTTGCATTTAGCCCTAGGCAGGGTGCTAAAAGAACTCGCTTGGGCGATATTATCGCCCAGCAAGTTCCTTACACCCTATCCTATTACACTTTGCATGCCTCCGGGAAGCGATGCTTCCCGGCAGACATGACCGTTAGCTTAGACCTGCAAAAAGCAGGTCTAAACATGCTAACGTACGACATCGCCGCTGCATCTGGGGGTCTCCTTTAATAAGGAGACCCCCAGAGCTCCCCGCCGGCCGCCGCTCATCTCCGTAACCCCCCACAAAGCTAAATGCTTAAATTCCTTACCGCCGCTTTACACCCGTCGGCCGCCGCAAGTCCCCGCTGTGTAATTACAGTGTACGAGTTACTGTAATTACAGTCACTAATAACAGAGTCCCGGCAAAGCATCTTTGATTCAGCCGCCGGGGCTCCCCATTGGTTCACAGGCTGGACCAATAAAACCACCGACAGGAAGACGACGCAAGTGGCGGAAGCGCAACCCACAGGGAGGTAGCGGAGGTCCGAGTGGCAGTGGGACCCAAGATGACTCCTCCTCGGGATCGTCAGGTGCCCGCCAGGCAGATGGGCAGAAGGTTTTTCGGGAAACAGGGGACTCCTTCTACCCCGCAGCCGGAGGATCAGGCGTAGCAGGCGCCCAAGGGGGGAAAGGACAGGCACAGCAACGCAAGAACCCACGACAACCCATCCCAAGAGATCAGTACCCCAAGAGGGGCCGACAAGGGGGGAGGTGAGTAACCTGGTGGTTAACCTCTCCAAGTATACTTTGAATGAGATGGAATCAAGTGTGTTACAGAAAGGTTTGGGGTATGTGCCTGCTTCCCCTGTCAACCATTTCGAGTGGGAAGTGGATTTTTATAGATTTGTGCGCTGTCTCAAGTTAAAAGTACATTTTAAAGATGAAGTTGGGAATGCACAGCAGGATGCTGACTGTGGCTTATATAAGAAGAGCACTTGGACCCCGGATGTTAAATGCAGTGCCATTGACACGTTTGAGTCAGTTGTTGCAAGTGAGGTTGCTAAAGTGTTTGAAAGTGCTAAACAGAAGAGGTTTAGAGATAACCTGTCCCCCAATGAGAGACATGCCCTAAAGTCATTGTCTGGGAATAAAGATATATTTATTACGAAAGCTGACAAGGGTGGGGCAACAGTGGTCCTGGATAGGACATCTTATGTGGCAGAGGTAGAGAGGCAGCTGGCCGTCCCGGGGCATTACAAACTTTGTGATTACAATCCCACTTGGGAAATTAAAAGAAGGGTAGATGTGATGGTCGGTGAAGCCCTTTTATTAGGGACCATTGACAAATCCACAGCTACCTTTCTAATAACTGATCATCCACAGGTGCCAGAGTTGTACCTATTGCCAAAAATTCACAAGAGTTTAGTTGATCCCCCGGGTCGTCCAATTGTCTCGAGTATTAATTCTGTGCTGTACCCGTTGTCCAAATACATTGATTCTTTTCTACAGCCTCTCGCTGAAAAGATTCCAACATGTCTTAAAGATACAACTGATCTATTAAATAGGTTGAATGCATTTGAGGATGTACCTGATGATTTGTTGCTCTGCACCTTGGATGTTCAGAGCCTGTTCACCTCCATACCCCATGGTGAGGGGATGGAGTGTATTGAGAACAGGCTGCTGGAAACCGGTATGCATCACAACAAGATTTATTTTTTGATTGACTGTCTAGAATTGATGTTAAGACAGAACTACTTTCAGTTTGGGGACAAATATTATGTACAAACACAGGGTACGAGTATGGGGTCCCCGGTGGCCCCTTCTTATGCAAATCTGTTTTTAACTGACTTGGAGAATTGTATGTTCATTCGAAATCCAGCATATGAGCAGCAGCTATACGGATACTTCAGATTCGTGGACGATATTCTCATTCTATGGCTCGGGACAGAGAGTTCTTTTAGATCCATGGTGGAGGATGCAAATCGTATGCACCCAACCATAAATTTTACCGCTGAATGCTCTAGTAAGAGCATTGATTATTTAGACGTGACCATTTTGAAAAGCGACGGGAAATTTTGTACTAAACTGTTTAGGAAACCGACGGAGAGGAACAATCTCTTGAGAATGGACAGTTTCCATGATGATCGTTTAAAAAAAAGTATACCCAAAGAACAATTTTTAAGGGCACGTCGCATCTCGTCCACCGATTCTGAATATCGGGAGGCTGCTGCCCGGCTGATTACTAATTTTGAGGAGAAAGGTTTTAAAAGAGCTAGTCTGGTTAAAGTAAGTGAGGAAGTGGCCACTGATGAGCGAGATTCATTGTTGAGACCAAGGGAAAGAAAGTCTAAAGACAGGAGCAGAATCCCTTTTGTTCTCCATTATGGACATTTGTCTGGGAGAATTAGAGCGATTGTATGCAGATATTGGCCAATCTTACAAAAGGATGCTGATTGTGGAAGGTTATTCAAAGATTACCCCTTATTTGCATATAGGAGGGGTAGAACAATTGCTAATCAGGTGTGCAAACGTGTGGTTGATAAAACACCTACATTGGTAGGGCGAAGGGGAACCCACGCATGTTGTTCGTGCAATTGTTGTTCCGCTATTATACGTGGGGAATATTTGTCTCACCCCCACACGGGTCAGAGAGTTGCGGTCAAGGGAAGTTTTAATTGCAATACGACCCACGTTGTTTATGCACTTAAATGCCCTTGCGGACTCGTTTATGTGGGTGAGACAACTCGAAATGTGAAGGTCCGCATCCAAGAACATAAACGCAGTATTGCAGAGGTCCGAAAAAACCTTGAAAAAGGTGTTGAGAAACAGAATGTACCTGTGGGTCGACATTTTGTTCAGGCCGGACATACTGCATCTCAGCTGAGGTGGATGGTGTTAGATTCTGTCCCTCCTCTGAGAAGAGGGGGTGATAGAGAAAAGGTGTTGCTCCGCAAAGAAGTGGAGTGGATTAGTAAATTGGATTGTGTGAGCCCTAGGGGCCTGAATGAATATGTAAGCTATAAGTGCTTTCTGTGATTTCTTTTTAGGAAAGAATAACTGGTGGGATTATATTTGCTGCGGGAAATACTGATGACCCCTCCACAGTTTATTGCAGGGTAGACGGTATAGTAGTTCCCTGCATAAGAATTGTATATATTGTCTACTATGTATGCTGATGATGTGATGTCAATTATGCATGCTAATGATGTGATGTTTTACACTTGGGTGTGACTACCTGGATGGGCAGTCCTATATATTGGGTGGAGTTGTGTGGGATGGTACACTTGAGGAAGGGTCAGGTGACCCGTAACATGTATGTGTCCATGCTCAATAAACAAACTGAAGTTTGAAGCCTGTGGAGTGCCTTTTTCTACATGATTGAAGATTGTTGGTCAGCAGGAGTGGTGTACCTGCAGTGAGAAGTGCACCGGCGAGTGCTGCCTTATCCAGGTGGCTTGACTGAAATCTAAGGTAACCATTGAACTATAGTTCTTTTGGATAGATTGATGGTCATTATCCATCATTTTGTATGTCAACAATGTGGAAATTAGTGCATCATGGAAGCAACAAGTTTCTGAGTGATTAACCACCGAGGGGGTGGAGTTTGGGGTATTTGGATGGCTAGTTATGTTGTATTTTGCACTGTGTTGGTGTGTATGTCTTTCTGCTTCATGCCTTGACAAAGGGGGCCCAGAGGGGCCCTGAAACAATTGTCGGCCTTGCAGGTCAGACATTTTTGCTTGTATATGTGATGGGACAGTAAACGCTTTACACGTTACATAGGTACATAGTTATTTGGGTTAAAAAAGACATATGTTGTTCCTGCAAGTCTGTATGCGGACTCCTCCTTCGAACCACTACTTTTTGTGCAACATGACTTTTAGTGGGCTGCAGTTTTGTATGTGAGCCCAGTTCGACAACACTACCTTCTGTATCTCAAGCAGTAATGGAAATCTACACAGATCAGCTTGGCAGGCAAGGTTTGAGATACTCCAATGGTCATGGAGGAGGTTTTTGCAGAATTCCAGGTGGAATATTTTTATTGTGCTGTCCTTTTGATTGATCTGGGTAGGTGGTTGGGCACCATACTTCACTTCTATAGAGTAGGATCGGGGTGATGACACTGTCAAAGACTTTTGGCCAGGCCTTTACCGGTGGTTTGAGGTTGTACAATTCTTTCCTGATAGCGTAGAACTTTTGGCATGCTTTGGCTTTTAGGGACTCTATGGCTGGCTTGACGCTTTTTAGTAGAGATGGTTAATATGGGCTCTGAATAGAAATCGCAAGCAGACAGAAGTTGATTTTACCTTGGATTGGGTCACTAGGAATAAGACATCAAAATAGGCATTTTTTTGTGAGAAGAAATTATACAAAAAAATACATAGAATTTTTGCAAAGTACTAATTCTTGTAGGCTACATTGACTTAAAATCTTTTCAAGAAATATCTTGTTTTCAGATTTAATATTAATTTGTGAAAAAAATCCATATTCACCCTTGCCTACTCCTTACGACCATAACAACTTTAGGCCCATAGCCCTGACGTCAGTCATCATAAAAACCCTGGAGAAGGTAGTCCTATTCATCCTTAAGCTTTCCTCCTTGCCCCTGCTAGACCTTTTTTAATGCGCCTACAGGTCTAATAGGTCCACTGACAATATCATAAATATCGGTCTGGAGTATATCTTTGACCACCTGAAAAGAACAGACACATATGAAACAATATTACTCCTGGATTTTATCTCAGCTTTCAATACCATCTACCCACGCATTCTCTAGGAAGACCTTGCCATACTGGGAGTTCACCCCACCCTTCACCATTGGATCATGGACTTCCTAACCAATAGGACCCAGGTCGTTATTCGTTAAGCTGGGGGATATCTACTCACAAGAAATGGTCACCAACACTGGGGCGCTCCAGTGCTTTGTCCTGTCTCCACTGCTGTTCTCCCTTTATACAAATAACTTCAGATTAATTGCAGACTGTGTCAAGGTCATTAAGTTTACCAATGACACCACCATTGTCGGTCTCGTCGGGAATTTGCCACCGGTGCAAGGAAAACAGGCTAGTGCTCAACACTGCAAATACTGTCGAGCTGCTCATTGATTTCAGGAAGTCTGCCCACACCGCACCTCCAAACTACATTGACAGCAATGAGATGGCGAGAGTACCCTGTGCCCGCCTCCTGAGCCCCATCATCTCTTTTGAAAGAGACTCTTTTTCCTCCGTCAACTGAGAAAGTTTGGCATGGCCCAGGAGATCCTGACAAGTTTCTACTCCACCACCATTGAATCTATCATCTGATTTTACATCTTGGTCAGGTATGCCAGTGCCACTGCTGGTGACAGGCAAAAACTGCAGAGTGTCATCAGGTCTGCAGAGCGGATCATTGGTGGGCCCTTCCCTTCACTCACCCAACTATACAGCTCCAGACTGCGCTTTAGAGCACTGAGGATTGCCAGCGACCCCTCTCACCCAGGTCACTGGTTTTTCAGCCCTTTTCCATTGGACCGGAGACTACGGGCCATTTGCACCCAAACCACTAAATACAGGAACTATTTTTTTCCCTTGTCTGTCAACCTCCTGAACTCTCTGCACATTCTGTCCCCCGGAGCTGCGGCCAACCAGTCAACCTGTCCACTTGACTAACTGATCAGACCTTTTCTGTGCCACTTCATGTGAACTTTTTTGTATGATGTATACTGTGCTCTTAGTTTTTTTTTTTTAAATCACATGTTGTGAAACCTCCTGTATCTCTCCTTTACTTGAGCTATGTATTGGATAGTGCCCAACCCAGTCATGCTTGGCGAAATAAACAATTCTGATTCTGATTATATGTGGGCTATAAATGGTAAAGCTGAATCTCTTTTATGTATATGAAACATTCCCAAATAAAATGTCATATACAGTAATATATACTATTTTTAAGTAGTAAAGAAATGACAGTATATAAATGTTTTATGTATGGAACATAGCAAATAAAGGGTATACATATGGTAAGTGTTTTGTTAACGTATCATAAACAGGGATGCTCGGATGTGCCTCATCCACGAATTCGGCAATCCGCGTGGTTGCAAAAAAAAAATCTGCATTCGGCCCCGCCGCATGCGGATTTTCGTCCGCGTCCACGCAACCACGCGGATTTTCTGCCATGAATGATTCCCGCCCGGAGGCGGATTTTCTTTTAACGTTAATAACAAAGCCCCCATACATGCTACAATCCCCCAAATTGCATGGATTATCGAGGTGATAAGGGGCAACATAACTTCAACATAAAAAATTCCCCAAATTTTTTTTTTCTAGAGAAAATGGATTTTTAAAGTGAAATCAACACTTTAAATGGGGCTATTAATTGGTAATAAGTGGTTTTAAAAAGGGATATACGCGTTAAGCAGTCAAAGAGGTGAAGGCGAGTTCCAATGGCACTTGGCGGCGAAGGTACCGCTGGAGGAGGATGAGTGGCTGACGGCAAAAAGGCCCCAGAGAGGTTTTTGTAATTTTTTTTTTTTTTTTTTGCAGCAATTAGCAATGACATCACAGCAGAGTTGTCAGTGGACACGGGCAGTGTGAACGTAGAGTGCAGTGGTGGTAGCGACTGAGTCAGGAGAAGGACTATGCGGGCGGTCAGTTCAGCAGCACAGAAGGACCACGGCAACATACTGGTAGTAGTAGTAGCAGCACAGCGTCATAGTGCTGGCCAAAAAATTAAATGCACCCGGTGACCCGGGCAGTGTGAACGCAGACAGAGTACATTGGTGGAAGCGACTGAGTCAGGAGGAGGAGGACAATGCGGGCGGTCAGTTCAGCAGCAGCAGCACAGAAGGACCATGGCAACATACTGGTGGTAGTAGTAGCAGCACAGCGTCATAGTGCTGGCCAAAAAATTAAATGCACCCGGTGACCCGGGCAGTGTGAACGCAGACAGAGTGCATTGGTGGTACCGTGGTAGCGAGTCAGGAGGAGGAGGACAATGCGGGCGGTCAGTTCAGCAGCAGCAGCACAGAAGGACCATGCCAACATACTGGTGGTAGTAGTAGCAGCACAGCGTCATAGTGCTGGCCAAAAAATTAAATGCACCCGGTGACCCGGGCAGTGATAACGCAGACAGAGTACATTGGTGGAAGCGACTGAGTCAGGAGGAGGAGGACAATGCGGGCGGTCAGTTCAGCAGCACAGAAGGACCATGGCAACATACTGGTGGTAGTAGTAGTAGCACAGCGTCATAGTGCTGGCCAAAAAATTAAATGCACCCAGTGACCCGGGCAGTGTGAACGCAGAGTGTAGTAGCAACTGAGTCAGGAGGACAAAGCGGGCGGTCAGTTCAGCAGCTCAGAAGGAGGACCATGGCAACTTACTGGTAGTAGTACCATAACACCAAAAAATTAACCAAGGTAGGCACTAGGCAGGTAGTAACTGTCTTTATAAAGGCAGGCATAGTTAACAACAGCACAAGCAGCAGCCACTTCATGTCCCCCTGTGTCCAACAATAGGGGCCAGGAACTCACCGTCCACCCAAGCCTGGTTGATTTTCAGGAAGGTGAGTTTGTCCACAGAGGCGTGGGAGAGCCGAGAGCGCTTCTCTGTGACCACGCCACCGGCCGCACTAAAGCATCTCTCTGAGAGGACACTGGAAGGAGGGCAGGATAGGAGTTCCAGGGCGTACTGGGAAAGCTCTCTCCAGATGTCCAGTCTCTTGACCCAGTACTCCAAGGGGTCCACGGGGCTGTCGGTGTCATTGAGCCCGCTGGATCACCACATATAGTCAGACACCATGGTGGTCAGTCGTTGCTTGTGCTGGTTGGTGGTGGATGCTGTGGCGGGCCGTGACAATTAATAATGGCGCACAGCGCCAGGGGAATACAAAGGGCGCCCCATAGACTTACATTATATAACGCTATTTAGCGTTATAAGTGTTAAAAAATGGCGCAGGCAGTGTGCCTTACACTTATAACGCTAAATAGCGTTATAAGTATTCAAGAATGCAGCGGGGGTCAGGGGTGGAGAGAGGCAGCGGGACACTGGAGGGCATAGGCATCGGGGGAGGATGTGCAGAGGCATACGTTACCTTGTCCCGGCCGCCGATCGCTCCTTCCCTCCGCTCCTGCACTTCTTCCATTCGTTTACTGTAGTCCTGCAGCCGGCCAATCACCATGTGGCTTCAGTCTCCGCATGCTGATTGGCCGGCTGCAGGAATACAGCAAACGAATGGAAGGAGCGGAGGGAAGGAGCGATCGCCGGCCCAGGACAAGGTAACGTATGCCTCTGCATACATCCGCTGCCTATGCCCTCTAGTCTCCCGCTGCCTCTCTCCCCCAGCCCTGCATGTTTATCATGGCGCACCGCTCTGCAATCAATGTAGCATAAAACGAAATTTACCGTTTTATTGTATTTACATTAAAACGGTAAATAGCGTTTTATGATACATTTATCGGCAGAACGGTGCGCCATTTTTCTCCCTGCGCCATTTTCGGATGGACCCGTGGCGGGCACCTCTGTTCTGGGCTGCTGCACTGCATACAGGCTCTTGCTTAGGCTCTTCAGGTCTCCGGGGCGCCAGTTGCTGCTGCTGCTGCTGCTGGTGGTTGTTGTTGTGCTGCTAGTGGCAATGGCAGGCACCTCTTGCTGGCTTGGCAGAGCACTTACAGTGTGGGTGGAAGGCTGGGGGAATGCTTCCAGTAGTCTGCGCACAAGGGCCTCCTTCAACTCCCTTATGCGTTGCTCGGTGGTGGATGGCGTCATTAAGTCTCCCAGCTTCCCCTTCAGACGGGGATCAAGCATCAAGGTAATCCAGATGTCCTCCCTTGAACGCATCTGGATCACCCGGGGGTCCCTGCGAAGGCAGCGCAACATGTGCACAGCCATGGGAAACAAGTGGGCCCTGCCAGCAAGATCTTCCTCATCCTCGCCATTGTCCCATAACGCATGCCTGTCCTCTTTCTGTGCCATGTCGTTGTCCTCCTCAAACCGCCATCCATGTACAACGCCTGCTGCACTCTGCTCCTTCTCCTCCTCCTCATTCAGGTTAGGGACCTCCAACTCTTCCACTACCTGCTGTGAGCCCTCCTCTGAGCTGGACTGTGCTGCCATCTGCTCCTGTTCTTCCAACTGCCTCAGGGCTTCATCCCCACGCTCAATTAAATTGTCCATTGCCTGCTCCAGTAGACAAACCAAGGGCACCCACTGGCACACAGAGGCCCACTCCTTACTGACCATCTTGGTTGCCTCCAGGAAGGGACTCAGCACCAGGCATACTTGCTGCATCAGTGTCCACTGAGTGGCAGTAATCATGGGGACTTGCTGGTTGCTGGGGACACTTGGGTCTAGCATGTAGGCCCTAAGAGCCAGCCTGTGCTGACACAGCCGCTCCAACATGGCCAGAGTCGAATTCCAGCGAACTGACATGTCGATGATCATCCGGTGTTGTGGCCTTCCATACTGCTGCTGTAAGGTGGACAAGAGTGCAGAGGCAGTGGCTGACAGGCGGAAAAAGCGTACCACCGCCCGGGCATCCTGCAGCAGCTCGCTCATCCCCTGGTAGGTGCGCAAGAAGCGCTGCACCACAAGATTGAGCACGTGGGCCAAGCAGGGGATGTGCTGGAGGTTTCCCTGCTGCACTGCTGCCACCAGGTTGGCCCCGTTATCGGCTGCCACATACCCCACTTCCAGGCCTCTGGGGGTCAGCCACCTCCGCTCCTGCTTCCTGAGGGTGGCCAGGACGTTGGTGGCCGTAAGCCTCTCCTTCCCCAGGGTCACCAATTTTAAAAGGGCTTGGCAGTGCCGAGGCTTGGCGCTGCTGCTGCCGAGGCGAGCTTGCTTTCCGGGTGCAGAGGGAGTGTCGTGACAGGACCCTTCTGCATCCCCCCTGATCCCGCGCGGTGGCACCATTAGCTGGGCTGATGCGCTCTTGTCCTCCCTCCCTTCCATCAGTGTCACCCAGTGGGCCGTAAAGGACAGGTAGCGACCTGTCCCAAATCTGCTACTCCACGAGTCCATGGTCACGTGGACCCGCTTGCCCACAGAGTAGTCCAGGGAACGGGCCACGTTTTCCACCGCAAACTTGTGGAGTGCTGGGATCGCGCTCCTGCTGGAATAGTGGCGACTGGGGACTTGCCACCCGAGGATGCCAAATTGGAGCAGCGTCCGCATGGCGCTCCCCTCCTGCACCAGGGAGTAGGGAAGCAGCTGTGATGCCATGGTCCGGGCCAGCAAGCCATTTAGTTTGCGGATCCGCCTGTGGCTTGGAGGCAGAGGCTTGGTCAGACCCTGAAAGGTGTCGCTCAGCAGCGTCTGACGACGCTGGGATGCAGGGGAGACAGAGGAGAGAGACGAACACTGGCTGCCAGCCTCAATGTCTGTGTCCTGAGTAGCCGAGGTGGAAGAGTGTTTGCGTGCTACTACTGCTGCTGCTGTGGGGGATTCACGACCCTGAGGGAGGGATGATGCTGCTGCGCTGGTGGGCCTTCTGCTCTCAGTAACCCCTGCCAGCAGTGCTTGCTTCCTCTTAAAGTCTGCATACTCGCGGCAGTGGCGGCTTCTCAGGTGGCCCTGGAGGGATGAGGTACCCATCTTGCTCAGACTTTTCCCACGGCTCAGTCTTTTGCTGCATAACCTGCACACAGCATACCTTTTGTCATCAGTACATTCCTCAAAGCAATCCCACACTGGTGACTTTAATTTACTGCGGCCCCCACTAGCAGAGGGTGCAGCGGAACAATGTGTGGTAGTAGTTGCAGGGGGTTGCATGGTGGTGGTGCCGGCTGAAGCAGTGTCCTGTCTACTTCCTCCACGCCCACTGCTGCCGATGCCCCTGCACCTGCCTGACATATGGCGATATCCTTGCCTAGGCCGAGGTGACTCGTCATCCTGCTCTGCCTCTGACCATTCTTCCACGGACTCAGCAGGCTGCACATAGTTAGGGTCCACAACGTCGTCATCATCAGCAGCATCATCATAATCCAGCTCTTCCTCTGACTCCCCCGCCTCCTCTTCTGTCCCTACATCCCCAGACACAGACCCCTCTTCTTCATCACCAGAACTCAACAACGCTTGTGATTGTGGCCCGATCTCAATCTCTGCCACATCAGTCCCCAGTAAGTCCTGAGCTTCTTGCATCAGCAGGTTCCCAGAAGCCGGACTGAGGGACAGAACGCTGTCATCCTGGGAGGGCTGCTGACCAGTGGGTGCTGGGGTGGATGTCACAACAAGCGTGGGACGTTGGCTGCTACTGCTGCTGCTGATTGGAGTGGTGCTCACAGTAGAGGTCTGGGAGGAAGTCATGATGTCCATGAGTACATCAGGTTCCATTTGCTCAACCACCACACGGGGACCAGAAACTTTAAAATATTTGGACAATGGCGTCTGCTGACTCGGCCCAGGCTTTGCTGCCCTCCTTTCTGCTGCATCACGACCACGTACAGCTGGGCGTCCTCTCCCTGGACGTGGAGCAGTCCCAGAAGTGGCTGAGGCAATTGAACTCCCTTTCCTCTCACCCCGCGAAACCCTGCCAGACATGTTGCTAGTAATGAATCACTGGATGCAGTGGGCACAGTACAAGGTCACTGAAGGATGCACCAGGCACAGTACAACGGCACTGAAGGATGCAGTGGGCACAGTACAAGGTCACTGAAGGATGCAGTGGGCACAGCAGTGGGCACTGGATATACAACTAGGTCACTGAAGGATGCAGTGGGCACACAAGGATGTCACACTGTGTAATGAGATGCTCATATGCCAGCGAGCGAGCAGTGGGCACTGGGCATGGCACAAGGTCACTGACAGAATGAATGAACAGTGCTGGCAGAGAGTGGCGGCGCCGGCGGTGTGACTGGCTGCCTGCAAATAGTACAAGTGTATAACTGTCACTGGAATATGCAAGTGAACACTGCAGCAGCTGCACTAACCTGCCTGCCTGCACTACACACAGATAATCCCCACTCCCACTACACTGACTACATTGCAGCACTGAACCTGCCTGCACTACACACAGTTAAATAATCACTAGACTCCCACACTCCCACTACACTACACTGACTACAACTAACTTCAGCAATCACTCACTGACTAGCTAACTGTGTACAGTATAAGAGCAGTGTTAGCAAAAAAAAACGCTTTGTTTTTAACACAATAAATGCACTTGCTCAAACAACAATGGCCTGGAGATAATCCTCTCAGCACCACAGTCTAGCAAGGACAGAGCTTTTCCATCATGGCCGCCGCTTTATATTCAGGAGGGGAGGGCATAGCTCCCCTCCTGTGATTGGTTGCTAGGGCCTGGCTGGCCTGCAATGTGTCACTTCCGCATGGTTTGACGCATTTCCACAAACCACGACTTCAGCGCCGGGTTTCACGAGCGTGAATGCGGATTTCTGTCCGCATTCACGCGTAGCCGAAGCAGATTTTCGTGGTTGAAAATCTATTCACGGATTTTCGTGTCCGAGGCGGAATGCGTCAAAATGGTCGTGAATCCACGCGTAAGCGTGATCACGACCTGGCGGTGAGCACCACTGATCATAAAAAGTGCAACATGAATGTTTCAAACACAAAAAAAATTACCAATTGTCAAGTGGTCAGGCAAAAACTTCATTTTTTATTATCTGCTAAGGACCACACACACATGGCAAAGCAATACATGAAAGTAAAACTCTCAACAGCAATTTCACATATACCATTGTGAGTAATTGTATGGGGTCATTTTCTGCTACAAATTTCTTTCCTAGTGTTGAGCTCAGGTTTGAGAAGCATAATATAACATTTTGGGAAAAATATGCAGGTCAATAGTCCAGCATTGGAGGTCAGAATGGCGAATACCTCCACAGCCACCATGTATTTCCCTCTGGTGCTCAGATAGGCCGGGATCATGGCAATCCAGACACTGCAGAACACCAGCATGCTGAACGTGATGTACTTGGCCTCATTAAAGCTGTCCGGTAATGTCCTCACCATGAAAGCCAGGAGAAAACTCACAGCTGCAAGAAATCCCATATAACCCAACATGGAGTAGAAGCCAATCACTGACCCCTCATTACACTGAACAATGATCTTCCCAGGATAAGTGTACATGTCATTCTCCTGATAAGGGGGAGATAATGACAGCCAAATGGCACAAATCATAAATTGGATGGAAGAACTGATCAGGACCAAAGTGTTGGATACTTTGAATGTGGCCCATTTTCTCCAGTAGCTGCCAGGCGTGGTGGCTTTGAAGGCAATGCAGACAGTGACAGTCTTGGCCAGGAGACAGGAGACAGAGATGGAGAAGAACACCCCAAATGACACTTGTCTCAGCATGCAGGTTATATCCACAGGACGTCCGAGGAACAAGAAGACACAGAGGAGGCTCAGCAGGAGGGAGGTCAGGAGAATGAAGCTCACAGTCCGGTTATTGGCTTTCACTACTGGAGTGTCCCAGTAATAAATAAATATCCCCAATATAAATAGTGTCATGGCTAAAAGTAGTAAGGTAATGAGTAAAAATATTAAAGACAGAACATCATTGTCATAGGACAGAAATTCATATGTTTTGAGAATACAAGTCACTTTCTCTTTATCAGGCCACTTTTTCTCGGGACACTTGAAGCAGTTCTCACTATCTGCAAAGAAAACATGTAATACAAATAATTTATGTATTGCTTTGAATGGGTTTATGATGGAGATTTAAAAACTACACGACTGAAATCAACATTAAAAATAGCTATAATAAAATACATAAAACAAATCTTATTGGCTGTTTGTGACTCCACCCCCTTTTTCAGAATTTTAACCCCAGTCACCCAATGACCAACTGTACCAGGTTTGAGGCTTGTGTAGTTAACAGTGCAAGAATGGTGCAATTAAATATTCCCTTTGAAAGTCGATAGGTGAATTTTGATTGGCTTTTGTAGGTTTCCACCCACTTTTCTGAATACTAATCCCGGTCACCAACTGTGTAAACCTTGAGAACCCTACCAATAACAGTGTAATAATGGCTGCAGTTTATATATTCACAGTAAAATTTGTATTTGTCTCCGCCCACTGATGACCGGTTATGTATCTGGCTGGTGTTGGCTGCGCCCACTTTTTCTGACCTTAACACACATTTACTCAATTACTCAATGACCACGTTTGTGAGCTTTGCAGTCTTTGGCATCAATAATTTGAACTGAAATGGAGCAAAATCTGATTGGCTGTTTGTGACCCCATCCCCATTTCTGAATTTTAACCCCAGACACCCAATATCCAACTGTACCAGGTTTGAGGCTTGTGCCATAAACAGTGCAAGAATGGCAGCAATGTAAATATTCCCCTTGAAAATCAATAGGTGAATTTTGATTGTTTTTAGGCTCCTCCCACTTTTCTGAATATTAATCCCAGGCACCCAGTGACCAACTGTGCAACGTTTGAGAAACCTATCACTAACAGTGTAAAAATGGCTGCAGTTTACATTTTCCCAGTAAAATTTGTATTTGTCTCCACCTACTGATGACCATGCATTGCCCGGGTATGTATTTGGCTGGTTTTGGCTGTGCCCACTTTTTGTAATCTTAACACACAATTACTTAATGATCAATTTTGTGACCTTTGCGGTCTTTGGCATCAATAATTTGCATTGAAATGAAACAAATCTGATTGGCAGTTTGTGGCTCCACCCCCTTTTCTGAATTTGAGCCCCAGTCACCCAATGACAAAATGTACCAGGTTTGAGGCTTGTTCCAGTGATGCTCATCCGAGCTCGGATATCCGAGATACTCGGATATCCTAGCTCTTTTTTCACTATTCGTGCTCGAATAGTATTAGCTATCCGGGCTGTGCTATCCGAGCGAACTCGGATAGCAATCAGCTATCCGGAGATATCCGAGCTCGAATACGGAGCTCGGATAGCGTCATCAGTGGGTGACGTCACCTCGAGTCCTCACAAGCGAATCAGAGGGCTCCCAGCCCTCTTACTGCAGCCAATCACAGAGGGGGAGCCTGGCCAAGCCCCCCTCTATAAATAGCGGGTGCCATCTTACCTCACTCGTCCTTGCTTGTGACTTACTGTAGTGAGAGACTGCTCCAGTGCTTTTTATCTGTGCAAGTGTATTTATTGTTCAAAACACCAAGCGTTTTCACACTCCAACACTTGATATTCACCTGTATTGCTTTGTATTGTAGATAGATTGTATTTTAGGCAGTTTAGTTTGTGTGATTAGGGACTAGGGAGGGAGACTGTCACTGGTGCTGCTGCAGCTGCAGCAGCTAGGCCCTGTGCCTAGGCAAGGCAGCCTGCCCTGCTCTGTGCTCTAGTCTCTAGTTACCTGTGCTCTCACCTGTCCTACTCTATGTACTACTTCTGTGTTAGATAGATTATTGTACTATTTTGTAGTTAGCAAGGCCCAGCTTTACTGCTATACCTGTCCTGTATCTGCTCTCTGTAATCTAGTCACACCTGTTCTATTGTTTAGCTAGATTCTTCTATTGTTTAGTTAGTACTGTAGTGTACTGTACTCTAGTCTGTGTATAGGGACCGGCCGTCACCGCGTTACCTAGGGTCTTTGTGTGCGCAGTGCACGTCTGCGCTGTCCGCACCCTCTCGTTAGTGCTACACCCGTCCTATTGTTTATATTACTTCTATTGTGTATTCGCTGAATTGTACTGTACTCTAGTCTGTGTATAGGGACAGCGTCAGTCAGCGTCAGCTAGGGTCTTTGTGTGCGCAGTGCACGTCTGCGCTGTCCGCACCCTCTCGTTATTGCTACACCTGTGTCCTATTGTTCTTCTATTGTGTATTCGCTGAATTGTACTGTACTCTAGTCTGTGTATAGGGACACCGTCAGTCAGCGTCAGCTAGGGTCTTTGTGTGCGCACTGCGCACTCTCTCGTTAGCGCTACACCGATCTCTGCTGTAGAGTACACCGGTCCGTCACCTCACACACCCACCCCCACCAGTCCCACCCCATTAAAGTACCCTACTTGTCCCACCCGCCTTTACATACATAAGTTTTTTTTTTCATTTGTATAATATTAAAATTGTATGATGCCTGACACTGGCAGCCGCAGTTTGGGCAGGGGCAGCAAGGGCATCGGCAAGAGAGGAGGTTGCGGCAGCCGCGCCACCACCACCATGCGTAGTTCTGCGTCTGCACCAGTGGCTATTCCGCCATTAGCCACTGGCCGTGGGCGCCTTGGCCGCCCAACAGCTGGGAGTCACGCTGCAGAGACACAGCAGCAGCGTGTGGCACAGATGTTCCTCCCACCACCAGGTCGTAGCCGTCCTATTGAGGAGAAGGACACAGACTCTGTGGTGGAACTGATGGTGGATGAGCAGGCCACCATTAGCTCTGGAACTGAGTCCTCCACCCCCGCCACCACTCCTGTTCGTAAGAGCAGCAGCAGCCGCCCAGCACTGCCTGGGGAGGAGGAGGAGGAGGAGTGCAGTTCTCCAGCCGCAGCGGGCAACACCAGCACTCCGTCACTCAGCACCTTCTTTACCCCAAACACAGCGAGGGTATTGAGTGCTGTTGCGGCAGAATTTGAGGAGGAAGAAATGCTGATGGGCACTTTGGGGGCTGATGCTTTGGACAGTCAGACAGTGGTGACTGTCCATCAGCCCATGCATGCAGAAGGGGAGTTTGTGGGGTCATCCCAGCAGGACATGTTTGCGGAGGGGGAGGATGATGATGATGACAGGGTGAAGGACAGAGACTGGGTGGAAGATCCTGGGGATGTCATCAGCTCTGAGGAGGAGGATGCAGCCGCGGGCCTTGCTAGAAGGATCAGCATCGCAGACATGGGCAGGATCAGAAGTGGGCGTGGTATGCAGGCCACACAGCGTGCTGATCCGGGGAGTTCTGCCAGTGCCACCACCCGCACCAAGAACCCCCCCAACCACCACAGGGAGAGCAGCGGAAGCAGCACCTTCGAGCCGAAGCGGAAACTTCACCTCCCCAATATGCAATTTTTTCACCCTGCCATATGTGGATTGCAAGTATGCCACCTGCAACCAGCAGCTCAGCAGAGGGAAGGAGCCCTCTGCATACTGCACCACCTCTCTGGTGAACATCTGGCAGGGAAACACTTTCATGAGCATGAGGAGTTCATGAAGTTGAAGGAAGCTGGCAGTGGCAGTGGCAGACCCGCCACCACTGTGAAGCCGTCGGCAGCAGCCACCTGCCCTCCTCCACCTCCTCCAGCAGCACCAGCAGGAGTGCGTCAGAAACGCACTGCTCCTCCTCCCTCTTCAACTCCTGCCGCCGACACTGAGGCCTGTTCTGGCAGCCAGTCCTCAGTGGTCTCCTCTGCTCCCTCCAGTGATTCCCGTGCCAGCAAAAGGCGTCGCCAGACCCTGCTCAGCGACACCTTCCAGGGGGTGGTCAGGGTTCTGCCTCCCAACAGCCGTCGCGTGCGTCAGCTGAACGGCTTGCTGGCACGGGCCATGTGCTCCCAACGCCTGCCTTATTCCCTTGTGCAGGAGGGGAGCGACATGCGTGCGCTCCTGATGTGTGCAGCCCCCGATTGGCCAATCCCCAGCCGACGTTTTTTTGCAAGCACAGCCATCCCTGCACTTCACCGATCTGTGATGGCCAATGTCGGGATAGGGCTGGATCACGCGGTGGGTCAACGGGTCCACGTCACCATGGACTCGTGGAGCAGCCGGTTTGGGACAGGCCGCTATCTGTCCTTCACCACGCATTGGGTCAGCTTGGTGGAAGGGGGTGAGGAGGGGGGAGCAGCATTGGGCACTGTCAGAGCAGCAGCAGCAGCAACAACACAGTGGGTGGTGCCACCATGCAGGGTCAGCGGAATTGCAGCAGGTTCCTCTGATCCGCTTCCATCCTCTGGCACACCAGCCCAAACCCCCCACCTCAGCAGCAGTGTGAAGCCCTGCCACTGCCAAGCGCTGCTGGAATTGGTCTGCCTGGGGAAGACCAAACTGACGGCGAACTATGTCCTGGCCAAACTCCGAGAGCAGGAGAGGAATTGGCTGACCCCCAGAGGCCTCAGAGTTGGAGAGGTGGTGTCCGACAATGGGGCAAACCTGGTTGCTGCAGTCAGCAGGGGAGACCTGACCCACATCCCCTGCCTGGCGCACGTCCTGAACCTGGTAGTCCAAAAGTTCCTGCGGACCTACCAGGGGATGGACCGACTCCTTGAGGCGGCAAGGAAGGTTATGCGTCATTTCCGGCACTTGGCTGCAGCCGTAGCGAGCCTGGAAGAGGTGCAGAAGGAGCTGCACCTGCCACAGCACCGGCTCATGATCGATGTTCCAACTCGCTGGAACTCCACCCTGGCGATGTTGGAGCGTCTGGTTGAACAGAGGCAGGCTGTCAGCCAGTACGTTGCATGAGCAACAGTTGCCGCCATCACTGCAACTGGGCGTGCCACCACCAACCTCCCGTCCATCATCTCCATGGAGGACTGGGGGCACATGCAGCAGGTGTGCTCAGTGCTGGCACCCTTCCTGCAGGCCACCAACATGGTAAGCAGGGACCATGCAATGGTGTGCGAGTGGGTCCCCATGGTGTGTGTGCTGGACAGGGCCCTGTATGCACTGCTGGAAGAGGGAGCGGCAGCCTTGGACCAGCAGGAGCTGCAGGCAGCTTCACAGGCCACCTCTGAGGAGGAGGGCTTGGAGTTGGTGGAGGTCCCTGACCTTGCTGCTGATGAGGGGGAGCAGCAGAGCGCAGCTGGAGTGGTGCAGGGGTGGAGTGAGGATGAGGTGGAGGAGGCAGAAGATGAGGAGGACAGCACTGTCGGCTCTGGGACGGCCGATGATGTGCCAGCAGACGTGGCCAGACTCTTCCCAATGGCAGCGCACACGCTGAGGTGCCTGTGCAGGGACCCAAGGGTCATCCAGGTGAAGCAGAGGGAGGACATCTGGATGTGCATGATGCTGGACCAACATCTGAAGGGGAAGCTCAGCCAGTTCCTTCCTGCAGGAGGAGACCATGCGCAACAAATGAGGGATTTGCAGCTGTCCCTTGTTGAGCGCTTGGAGGAAGCCTTCCCTCAGCCATCCACCCCCACTCTCCAGCCAGCACAGAGGCCGCAGCAGGTGCCTGCATCCACCAGCAGCAAGCGCACGCGCACCACAGACCTGCTGTCTCTGACCAACGAGCTCTACATGAGTGTAGTCACGAATACAGAAAAAATGTGTGTCTAGCGCTCCAATAGACAGTCCACACCGCATAAAATATCAGATGGTGATCAAGGAGCCGCTCTCCAATAGGGTAAACAGATAGAAACAGCGATCTAAAAAAGATACATAGAGCGCTCCATAGTGTAAAACCATCAAACGATTTAATATGCGCAAGTTAAAACACACTTACAAAATCACAGATGCAATGAAGCTCATAAAAAGCCTGCAGACACCTATCTCCCTCCTGTAGTGTGGGCACCGCCAGGCTGTGGCCAGCAGCGTGGCGTCCGATGTTCTGGAGAGCCTCTCACTGGTGGGGGGCGTGTCCGCTGTCACGACGTGCCTCTAGCGTGATGACGCGTTTCGGCATCCCTGCCTTCGTCAGATCACCTGATCTGACAAAGGCAGGGATGCCGAAACGCGTCATCACGCTAGAGGCACGTCGTGACAGCGGACACGCCCCCCACCAGTGAGAGGCTCTCCAGAACATCGGACGCCACTCTGCTGGCCACAGCCTGGCGGTGCCCACACTACAGGAGGGAGATAGGTGTCTGCAGGCTTTTTATGAGCTTCATTGCATCTGTGATTTTATAAGTGTGTTTTAACTTGCGCATATTAAATCGTTTGATGGTTTTACACTATGGAGCGCTCTATGTATCTTTTTTAGATCGCTGTTTCTATGAGTGTAGAGCTGCCAGGGACTAGAGAGGAGGTGCCTGCAGCAGCATCCTTCTCCAGTCACAGACAGCGCTTGACCCGCATGGTGGCTGACTACATGGGGTCCTTCAGCGGGCTTGACAGCATTGCCCCTGTTGATCCCATGGAGTATTGGGTCAAGCACCTGCCGATCTGGAGCGAGCTTGCGCAGTATGCCCTGGAAGTGCTCTCCTGCCCCCCGTCCAGCGTACTGCCAGAGCGTTGCTTCAGTGCAGCCGGTGGAGTCGTCACTGAGAAGCGATCTCGTCTGTCTCACAAGTCTGTGGACAGACTGACGTTTCTCAAAATGAACCAGGCTCGGGTGGAAGGCGAATTCCTGGCCCCTGTTGTCAGCGAGCAGGGGACATGAATTGGCACACACACATTACACCTGCTGCTGCTGTTGTATTTCTTCCTGCTGTCTGTGTCTCCACTGCCAGGGAACACATTAAAAGGTGCTGCTGCCCATGCGCCACCAGCTATTTACGCTCAAAAATAGCTGCATTTCAGAAAAAAAATGTAATAATTTTGTGTTATTATTTTAGAGGTGTCCGGATTGAAAAGTGTGCTGTCCCAATTGTGTATTGGACACAATGTGGGCTTCACGACCGCTGTCTGGAACCTCATGATGTTTATTTACGGCCCTAGTACCACCGCTAGGACCCAGGGCCTATTATGTCTCGCTGCCTGCCTGCCCTCCTGCCTGCTGCCTGCTGCCAGTCTGCCACACACTCATCCTCCTCATGCTGCCTGCTGCTGTATTTCCTCCTGCTGTCTGTATGTTTCCACTGCCAGGGAACACATTACAAGGTGCTGCTGCCCATGCGCTACCAGCTATTACGCTCAAAAATTGCTGCATTTCTGAAAAAAAATGTAACAATTTTGTGTTATTATTTTAGAGGTGTCCGGGTTGAAAAGTGGGCTGCCCCAATTGTGTATTGGACACAATGTGGGCTTCACGACCGCTGTCTGGAACCTCATGGTGTTTATTTACGGCCCTGGTACCACCGCTAGGACCCAGAGCCTATTATGTCTTGCTGCCTGCTGCCTGCGGCCAGTCTGACACACACTGATCCTCCTCATGCTGCCTGCTGCTGTATTTCCTCCTGCTGCCTGTATGTTTCCACTGACAGGGAACACATTACAAGGTGCTGCTGCCCATGCGACACCAGCTATTAACGCTAAAAAATAGCTGCATTATTTTGATTTTTTTTTTTTATTTTAGATGTGTCCGGGTTGAAAACTGTGCTGTCCCAATTGTGTATTGGACACAATTTGGGCTTCACAACCTCTTTCTGGAACCTCATGGTGTTTATTTACGGCCCTGGTACCACCGCTAGGAACCAGGGCCTATTATGTCTCGCTGCCTGCCCTCCTGCTGCCTGCTGCCAGTCTGCCACACACTCATCCTCCTCACGCTGCCTGCTGCTGTATTTCCTGCTGCTGTCTGTATGTTTCCACTGCCAGGGAACACATTACAAGGTGCTGCTGCCCATGCGCCACCAGCTATGTCTCGCTGCCCGCCTGCCTGCTGCCACTGCCACACAGTCATCCTCCTAACGCTGCCTGCTGTTGTATTTCCTCCTGCTGTCTGTGTCTCCACTGCCAGGGAACACATTACAAGGTGCTGCTGCCCATGCGCCACCAGCTATGTCTCGCTGCCCGCCTGCCTGCTACCACTGCCACACACTCATCCTCCTCACACTGCCTGCTGTTGTATTTCCTCCCCCTGTCTGTGTCTCCACTGCCAAGGAACACATTACAAGGTGCTGCTGCCAATGCACCACCAGCTATTTACGCTCAAAAATAGCTGCATTATTTTGAAAAAAAAAATATTATTATTTTAGAGGTGTCCGGGTTGAAAAGTGTGCTGTCCCAATTGTGTATTGGACACAATGTGGGCTTCACGACCGCTGTCTGGAACCTCATGGTGTTCATTTACGGCCCTGGTACCACGGCTAGGACCCAGGGCCTATTATGTCAGTCACATCACACTGCCTGACACACACTACTCCTCCTCCTGTAGCTGCATTGAGCTTCTGCTGTCTGTGTGCTGCTACCACTGCCAGGGAGAACAGAAGAAGAACTATTTTCTGCTGCCACCCACTCTCCTACCAGCTATTACCACACTACAATAGCTGCAACTACTTCCTCCTCCTGCTGATGTCTGTGTTTTACCACCGCCAGGGTACACAGAAAAAAGCACTGTGGCTTGCTATGTGCCACTAGTACTATTATGCCATCAACACAAATATAACTATGGTGTTATTAAAATAAAATATTTCCACAAATAAAGTAAAAAAATATTACAAAAGAAAGGAACACCAAGACACGTAATATAATGATAGAGAAGAAGAGGAAGAAGAAGAAGAAGAAGAAAGTAGAAGAAGATATAGAAGAAGAAGACATAGAAGAAGAAGATATAGAAAAAGAAGATATAGAAGAAGAAGAAGATATAGGGGAAGACGATATAGAAGAAGAAGATATAGAAAAAGAAGATGTAGAAGAAGATATAGAAGAAGAAGATGAAGAAGAAGAAGAAGAAGATATAGAAGAAGAAGAAGAAGATATAGAAGAAGAAGAAGAAGAAGAAGAAGATATAGAAGAAGAAGATAAAGACGACGTAAATGAAGACTTCCAACGTACAACCATTTTGGACACACCTTCTCATGCGAACACTTTTCATGAAGTTAATTTACTATTTTTGATACCTTTTTTATAACTACTACACCACCACATAATCACTTGATGATTTTCTTCATAAAAAAGGTGGTTTCATGCATCATTGACCTCCAATACAAGTTTTAAAAGCTATTTAAGGCCAGCTCGAATATTTTATTCAAATACAGACTCGGATAGTGACGTCGGATATCCGAGTTCGAATCGGGTATTTGATTAACTCGAATATCAAACTTCGAGTGAATTCAGATAGTTTACTATCAGAATTCGATCAAACTTGAATTGGATAATGAGGTATCGAATCAACACTAGCTTGTACCATTAACAGTGCAAGAATGGCAGCAATTCAATATTCCCCTTAAAAGGATATAGGTGCATTTTGATTGGCTTTTGTAGGCCACACTCACTTGTCTGAATATTAATCCCAGTCACCCAGTGACCAACTGTGCAAAGTTTGAGAAACTTACCATCAACAGTGAAATAATTGCTGCAGTTTACATTTTCTAAAATTTGTGTTTGTCTCCGCCCACTGATGACCCGGCGTTGCCTGGGTATGTATTTGGCCGGTGTTGGCTGTGGCCACTTTTTCTAACCCTAACACACAATTACTCAATGAGCAAGTTTGAGAGCTTTGCGGTCTTTGGCATCAATGATTTGCATTGAAATGAAACAAATCTGATTGGCTGTTTGTGGCTCCACCCCCTTTTCTTAATTTGAACCCGAGTCACCCAATGACCAACTGTACCAGGTTTGAGGCTTGTGTCATTAACAGTGCAAGAATGGCGCAATTAAATATTGCCTTTGAAAATCAATAGGTGAATGTTGATTGGCTTTTGTAGGCCCCACCCACTTTCCTAAATATGAATCCCAGTCACCAACTGTGTACACCTTGAGAACCTTACCAATAACAGTGTAATAATGGCTACAGTTTACATTTTCACAGTAAAATTGTAATTTGTCTCCGCCCACTGATGACCCAGCATTGGCCAGTTTTGTATCTGGCTGGTGTTGGCTGCGCCCACTTTTTCTAACCCTAACACACATTTACTCAATTACTCAATGACCAAGTTTGTGAGTTTTGCAGTCTTTGGCATCAATAATTTGCACTGAAATGGAGCAAAATCTGATTGGCTGTTTGTGACTCCACCCCCTTTTTCTGAATTTTAACCCCAGTCACCCAATGTCCAACTGTACCATGTTTGAGGCTTGTGCCATAAATAGTGCAAGAATGGCAGCAATGAAATATCCCCCCTTGAAAATCAATAGGTGAATTTTGATTGGCTTTTGTAGGCTCCTCCTACTTTTCTGAATATTATTCCAGGCACCCAGTGACCAACTGTGCAAAGTTTGAGAAACCTATCATTAACAGTGTAAGAATGGCTGCAGTTTACATTTTCCCAGGGAAATGTGTATTTGTCCCTGCCCACTTTTGGTTATGGGAATAAAAAGTATCCTATATATTATTCCAGGTAATGCACTATTTGTGTGTGCCAAATTTCACTGAAATCTGTTCAGCTATTTTTGCGTTATCGAGTAACAAACATCCAAACTTTCCCATTTATAATACTAGCTGGACGCCCGGCGTTGCCCGGGTATGTATTTGGCTGGTGTTGGCCCCACCTCCTTTTTCTAACCCTAACACACAATTACTCAATTCCTTAATGACCAAGTTTGTGAGCTTTGCGGTCTTTGGCACCAATAATTTGCATTGAAATAAAGTAAATCTGATTGGCTGTGGCTCCACCCCTTTTCTGAATTTGAACCCCAATCACCCAATGGCCAAGTGTACCAGGTACAGGTGATTAACAGTGCAAGAGGCTTGTGCCATTAACAGTGCACGAATGGCAGCAATTAAATATTCCCCTTAAAAATCAATAGGTGGATTTTGATTGGCTTTTGTAGGCTCCACCCAACCTTTCTGAATTATTATTAATTTCAGTCACCCAGTGACCAACTGTGCAAAGTTTGAGAACCCTGCCATTAACAGTGTAAGAATGGCTGCAGTTTACATTTTCCCAATGAAATTTGTATTTTTCTCCACCCACTGATTTCCTGACATTGTTCGGGTATGTATTTGGCTGGTGTTGGCTCTGCCTACTTTTTCTAACCCTAACACACAATTACTCAATGACCAAGTTTGTGCGCTTTGCGGTCTTTGGCATCAATAATTTGCATTGAGATTAAACAAATCTGATTGGCTGTTTGTGGCTCCACCCCTTTGTCTAAATTTGAACCCCAGTCACCCAATGACCAACTGTACCAGGTTTGAGGCTTGTGCCATTAACAGTGCAAGAATGACAGCAATGAAATATTCCCCTGAAAATTCAATAGGTAATTTTTGATTTGGCTTTTGTAGGCTCCACCCACTTTTCTGAATATTATTCCCAGTCACCCAGTGACCAATTGTGCAAAGTTTGAAACCCTACAATTAATAGTGTAAGAATGGCTGCAGTTTACATTTTCCCAGTAAAATTTGTATTTGTCTCCGCCCACTTATGACCACTTGTTGCCCGCTTATGTATTTGGCTGGTGTTGGCTGTGCCCACTTTTCTAACCCTCACACACAATTAATCAATTACTCAAATACCAAGTTTGTGAGCTTTGCGGTGTTTGGTATCAATAATTTGCATTGGAATGAAACAAATCTAATCGGCTGTTTGTGGCTCCACCCCCCTTTCTCAAATTGAACCCCAGTCACCCAATGATCAACTGCACCAGGTTTGAGGCTTGTGTCATTAACAGTGCAAGAATGGCAGCAATGAAATATTCCCCTGAAAAATCAATAGGTAATTTTTGATTGTTTTTTGTAGGCTCCACCCACTTTTCTGAATATTAACCCCAGTCACCCAGTAACCAACTGTGCAAAGTTTGAGAACCCTACCATTGACAGTGTAAGAATGGCTGCTGTTTACATTTTCCCAGTAAAATTTGTATTTGTCTCTGCCCACTTATGACCCGGCGTTGCCCACTTATGTATTTGGCTGGTGTTGGCTGTGCCCACTTTCCTAACCCTAACACACAATTAATCAATTACTCAATGACCAAGTTTGTGAGCTTTGCGGTGTTTGGCAACAATAATTTGCATTGGAATGAAACAAATCTGATTGGCTATTTGTGGCTCCACCCCCTTTCTGAAATTGAACCCCAGTCACCCAATGATAAACTATACCAGGTTTGAGGCTTGTGCCATTAACAGTGCAAGAATGGCAGAAATGTAAATATTCCCCTTGAAAATCATTAGGTGAATTTTGATTGGTTTTTATAGGCTCCAACCACTTTTCTGAATAATAACCCTAGTCACCCAACGACCAACTGTGCAAAGTTTGAGAACCCTACCATTAACAGTGTAAGAAAAACAAAAGTTCGCTTTCTTAAAACAGAAAGAATTTGCGATAATTTAGGTTGGAGTGAGCTTGAGATGTCTCCCAGTGCATCACTGCTGAAAATATGCTAATTAACCATTGTTACCCTTAGAAGTTAAACACACCTCCAGAACCACTGGAATGCAATGATGCGTCAACTTGTTAAATTATACAGAGCCATAATAATCCAACACGCATACAGACTGTTTTGGATTGTTTGATCCTTATCAGTGCATAGCATAGATTAATTTGGCTCTATGTAGTAGGGCTTGTAACACCGAGAGGGACATGCTACCCAACAAGCTCATGGTGACCCAGAACTCATTGGAGTGTGTAAGGGACTACAATGGTCCTAAAAGCCCCCTTACTAAGATGTTAATAAAAACAAACGTTTGCTTTCTTAAAACAGAAAGAATTTGCGATAATTCAGGTTTGAGTGAGCTTGAGATGTCTCCCAGTGCATCACTGCTGGATATATGCAAATTAACCATTCTACCCTTAGAAGCTAAACACACCTCCAGGGTAACAGTGTATGGCTGCAGTTTACATTTTCCAGTGAAATTTGTATTTGTCTCTTTTCGGTTATGGGAATAAAAAGTATCCTATACTTTATTCCAGGTAATGTACTATGTGTGTGCCAAATTTCATTTAAATCCGTTCAGCCATTTTTGCGTGATCGAGTAACAAACATCCAAACATCCAAACATCCAAACATCCAAACATCCGAACTTTCCCATTTATTGGCTATCATTCATAAAGGTGCAGGCGGTAGTGCGGGAAAACACCGTTCTTCTCTGCAACCGGTACTTAAGACTTCTGGGTGGTCATTCATAAAGAAGTTGCCTGTTGCGGTAGAAGTGTGGAGGTTTTCTGGAGGAAGCTGGCGGTAGCGTGGCGGAAGACATGCGGAAAGATAAAAGCTGCCCGATTCCCTCCGTGCGCTCCTCTGTCCGTCCCATTCATTTACACGTAATCCGCCCGCCTATCGCTACTGTCGAGCAAGCGGTATTTTCCTTCTACATACCGCTTGCTCTAATCTTTATGAATGGACGTGTTTGTAACTTTTTCTAGATAAATCTAGAAAAACTCCGCACAAGGCGGAAATTTATCGCTCTGTCAGTTTTTCATGCGGAAAGAGCCTTTATGAATGGGGATTTTGCAGAGCGGTCGTTAATGTCACCGGTATTAAGCATCTCCGCATGGGGAAATGCGTTATGAATGATAGCCATAATAGAGTAAGTGCCTCAACCTTCAAGCAAGAAGAAGAAGTAGCGCCCTGCCCCCAGGGCCGGTCCAAGCAAGAAGAAGGGGCTGGTCCAAGCAAGAAGAAGAAGTAGTGTCATATCAAACCAAGGGCAAAGAGGGATCATTTGCATATTCAGTAGCAGTGCATTGTGGGTAACCACAAATGTTCACTTATAGCTAAATTATTGCAGATTTCCTTCTGTTTTAAGAAGGAAAATTACACCAAGCTTTGCTTTTTTTTAGTAGGAGGGCATTTTGGTCTCTTTTATCCTCCTATACATTCTTAGTAGTTTGGGTCACCCTGAGCTGCTTGGTTACTCTGTTGTACTGGTCCAAGCCCTATCTCATACAGCCGTATCAATCCCTGCTATGTATTGATGAGGACCAAAAGTCTGAACTGGGCTCAATGGTGGATGACCAAGGTAAGGCAGAGTTATTAAATGCTTTCTTTGCTTCTGTCTTCACAAAGGAAACAGCACTGTTGCAAACTACAGAGGCGGAAGAGTCTCAATCTTCTAACTGTAATATTAAATACTAAACGCAGGAAGAAGTGAAGGCAAGACTAAATAAATAAAAAATAGACAAGGCACCTGGCCCTGATGGCATGCATCCTCGGGTCCTAAGGGAATTAAGTTCAGTTACAGATAAACCCCTTTATCTTATCTTTTGTGACTCTCTTGCAACTGGCAGAGTCCCAGTGGATTGGCGTACAGCCCACGTTTTCCCATTATTTAAGAAGGGCAAAAAATCTGATCCAGGAAATTATAGACCTGTAAGTTTAACATCAGTTGTATGCAAACTATTTGAGGGGTTACTAAGAGATACTATACATGACTTCATAGTAGAAAATAATCTTATTTCTCAGCATCAACATGGGTTTACTAAAGACAGGTCCTGTTTGACTAACATGCTCAGCTTTTATGAGGTAGTGAATGCTAATATGGATATTGGGAATGCTGTAGATGTGATATGCTTGGACTTTGCAAAGGCCTTTGACACTGTTCCCCACAAAAGTCTGGTGCAAAAGTTGAGGATGCAAGGACTGGGGAAGAGTCTGTGTTCATGGATAGGGAACTGGCTAATGGACAGAAAACAAAGAGTTGTGGTCAATGGATCGTACTCAAAATGGGAGACTGTTAGCAGTGGGGTCCCACAGGGGTCTGTTCTGGGTCCAGTGCTCTTCAATGTATTTATTAATGACCTAGTAGATGCAGTAGTGAGCAATGTTGCTATTTTTGCAGATGATACAAAATTGTGCAGAATCATCAACTCTCAGGAAGATAGTGTCATATTGCAACAGGATCTGGATAGGATGGCTATATGGGCACATACATGGCAGATTAAAATTCAATGTTGACAAATGTAAGGTCATGCATTTTGGACGTACTAATGGTCTTGCACCATACAAAATAAATGGGATACAGTTGGGGACATCAAACTTGGAGAAGGACTTAGGAGTACTCATTGACAACAAGTTAAATAATCGTACTCAATGCCAAGCAGCTGCAGCTAAAGCTAACAAAATTTTGGGATGCATTAAAAGGGAAATAAAAACTCGAGATGCTAGCATAATATTGCCCCTGTTTAACTCTCTAGTGAGGCCACATCTGGAATATGGAATTCAGTTCTGGGCACCACATTACAAAAAAGATATTGCAGTTTTAGAGAAGGTGCAGAGACGAGTAACAAAATTGATGCGTGGGATGGAAGGTCTCACTTATCGAGAAAGGTTAGATAAACTGGGTTTTTTTTTAGTCTAGAGAAAAGACGCCTTAGAGGGGATCTAATTAACATGTATAAATACATCAGAGGGCAATATAATACCTTGGCGGATGAGCTTTTTGTCCCTAGGCCTTCTCAAAGGACTAGAGGACATGATCTGCCCATGGAGGAAAAACGTTTTAGCCATTTATTTAGGAAAGGGTTCTTTACAGTTAGAGTGATTAAGATGTGGAATGCATTGCCACAGGAAGTCGTTATGGCAAACTCTATACCTGCATTTAAAGGGGGCTTAGATGCTTTCCTTGCATTGAAAGACATCCATGGCTACAATTACTAGGTAATGCCTAATGATGTTGATCCAGTGATTTTATCTGATTGCCATCTGGAAGGAATTTTTCCCTTTAGGGGCTAATTGGACCATGCCTTGTAAGGGTTTTTTCGCCTTCCTCTGGATCAACAGGGATATGTGAGGGAGCAGGCTGGTGTTGTACTTTATACTGGTTGAACTCGATGGACGTATGTCTTTTTTCAACCAAAATAACTATGTAACATGTGGGTTTGATATGACTATATAAAATGTAATGCTATAGGGCTTGAATCACAAAGCGGTGCAAACTGTTTAGCACGTGGAGTGCAGTTTGTGGACTTTTGTACGTGCAAAGTGCCATGATTTGCTCTATTGCGGTCTTTTGCGTGTGCGATTTGTGCAATCACAGACTTTTGCGCGCAAAAGTCTGCGAACGGCACTTCACATGCTAACTGTTTAGCTTAACAGTTTGCACCACTTTGTGAATCAGGCCCATAGGCTTGCTTGACTTACCATGGGTGAAAAGGAATAATTTGCATATTTAGTAGCAGTGCATTCTGGGTAACCACAAATGTTCACTTATAGCTGAATTATTGCAGATTTGTTTCTGTTTTAAGAAGGCAAATTACACCAAGCTTTGCTTTTTTTAGTAGGAGGGCTTTTTGGTCTCTTTTATCCTCCTATACATTCCAAATGGTTTGGGTCACTCTGAGCTGCTTGGTTACTCTGTTGTACTGGTCCAAGCCCTATCTCATATAGCCATATTGAGCCCTGCTATGTACTGATGAGGACTGAAAGTCTGAAATAGGCTGTCACATGTGTGTTTGATATGATGGTGTAAAATTTAAAGCTATAGGGCCTGATTCACAAAGCAGTGCAAACGGTTTAGCATGGGTGTGCTAAACAGTTAGCACGTGAAGTGCCGCGATTTGCTTGATCACGGTCTTTTGCGGGCGCAATGTGCCACGAGTCGCACGATTGCGGAGTTTTACGCGCGTGCAAAAGTCCGCGAACCGCACTTCACGTGCTAACTGTTTAGTACACCCGTGCTAAACAGTTTGCACCGCTTTGTGAATCAGGCCCATAGGCTTGCTTGACTTACCAAGGGTGAAAAGGAATAATTTGCATATTTAGTAGCGGTGCATTGTGGGTAACCACAAATGTTCACTTATAGCTGAATTATTGCAGATTTGCTTCTGTTTTAAGAAGCCAAATTACACCAAGCTTTGATTTTTTGAGTAGAAGGTCTTTTTAATCCCTTTTATCCCCCTATACATTCCGAGTGGTTTGGGTCGCCCTGAGCTGCTTGGTAAGGGCCCGTTCACACTGCACGCGTTTCCAGCCGCGTTTTGGAAACGCGTGCAGGTGGCTGATACGCACGACATCAGACATTGCATAGAGTGCAATGTCTGATGGTCACACTGCATGCGTTCTGGATCTGTGCTGTCTGGGAACGCATGCTGTACGCAGTTTTTGCTAAAATGCGTGGCTGTCCCATTCACTTTTCAGTGATGGGATCAGCCACGCAACGCACACAAACGCGGATGGCCATGTGTTCGTACGCGTTGCGGTCTGCATGCGTTCTGCACGCATGGCCATCCGCATTTGTGATCTGAACGGGCCCTTACTCTGTTGTACTGGTCCAAGCCCTATCTCATACTGCCTTATCAACCCTTGCCATGTACAGATGAAGATCAAAAGTCTGAAACAGGCTGTCTACATGTGGGTTTGATATGGCTGTGTAAAACTTAAAGCTACAGGATTGCTATACAATAGTGGTTCTGGATGCTTGCTTGGGTTACTAAGGGTGAAAAAGAATATTTGGCATATTTAGTAGCAGTGCATTGTGGGGAACCACAAATGTTCACTTATAGCTGAATTATTGCAGATTTCCTTCTGTTTTAAAAAGGCAAATTACATCAATACAGTGGGTGGCATTGCAGGAAGTGACAACAGTGGAACGTACGATGGAACACGGAAGAGGTGAGTCATCCCCGCCCGCTGCCTCTTACTAATAGTGGTGGCTGCTACTGTGCTTAAGCAGGAGGGGGAGCGCACATGGGGGACCCAGGTGAGGGGGGGTTCCTGCTGAGCTTAAGCTGGAGGGGGAACACACATGGGGGTCCCAAGTGAGGGGGGGTTCCTGCTGAGCTTAAGCTGGAGGGGGAGCACACATGGGGACCCAGGTGAGGGGGGGGGGGGGTTCCTGCTGAGCTTAAGCTGGAGGGGGAGTGCACATGGGGGACCCAGGTGAGGGAGGGGGGGTCCTGCTGAGCTTAAGCTGGAGGGGGAGCACACATGAGGGACCCAGTTGAGGGGGGGTCCAACCCTCCTCCCCGCCGCTGTGCCCAATACCCCCTTTCCTGCCCTCTACCCCCTTATGCGGCGTATGCTACGCCGCGGGTCGGCTAGTATTAGTAGGATAGAGTAAGTGCCTCAACCTTCAAGCAAGAAGAAGAAGTAGCACCCTGCCCCCAGGGCCGGGCCAAGCAAGAAGGAGGGGCTGGTCCAAGCAAGAAGAAGTAATGTCATATCAAACCAAGGACAAAGAGGGATAATTTGCATATTCAGTAGCAGTGCATTGTGGATAACCACAAATGTTTACTTATAGATGAATTATTGCAGATTTGCTTCTGTTTTAAGAAGAAAAATTACACCAAGCTTTGCTTTTTTTAGTAGGAGCGCTTTTTGGTCTCTATAATCCTCCTAGACATTCTTAGTAGTTTGGGTCACCCTGAGCTGCTTGGTTACTCTGTTGTGCTGGTCCAAGCCCTATCTCATACAGCCTTATCAATTCCTGCCATGTACTGATGAGGACCAAATGGCTGAAATAGGCTGTCACATGTGGGTTTGATATGACTGTGTAAAATGTAAAGCTATAAGCTTGTTTAACTTACCAAGCGTGAAAAGGAATAATTTGCATATTTAGTAGCGGTGCATTATGGGTAATTGCAAATGTTCACTCATAGCTGAATTATTGCAAATTTTATTCTGATTCAAAGAGAGTCTGAAGCGTGAATAAAACTCACTTCAGCTCTTATATTCAGCAGGGGCTATCCCGCAGCTGAACGGGGGTCCCTTACCTCCCAAATCCCCTCCGTTCTTTGCGGGGATCTCTTCCTGTTGAGGCAGGGCTAATGGCCGAAGCCCTGCCTCACGCGCGTCTGTCAGCGCGTATCTCCACCTCTCGCCCACCCCTCTCAGTCTTCCTTCACTGAGAGGGGTGGGGGAGAGGCGGCGATGCGCCGCTGATAGACTCATGTGAGGCAGGGCTGCAGGAGTTAGCCTTGCCTCCAGCAGCAGCAAAATCTACAACCAAGTTGGTCGTAGATTTTGCAGGGGGGGATTTGGGGGGTAAGGGACCCCCATTCAGCCGCGGGATAGTGGCGTTTTAGCAGGGGCACACATGCCCCTGCTGAATATAAGCTCTGAAGCAAGTTTTATTCTCGCTTCAGAGTCTCTTTAAGAAGGCAAATTATACCAAGCTTTGCTTTTTTTAGTAGAAGGTCTTTTTGGTCTCTGTTATCCCCCTATACATTCCGAGTGGTTTGGGTCACCCTGAGCTGCTTGGTTACTCTGTTGTACTGGTCCAAGCCCTATCTTATACAGCCATATCAAGCCCTGCTATGTACTGATGAGGACCAAATGGCTGAAACAGGCTGTCACATGTGGGTTTGATATGGATGTGTAAAATTTAAAGCTATAGGCTTGCTATACACCAGTGGTTCTGGATGTTTGCTTGGCTTACTAAGGTTGTTAAGGAATTATTTGCATATTTAGTAGCAGTGCATTGTGGGTAACCACAAATGTTCACTTATAGCTGAATTTGTGCATATTTCCTTCTGTTTTAGGAAGGCAAATTAAATTAAGCTTTGCCCCCCTCCCCGCCACTGTGCCCAATATCCCCTTCCTGCCCTCTACCCTCTTATGCGGCGTATGCTATGCCGCGGGTTGGCTAGTTTATTATATTAGTAGGATGAACAGCATTCATTGTTAATTTAAGTTCTTAGTGAACCTTGTATGATTTGTCTTTTAACTTTTTTTGAATTTATCACCAGGGATGAGGCAAGTTTTTAAAGTTTGATCTTGTGACAAATTTGGCTGTTTTCATTTACCAAACTTGTTTGCAGAATTGGCACATATTTCACTTTGCAGGCAGATTTTGGGGTGAATTACTTTGACATCAATGTCGCTGACTTTAGTGGATAATAGAAGTCACCATTCTTACCATTGACACCAAAATAGCTATTTATGTTAAGGAGAATAGAGGAAACGGTATGGGGGTGGGGGTGTCTTTAAAAAAAAAAAAAACTTCTAGTTTTTCAAAAAATCCATTTTAAATAGTTCACACAAGTTATGCGCTTTATAAACTGTAGTTACAAATAGTAGGCACAAAGCCGGTGGGGTCAAATTATCCTATGCTTGCCGCAATTAACATGAGCATGAGATGAAGCATGCATTCTGTTATTTGTTTTTATGTTATCCTACTAATCCTACTAATATAATAAATGGGAACGTTCGGATGTTTGGATGTTTGTTACTCGATCACGCAAAAATGGCTGAACGGATTTGAATGAAATTTGGCACACACATAGTACATTACCTGGGATAAAGTATAGGATACTTTTTATTCCCATAACCAAAAAGTGGATGGAGACAAATACAAATTTCACTGGGAAAACGTAAACTGCAGCCATTCTTACACTATTAATGGTAGGGTTCTCATACTTTGCGCAGTTGGTCATTGGGTGACTAGGATTAGTATTTAGAAAAGTGGGAGGAGCCTACAAAAGCCAATCCAATTTCACCTATTAATTTTCAAAGGGGATATGTAATTGCTGCCATCCTTGCACTGTTAATGGCACAAGCCTCAAACCTGGTACAGTTTGTCATTGGGTGACTGGGGTTCAAATTCAGAAAAGAGGGGTTAAGCCACAAACAGCCAATCCGCTTTATTTCATTTCAATGCAAATGATTGATGCCAAAGATGGCAAAGCTCATAAACTTGGTCATTGAGTAATTGAGTAATTGTGTGTTATGGTTAGAAAAAGTGGGCGCAGCCAACACCAGCCAAATACATTTCCGGGAAACTCTGGGGCATCAGTGGGTAGAGACAAATACAAATTTCACTGGAAAAATTTAAACTGCAGCCATTCTTACACTGTTAGTGGTAGGTAGTGTTGGGCGAACAGTGTTCGCCACTGTTCGGGTTCTGCAGAACATCACCCTGTTCGGGTGATGTTCGAGTTCGGCAGAACACCTGATGGTGTTCGGCCAAACCGTTCGGCCACATGGCCGAACTAAGAGCGCATGGCCGAACGTTCCCCGAACGTTCGGCTAGCGCTGTGATTGGCCGAATGGGTCACGTGGTGCGGACCCGAACGCGCTCTGATTGGCCGAACTGTCACGTGGTTCGGGTAAATAAATACCCGAACCACGTCATATCTCCGCCATTTGTCTGTGGGTTTAGCTTTGGGTAGGCAGGCAGGGTAGTTCGCGCTCCAGCCACGCTAGCCAGGGTCCCCCCAGTCATTGTGTCGCTGCTGGGAATAGTAGTATACCGCTCGCTCAGCCACACTATATAGCATTCTGTTTACTGCCACTGTGTACCTCGCTCAGCCACACTATATAGCATTCTGTTTACTGCCACTCTGTGTCTGCTGGGAATAGTAGTACACCACTCGCTCAGCCACACTATATAGCATTCTGTTTACTGCCACTCTGTGTACCTCGCTCAGCCACACTATATAGCATTCTGTTTACTGCCACTCTGTGTCTGCTGGGAATAGTAGTACACCGCTCGCTCAGCCACACTATATACCATTCTGTTTACTGCCACTCTGTGTACCTCGCTCAGCCACACTATATAGCATTGTGTTTACTGCCACTCTGTGTCTGCTGGGAACAGTAGTACACTGCTCGCTCAGCCACACTATATAGCATTGTGTTTACTGCCACTCTGTGTACCTCGCTCAGCCACACTATATAGCATTCTGTTTACTGCCACTCTGTGTCTGCTGGGAATAGTAGTACACCGCTCACCCGCCACTGTATAGCATTGTGCTCTGTGTCGCTGCTGGGAATAGTGGTACACCGCTCAGCCACACTATATAGCATTCTGTTTACTGTTCTGTGTCTGCTGGGAATAGTAGTACACCGCTCGCTCAGCCACACTATATAGCATTCTGTTTACTGCCACTCTGTGTACCTCGCTCAGCCACACTATATAGCATTCTGTTTGCTGCCACTCTGTGTCTACTGGGAATAGTAGTAAACCGCTCACCCGCCACTGTATAGCATTGTGCTCTGTGTCGCTGCTGGGAATAGTGGTACACCGCTCACCCGCCACTGTATAGCATTGTGCTCTGTGTCGCTGCTGGGAATAGTGGTACACCGCTCAGCCACACTATATAGCATTCTGTTTACTGTTCTGTGTCTGCTGGGAATAGTAGTACACCGCTCGCTCAGCCACACTATATAGCATTCTGTTTACTGCCACTCTGTGTCTGCTGGGATTGGGAATAGTAGTACACTGCTCGCTCAGCCACATTATATAGCATTCTGTTTACTGCCACTCTGTGTACCTCGCTCAGCCACACTATTTAGCATTCTGTTTACTGCCACTCTGTGTCTGCTGGGAATAGTAGTAAACCGCTCGCTCAGCCACACTATATAGCATTGTGTTTACTGCCACTCTGTGTACCTCGCTCAGCCACACTATATAGCATTCTGTTTACTGCCACTCTGTGTACCTCGCTCAGCCACACTATATAGCATTCTGTTTACTGCCACTCTGTGTACCTCGCTCAGTCACAGTATATAGCATTGTGTTTACTGCCACTTTGTGTCTGCTGGGAATAGTAGTACACCGCTCGCTCAGCCACAATATATAGCATTGTGTTTACTGCCATTCTGTGTACCTCGCTCAGCCACACTATATAGCATTGTGTTTACTGCCACTCTGTGTCTGCTGGGAATAGTAGTATACCGCTCGCTCAGCCACACTATATAGCATTGTGTTTACTGCCACTCTGTGTACCTTGCTCAGCCACACTATATAGCATTGTGTTTACTGCCACTCTGTGTCTGCTGGGAACAGTAGTACACCGCTCACCCGCCACTGTATAGCATTGTGCTCTGTGTCGCTGCTGGGAATAGTGGTACACCGCTCACCCGCCACTGTATAGCATTGTGCTCTGTGTCGCTGCTGGGAATAGTGGTACACCGCTCACCCACCACTGTATAGCATTTCTGTACTGCCACTGTACTGCTGCCAGTCAGCGTGTACTTTAAGGATAAGTGAAATGAGGAAGAAATCCGGTGAAAGAGGGAGGGGCAAGGGAAGAGGTGTTTTCCCTGACGGTTCACGTACAGGCCACAGGGGAGCACCCAAGAAAACCCACTCAATACCGCCCATGTTGTCCAGGACAACAACCCTCACAAATCCAAAAGAACAGGACCAGATAATTACTTGGATGACCTCTCAAGCGTCCAGCAATGGGTTAAGCAGCACCAGCACATCACGCACGAGGTCCGAGTCCTCAGCCAGTTACAAGGAGCCAGTGGGCACAAAGCTGACACAACCGGCAGCGACACCACGCACACAACTGCCAGATAACCAGTCCGATGAATTACCTCAGGACACAATGGGGTATTCGCAGGAGCTATTCCCAGCCCAACAAACTTCCACCTTTCAAAGGTCAATGGAGGAACAGCCAGAAATGTTGTGCCCGGATTCACAACCATTAACTGTGGGAAATGCACCGCGCACTGAAATACAAGGCGAGTCCGAGGAGGACTCGGAAACCCAAATCCCAGAGCAAGTTGGGCAGGAGGGGTTGCAATTGCAGGAGGTCGGCCGACAAGATCTGGAAGACGACGTTGGAGTAAGCTGCGCAGAGGTTGTTCTGGGGAGCTCTACTCCACGGCGGCGGCCCCCCACAATGACATATGACGAGTTTCAGGAGATGGAAGAGGAGGGTATGGACAATGTGGACAGAGACCCAGATTTTGTTTGTGAACGAGAACATCGCCGTTGTAGCAGCAGCACAGATGAGTCTGTTGAAGAACCCACTGCTGCACGAGTTCGCCTTGTGCCACAAGGTAGGCGGCGCGCAATTTCAGGCACCACAAGCGTGGAAGTTCAAGTGAGAGGCAAAAGAGGCGCAAACAGAAATCGCCAGCAAGGCAGGTGCTCCAAAGTCTGGGCTTTCTTTGAAGACTGCACTGAGGATGTTACCATGGCGATTTGCAAGGTGTGCAAGACCCGCCTGAGCAGGGGGAAAAGTATTAACAACCTCTCCACCACCAGCATGAGCCGCTACATGCTATCCAAACATCCCACTCTGTGGGCAAACGCGGCAGGACAGGGTACCAGCAACACTGCCTCCCTTGGGGTCACCAGACTCACCACCAGACCCGCCTCAGCAGCAGCAGTAGCCCAGCCATTGCGTGGTTCACAACATTCACAAACATCAGACGCTGACACTGTCACTTTCCGGAGTAGTGCTCTTGAGGTCTCCCAGTCTTCATCAAACACAACAACCAACAGTGTGCAGCCCTACGATTCAGTTGTCTGTCTCGGAGATGTTTGATCGCAAGAGGAAATTGCCAGCAAATGACCCCCGGGCCGTGGCAGTAACAGCCAGCATAGCCAAGCTTCTGGCCTGCGAAATGCTGCCATATCGAGTGGTGGAGACAAACAGCTTCAAGACATTAAAATAGATATCGGTATGCACACCAAAGAATTGTTTTGCAAGATAAATTCATACAGAAGGGTGCTCAGTCAGTAAACCAGACCTGCCAAATAGGTCTTACACTAGAACCTATATACAAAATAACTGGCACACCAAGCGTGATTGATGCTCAAAACTTATTTGTATTATGAAAAAATACAAAAGATCACATATGAAATACATACACTGGGCTCTGAACAGCAGAAAGTGGCCCAAATATTGATAACAATCAGTGAACACATGTAGATAGTAAAGGCATACACAGCAAAGGGGTCAAAAAATGACAATCAATATATCAAATGAACACTGCTGCCTAAGAAATCCATGTAATGTAATGTGCAGCATCTGCTGCATAGCAGTGTAAAGCAGTGTAAAGCGAAAGGCAGCTGGCTGGTGGAGTGCAAAGATTGTCCAAAGCATAGATAGTTACCCTGACAGCGCTGTTTCGCAAAGCTTTCTCAAAGGGTAAAGATGGGGTCCCCAGGAGGTGCTGTCACACCTTGCTGACAAACAGCTTCAAGGGCATGATGTCAGTGGCCATCCCACGTTACGTGGTTCCCAGCCGCCACCACTTTGCGCGCTCTGCAGTGCCTGAGTTGCATGAGCACGTGGTCAGCAAAATAACCCGAAGCTTGAAGAATGCCGTTGCCTGCAAGGTTCACCTCACCACTGACACCTGGACGAGTGCGTTCGGCCAGGGTCGATACATCTCCCTTACCGCGCACTGGGTGAACCTTGTGGAGCCTGGCAGCGATTCCTCACCTGCTACGGCGCGGGTGTTGCCCATGCCACAAACAGCTGCACCGCCGTCCCTCCCACTGGATAACAACAGCAGCACCTACCTCTCTGACTCCTTCTCCTCCAACGCATCTCAAAGCTGTACCTCATCCGGAAACGCGAACCCAGCACCAGCAGCAGTAGGATCGTGGAAGCAGTGCAGCACAGCTGTTGGCATGCGTCAGCAAGCGTTGCTGAAGCTGATCTGCCTTGGGGATAAGCAGCACACAGGGGAGGAAATTTGTAGGGGAATAAAGGAACAGACGGATTTGTGGCTGGCACTGCTGGACCTGAAACCGGGCATGGTTGTGTGTGATAATGGGAGTAATCTCATTCGCGCTTTAACCACTTAACGACCGCCCCCAGCCGATGGGCGGCGGCAAAGACCGGTCCCAAACGACCGCAATACGCCCATCGGCGGGGGCGGCTGCGGGAGTGGCTATGCGGCGATCGCGTCATTCGTGACGCGATCAGCCGCCGGGGACTGGCTCCGCCCCCCGTTCGCCGTAACCCGCCGGCCGTTCGGAAGCGCCGGCGGGTTACTGGCATCCGGATCGCCGCTGCAACAGTGTATAATAGGCTTTGTAATGTATACAAAGCCTATTATACTGGCTGCCTCCTGCCCTGGTGGTCCCAGTGTCCGAGGGACCACCAGGGCAGGCTGCAGCCACCCTAGTCTGCACCCAAGCACACTGATTTCCCCCCCCCTGCCCCCTGATCGCCCACAGCACCCCTCAGACCCCCCCCTGCCCACCCCCCAGACCACTGTTTGCACCCAGTCACCCCCCTAATCACCCATCAATCACTCCCTGTCACTATCTGTCAACGCTATTTTTTTTTTAAGTCCCTAATCTGCCCCCTACTCCCTCCTGATCACCCCCCCACCCCTCAGATTCTCCCCAGACCCCCCCCCAGACCCCCCCCCCGTGTACTGTATGCATCTATCCCCCCTGATCACCTGTCAATCACCTGTCAATCACCTGTCAATCACCTGTCAATCACCCGTCAATCACCCCCTGTCACTGCCACCCATCAATCAGCCCCTGATCTGCCCCTTGCGGGCAATCTGATCACCCCCCCACACCAATAGATCGCCCGCAGATCCGACATCAGATCACCTCCCAAATCCATTGTTTACATCTATTCTCTCCTCTAAACACCCACTAATTACCCATCAATCACCCCCTATCACCACCTGTCACTGTTACCCATCAGATTAGACCCTAATCTGCCCCTTGCGGGCACCCAATCACCTGCCCACACGCTCAGATTGCCCTCAGACCCCCCCCCCTTATCAATTCGCCCGTGCAATATTTACATCTGTTCTCCCCTGTAATAACCCACTGATTACCTGTCAATCACCCATCAATCACCCCCTGTCACTGCCACCCATCAATCACCCCCTGTCACTGCCACCCATCAATCAGCCCCTAACCTGCCCCTTGCGGGCAATCTGATCACCCACCCACACCAATAGATCGCCCGCAGATCCGACATCAGATCACCTCCCAAATCCATTGTTTACATCTATTCTCTCCTCTAAACACCCACTAATTACCCATCAATCACCCCCTATCACCACCTGTCACTGTTACCCATCAGATTAGACCCTAATCTGCCCCTTGCGGGCACCCAATCACCTGCCCACACGCTCAGATTGCCCTCAGACCCCCCCCCCCTTATCAATTCGCCCGTGCAATATTTACATCTGTTCTCCCCTGTAATAACCCACTGATTACCTGTCAATCACCCATCAATCACCCCCTGTCACTGCCACCCATCAATCACCCCCTGTCACTGCCACCCATCAATCAGCCCCTAACCTGCCCCTTGCGGGCAATCTGATCACCCACCCACACCAATAGATCGCCCGCAGATCCGACATCAGATCACCTCCCAAATCCATTGTTTACATCTATTCTCTCCTCTAAACACCCACTAATTACCCATCAATCACCCCCTATCACCACCTGTCACTGTTACCCATCAGATTAGACCCTAATCTGCCCCTTGCGGGCACCCAATCACCTGCCCACACGCTCAGATTGCCCTCAGACCCCCCCCCTTATCAATTCGCCCGTGCAATATTTACATCTGTTCTCCCCTGTAATAACCCACTGATTACCTGTCAATCACCCATCAATCACCCCCTGTCACTGCCACCCATCAATCACCCCCTGTCACTGCCACCCATCAATCAGCCCCTAACCTGCCCCTTGCGGGCAATCTGATCACCCACCCACACCAATAGATCGCCCGCAGATCCGACATCAGATCACCTCCCAAATCCATTGTTTACATCTATTCTCTCCTCTAAACACCCACTAATTACCCATCAATCACCCCCTATCACCACCTGTCACTGTTACCCATCAGATTAGACCCTAATCTGCCCCTTGCGGGCACCCAATCACCCGCCCACACCTCAGAACGCCCTCAGACCCCAGCCCTGATCACCTCGCCAGTGCATTGCTTGCATCTATTTCCCCCCTCTAATCACACCTTGAGACACCCATCAATCACCTCCTGTCACCCCCTAGCACACCTACCCATCAGATCAGGCCCTAATTTGCCCCGTGTGGGCTCCTGATCACTCGGCCAAACCCTCAGATCCCCCTCAGACCCCCTTCCGATCACCTCCCCAGTGCATTGATTGCATCTATTTTCCCCTCTAACCGCCCCCTGAGACACCCATCAATCACCTCCTGTCACCCCCCTAGCACTCCTATCCATCAGATCAGGCCCAATACATCCTGTCATCTAAGAGGCCACCCTGCTTATGACCGTTTCCACAAAATTTGCCCCCTCATAGACCACCTGTCATCAAAATTTGCAGATGCTTATACCCCTGAACAGTCATTTTGAGAAATTTGGTTTCCAGACTACTCACAGTTTTGGGCCCGTAAAATGCCAGGGCAGTATAGGAACCCCACAAGTGACCCCATTTTAGAAAGAAGACACCCCAAGGTATTCTGTTAGGTGTATGATGAGTTCATAGAATATTTTATTTTTTGTCAAAAGTTAGCGGAAATTGGATTGTTATTGTTTTTTTCACAAAGTGTCATTTTTCACTAACTTGTGAGAAAAAATAAAATCTTCTATGAACTCACCATACCCCTAACGGAATACCTTGGGGTGTCTTCTTTCTAAAATGGGGTCACTTGTGGGGTTCCTATACTGCCCTGGCATTTTAGGGGCCCTAAACCGTGAGGAGTAGTCTAGAAAACAAATGCCTCAAAATGACCTGTGAATAGGACGTTGGGCCCCTTAGCGCACCTAGGCTGCAAAAAAGTGTCACACATGTGGTATCGCCATACTCAGGAGAAGTAGTATAATGTGTTTTGTGGTGTATTTTTACACATACCCATGCTGGGTGGGAGAAATCTCTCTGTAAATGGACAATTGTGTGTAAAACAAATAAAAAAATGTGTCATTTACAGAGATATTTCTCCCACCCAGCATGGTTATATGTAAAAATACACCACAAAACACATTATACTACTTCTTCTGAGTACGGCGATACCACATGTGTGACACTTTTTTGCAGCCTAACTGTGCTAAGGGGCCCAAAGTCCAATGAGTACCTTTAGGATTTCACAGGTCATTTTGAGACATTTGGGTTCAAGACTACTCCTCACGGTTTAGGGCCCCTAAAATGCCAGGGCAGTATAGGAACCCCACAAGTGACCCCATTTTAGAAAGAAGACACCCCAAGGTATTCTTTTAGGTGTATGATGAGTTCATAGAAGATTTTATTTTTTGTCACAAGTTAGCGGAAATTGATATGTATTGTTTTTTTTTTTCACAAAGTGTCATTTTCCGCTAACTTGTGACAAAAAAAAAATCTTCTATGAACTCACCATACTCCTAACAGAATACCTTGGGGTGTCTTCTTTCTAAAATGGGGTCACTTGTGGGGTTCCTATACTGCCCTGGCATTTTAGGGGCCCTAAACCGTGAGGAGTAGTCTAGAATCCAAATGCCTCAAAATGACCTGTGAATAGGACGTTAGGCCCCTTAGCGCACCTAGGTTGCAAAAAAGTGTCACACATGTGGTATCGCCGTACTCAGAAGAAGTAGTATAATGTGTTTTGGGGTGTATTTTTATACATACCCATGCTGGGTGGGAGAAATCTCTCTGTAAATGGACAATTGTGTGTAAAAAAAATCAAATAATTGTCATTTACAGAGATATTTCTCCCACCCAGCATGGGTATGTGTAAAAATACACCCCAAAACACATTATACTACTTCTCCTGAGTACGGCGGTACCACATGTGTGGCACTTTTTTGCACCCTAAGTGCGCTAAGGGGCCCAAAGTCCAATGAGTACCTTTAGGATTTCACAGGTCATTTTGCCACATTTGGTTTCAAGACTACTCCTCACGGTTTAGGGCCCCTAAAATGCCAGGGCAGTATAGGAACCCCACAAATGACTCCATTTTAGAAAGAAGACACCCCAAGGTATTCCGTTAGGAGAATGGCGAGTTCATAGAAGATTTTATTTTTTGTCACAAGTTAGCGGAAAATGACACTTTGTGAAAAAAAACAATTAAAATCAATTTCCGCTAACTTGTGACAAAAAAAAAAAATCTTCTATGAACTCACCATACATCTAACGGAATACCTTGGGGTGTCTTCTTTCTAAAATGGGGTAATTTGTGGGGTTCCTATACTGTCCTGGCATTTTAGGGGCCCTAAACCGTGAGGAGTAGTCTTGAAACGAAATTTCTCAAAATGACCTGTGAAATCCTAAAGGTACTCATTGGACTTTGGGCCCCTTAGCGCAGTTAGGGTGCAAAAAAGTGCCACACATGTGGTATCGCCGTACTCAGGAGAAGTAGTATAATGTGTTTTGGGGTGTATTTTTCCACATACCCATGCTGAGTGGGAGAAATATCTCTATAAATAGACAATTGTGTGTAAAAAAAGAAAAAAATTGTCATTTACGGAGATATTTCTCCCACCCAGCATGTGTATGTGTAAAAATACACCCCAAAACACATTATACTACTTTTCCTGAGTACGGCAATACCACATGTGTGGCACTTTTTTGCGGCCTAACTGCGCTAAGGGGCCCAAAGTCCAATGAGCATCTTTAGGCTTTACAGGGGTGCTTACAATTAGGCACCCCCCAAATGCCAGGACAGTAAACACACCCCACAAATGACCCCATTCTGGAAAGTAGACACTTCAAGGTATTCAGAGAGGAGCATAGTGAGTCCGTGGCAGATTTCATTTTTTTTTGTCGCAAGTTAGAAGAAATGGAAACTTTTTTTTTTTTTTTTTTTTGTCACAAACTGTCATTTTCCGCTAACTTGTGACAAAAAATAAAATCTTCTATGAACTCACCATGCCTCTCACTGAATACTTTGGGATGTCTTCTTTCCAAAATGGGGTCATTTGGGGGGTATTTGTACTATCCTGGAATTTTAGCCCCTCATGAAACATGACAGGTGCGCAGAAAAGTCAGAGATGCTTGAAAATGGGAAAATTCACTTTTGGCACCATAGTTTGTAAACGCTATAACTTTTACCCAATCCAATAAATATACACTGAATGTTTTTTTTTTATCAAAGACATGTAGCAGAATAACTTTCGCGCTCAAATGTATAGGAAATTTTACTTTATTTGAAAAATGTCAGCACAGAAAGTTAAAAAAGTCATTTTTTTGACAAAATTCATGTCTTTTTTGATGAATATAATAAAAAGTAAAACTCGCAGCAGCAATCAAATAGCATCAAAAGAAAGCTGTATTAGTGACAAGAAAAGGAGGTAAAATTCATTTAGGTGGTAGGTTGTATGACCGAGCAATAAACCGTGAAAGCTGCAGTGGTCTGAATGGAGAAAAAGGCTCTGGTCCTTAAGGGGCGAAAAGACTGTGGTCCCGAAGTGGTTAAGGTTGGCTAAGCTGACACACATCCCTTGCCTGGCACACGTGATGAACCTAGTAGTTCAGCGGTTCCTGAGGACATACCCAGGCGTGGCCGATCTTCTGTTGAAGGTGCGACGAGTGGCCAAACATTGCAGAAATTCCAGTACTGCTTCGGGGGCACTCACCAAGATGCAGGAGCGCTTCAATCTCCCCCACCATCGCTTGCTGTGTGATGTCCCTACGCGCTGGAATTCTACGCTGCACATGCTAGCCCGCTTTTGCGAGCAGAAGAGTGCAGTGGTCCAGTACATGACGGCGCAGTACCGAGGCGCATCCGGACAGCTGCCAAGCTTCTGTGGATCCGATTGGGCCAACATGTTGGACCTCTGCCAAGTCCTCCAAAATTTTGAGCAATCCACGTTGCTTGTGAGCAGTGACAACTCTTCAGTCAGGATTACCATACCACTGCTGTGTTTACTGAAGAGGTCAATGTTGAAAATCAAGGAAACAGCTGTCATGATGCAACTGGGGGAATCTGAAGGAGAAAACGATCAACGTGATGGTACCAACATCAGGCCATCCGCATCAGGAAACGCTGGCCCCAGCAGCTATGACGAAGAAGAGGAGGAGGAACAGCTGGAGTTGGAGCAGGAATTTCCTGCCACCACTGACGAGGGCCAGAGCGGTGCACGTTGGACTTCCACAATTCAGCGCGAATGGTCAGCAGAAGCAGACCAGGAAGAAGGTGACGACTATGATGCATCACAACAACTATCACAACGCTCACAAGAGGATGATGAGGATTCTGGCAGGACTCTGGCACACATGGCTCAATTCATGCTAGACTGCATTGAACGAGACCCACGCATTGTGCGCATTCTGGACAACACCAATTACTGGGTTTATACCCTTCTGGATCCACGGTACAAGCACAATGTTCCAAAACTGCTTGAAGAAAGAGTCAGACAGGTCAAAATGGAAGAATACCAGCAGGCCCTTGTGGAGACTTTAGAGAGGAGATTGACATCCTCCCCCTCCTCTAGCCAGTTGTACGCCGACAGACTGACTTCCGCAAACCCAGGACGACCAGGAGGGCAGCAAACAACACAAGCCGCAGCTAGTGCCCAAAAGGGAATGGTATCGGCAGTGTCCTTGGAGTGGGAAAATTTTATGACACTCATGCAGCAGCAGCCCACAGAACAGCAAGCGTGCAGATCCACCTCCAACACCGATCGCCTGGAGAAGATGGTCAAGGACTACATGTCAGATGGCGTAGCTGTGTTGAACAATCCATCTGCACCCTTCAACTATTGGGTATCGAAGCTAGACACCTGGCACGAACTGGCAATGTACGCAATAGAGGTGCTGGCTTGCCCGGCAGCCAGCGTTATGTCGGAACGCTGTTTCAGTGCTGCCGGAGGCATCGTCACAGATCGGCGTATCCGCCTCTCCACAGAAAATGCCGACCGTCTGACTCAAATTAAAATGAATCAATCCTGGATTGGAAACGACTACGCAACACTCCTGGACCCCAACCAAGTAACATGAACAATGACCATCTGTGATGGGTTAGCGTTTTCGGTCCCTGTTTATTGAACCTCTCATCTTTATTACATTTATGACTGCATGGCGGCAAAAAGCATTGCTATATCCGCACGCTATTTGTCCTCATGCAAGGCCTGGGATGCTGTGTCTCAAAAAGCGTGGCCTTCTCCTCCTGCGCCTCCTCCTGTTCCATCACGTGTGCTGCTGCTGCTGGGTTAGCGTTTCCGGTCCCTGTGTATTGAACCTCTCATCTGTATTACATTTATGACTGCATGGTGGCAAAAAGCATTGCTATATCCACACGCTATTTGTCCTCATGCAAGGCCTGGGATGCTGTGTCTCAAAAAGCGTGGCCTTCTCCTCCTGCGCCTCCTCCTGTTCCATCACGTGTACTGCTGCTGCTGCTGCTGCTGCTGGGTTAGCGTTTTCGGTCCCTGTTTATTGAACCTCTCATCCTAATTACATTTATGACTGCATGGCGGCAAAAAGCATTGCTATATCCGCACGCTATTTGTCCTCATGCAAGGCCTGGGATGTTGTTTCTCAAAAAGCGTGTGCTTCTCCTCCTGCGGCTCCTCCTGTTCCCTCACGTGTGCTGCTGCTGGGTTAGCATTTCCGGTCCCTGTTTATTGAACCTCTCATCTTTATTACATTTATGACTGCATGGCGGCAAAAAGCATTGCTATATCCGCACGCTATTTGTCCTCATGCAAGGCCTGGGATGCTGTGTCTCAAAAAGCGTGGCATTCTCCTCCTGCGCCTCCTCCTGTTCCATCACGTGTGCTGCTGCTGCTGCTGCTGCTGGGTTAGCGTTTCCGGTCCCTGTTTATTGAACCTCTCATCTTTATTACATTTATGACTGCATGGCGGCAAAAAGCATTGCTATATCCGCACGCTATTTGTCCTCATGCAAGGCCTGGGATGTTGTGTCTCAAAAAGCGTGGCCTTCTCCTCCTGCGGCTCCTCCTGTTCCCTCACGTGTGCTGCTGCTGCTGCTGCTGGGTTAGCGTTTCCGGTCCCTGTTTATTGAATCTCTCATCTTTATTACATTTATGACTGCATGGCGGCAAAAAGCATTGCTATATCCGCACGCTATTTGTCCTCATGCAAGGCCTGGGATGCTGTGTCTCAAAAAGCGTGGCCTTCTCCTCCTGCGCCTCCTCCTGTTCCATCACGTGTGCTGCTGCTGCTGGGTTAGCGTTTCCGGTCCCTGTTTATTGAACCTCTCATCTTTATTACATTTATGACTGCATGGCGGCAAAAAGCATTGCTATCCGCACGCTTCTTGTCCTCATGCAAGGCCTGGGTTGTGTCTCAAAGCGTGGCCTTCTCCTCCTGCGCCGCCCTCCTCCTGTTCCATCACGTGTGCTGCTGCTGGGTTAGCGTTACCGGTCCCTTTTCCTGGAACCTCTTCTCTGTATTACATTTATGACTGCATGGCGACAAAAAGCATGTTACCTGTGCAAAGAAACGTGACATTTTCCGCATTTAAAAGACATTTTTTCCTTTGAAACTTTACAATCAATTTTCTCAAAAACTATAAGCTCTTTTTTAAATATTTTTTTTCCTCTTGTACCCACTCCCAAGGTGCACATACCCTGCAAATTTGGGGTATGTAACATGTAAGGAAGCTTTACAAAGCACGAAAGTTCAGGTCCCCATTGACTTCCATTATGTTCGGAGTTTGGCACGAACACCCGAACATCGCGGCGATGTTCGGCGAACGTTTGCGAACCCGAATATCTAGGTGTTCGCCCAACACTAGTGGTAGGGTTCTCAAGCTTTGCATTGTTGGTCACTGGGTGACTGGGATTAATATTCAGAAAAGTGGGTGGAGCCTACAAAATCCAATCAGAATTCACCTATTGTTTTTCAAGGTGAATATTTAATTGCTGCCATTCGTGCACTGTTAAGCCTCAAACCTGGTACAGGTGGTCATTGGGTGATGGGTTCAAATTCAGAAAAGGGGGTGGAGCCACAAACAGTCAGATATGTTTAATTTCAATGCAAATAAATGATGCCAAAGACCGCAAAGCTCACAAAATGTAGTCATTTAGTATTGAGTAATTGTGTGTTCGGGTTAGAAAAAATGCACCAGCCAAACACATACCCAGGCAATGCCGGATAATCAGGGGGCGGAGACAAATACAAATTTCACTGGGAAAATGTAAACTGCTATTCTTACACTGTTAATGGTAGTGTTTTCAAACTTTGCACAGTTGGTCACTGGGTCACTGGGATTAATATTCAGAAAAGTGGGTGGAGCCTAAAAAATCTAATCAAAATTCACCTTGATTTTCAAGGGGAATATTACATTGCTGCCAGTCTTGCACTGTTAATGGCACAAGCCCCAAACCTGGTACAGTTGGTCATTGGGTGACTGGGGTTCAAATTTAGAAAGGGAAGGAGCCACAAAAAGCCAATCAGATTTGTTTCATTTCAGTGCAAATTATTGATGCCAAAGACCGCAAAGCTCACAAAGTAGGTCACTGAGTAATTGTGTGTTAGGGTTAGAAAAAGTGGGTGGAGCACCAGCCAAATACATACCTGGGCCAAACCGGGCCATCAGCTAGTATTTCTTATAAAGAAAGCTACAGGTTAGTAAAACAGGAGAAGGATGCAGATTCCTTTCTTGGAATAGTTCCCCATGATTATACCTGCCACGCAAACTAATGGAGGCTGGATAGTGTATTGGTTACGTGCTCTGCTTTTGACATTGGAGACCAGGGTTCAAATCCTGGCTTGGGTCAGTACCTATTTAGTAAGAAGTTCAAGGTAAGATTCCCTAACATTGCAGAGTGGCCTCTTGAGCGCGTCCTAGTGGCTGCAGCCAGAGCCAGGACAAGGTCCTCCAGCACCCAAGGCTGAGACACCAAAGTGCGCCCCTCCATCCCTCCCACCCCAGCCATCACACACTGATTGCTATTAGACTAAGAGGGCCACAGGGCCCACAACCTCCCCAACACCTTAATATCTAGTTATCTGGCTTGCAGTCACTGCCATGTATCCCCTTTTCTTATTTCTTTCTGCTTCAAACACAATTAGGAATGACAGTTGAATGAATTCTGCCCTCCCTCCTACACTGCGCCCTGAGGCTGGAGCCTCTCCAGCCTATGCCTTGGCCCGGCCCTGGCTGCAGCTCCTGAGAGCTTTGAGTCCAACAGGAGAAAAGTGCTATACAAATGTTTGGATTACTCAATTTGAACTCGTACCTGTGACGTTAGACACCTCCCCCTCTGGACACTGGACACAACCATAGCAGCAGACATGGAAGCTTTCAGTAGGAACTTTTCTGGTCCCAGGAGGACATCTGGCATTGCATCGGGATATGGGGACCTAATAAATGCAGGTACAATATGTATATTAAAAAAAAAAAAAACACAAGAAAATACATCTCTTGTTGAGTAAAAGCAGAATCCAATTAGATCAGATGTATGTTTTACACAGAACACCACACACATTATTTTATCATACTTACTTTTGTTTTTATGTGTGTGCTCGCAAATACAGTAGCAATAACAAAGTATGTAAACCCTTTGGAATTTCTGCACAAATTGGTCATAAAATGTGATCTGATCACTACAACAGGCAATCACAGTCTGCCAGTGGTGTAGCTAAGGAGCTGTGGGCCCCGTAGCAAGTTTTACAATGGGGCCCCCCAAGCACTCTATACATAACAATTGATACGACGCACCAAAACCTGCCAATGGCAACTACAGTGTCAGAGGTGTAAGAAGGGGATGGGGAACAGTTTGTTAATGATTACCACTATTCAAAGTATCTATAGAAGTGATTATTATGAGCACAGGACCAATAGAGAGCTAAAACTGTAGTTGAGGGAGGGCCCTTCGGGGCCCCTCTGGCCCAAGCGCCCCGATGCGGTCGCTACCTCTGCAACCCCTATTGCTACGCCCAGGGGCGTTTCTAGGGTCCCTGGAGATCAGTGGCACCTGTGGGCACCAGGAGGGGAGGTACATGCGGCGCGCGCAGCGCGCCGCGGCAAAAATGGGCGTGGCCATGTGGTGAGTGGGCGTGGCCATGGGTGGGGCCAAATGTACATGAACTTAGCAGCGGTGTAAGCTACGGATAACGGGCCTGCCCATCGAAATATTGGACGGAGCCCCCTGTCCTTTATTTCGATCATTTACAATCAGTATAGGCATAGATCAAAGATGTATACGCACATACAATTTTGATTGGTCAATCACTGACCCCCAATTTCCCACCCCCGTGCAGTAAGTGGGCCAACAGACAATGAATTTTATGAACAGAGCTAAAATTGGCTAATCAAAATTGTATGTGTGTACCAGGCTTTACAGCTAATACTGTACATACTGAAAGTAGCAGGGATCAGCATACAATACAGCTGGTTTACAATCAATAAAGGCACAGAGTAACACCTTACACTGTACACACTGGAGGTAAATCAGCACACAGTGCAAGCACTAGAGAACAGCGTATACTGTACATACTGTAGGCAGCAGAATTCAGCACACTGCAGCTAGCGTGCCAAAAATATGACGATCACGTTGTGTGGCGTGCTTATCGCGCCGCACCAAAAAAATGGGTGGGCCATGGACCAGAATATAGGTGTGGTAACGGGTGGAGACAAATTTACATGAACCTAGCAATGGTGGGACATCAGATTAGGACAGTGGTGGCGAACCTTTTGGAGGCCGAGTGCCCAAACTGCAACCCAAAAGTCACTTACCGGTATCTATCGCAAAGTGGCAACAGCAATTTAAACTAAATACTGTACAAACGTTTTAACTCATACATGAACATTATGGAAAATCCAAGTTGAAAATAAACTGTGAAGATAAACAATTTCATCCATCCTACTCCTGAAAAATGTATTCAATTTTTTAGAACCTCCCAGTTTTATTTTCTGTTTTAAAACGCTAAAAAAGTAGGTTTAATGCTATTGTCTCATATGATAAGGATTCAGCTTTTCCCATAGTCTCGCAGTTAGCAATCATGTGACCCCCAACAAGACATATTCAGCAATCATGAGGCCCCCAACAAATCAGGAGGCCCCCAACAAGATAAATTCAGCAATCATGAGGCCTCCAACAAATCATGAGGCCCCCAACAAGACAAATTCAGCAATCATGAGGCCCCCAACAAATCATGAGGCCCCCAACAAGACAAATTCAGCAATCATGAGGCCCCCAACAAATCATAAGGCTCCCAACAAGACACATTCAGCAGTCATGAGGCACATAAATAGACAGCATTTCACATAAATAGGCAGAATGCCCCCTTAATATGGTAGCCCCCCCCCCAAGTTAGGTAGTGAGTGACAGGGACCCCCAGGTTAGCTAGTGAGTGACAGGCGCCTCCAGTTAGGTAGTGAGTGACAGGGACCCCGATAGTGAGTGACAGGAAGCACCTTTAGGTAGTGAGTGAGTGCCAGGGAGCCCCTTTAGGCAGTGAGTGAGTGCCAGGAAGCCCCTTTAGGCAGTGAGTGAGTGCCAGGAAGCCCCTTTAGGCAGTGAGTGAGTGCCAGGAAGCCCCTTTAGGCAGTGAGTGAGTGCCAGGAAGCCCCTTTAGGCAGTGAGTGAGTGCCAGGGAGCCCCTTTAGGCAGTGAGTGAGTGACAGGAAGCCCCTTTAGGCAGTGAGTGAGTGACAGGAAGCCCCTTTAGGCAGTGAGTGAGTGACAGGGAGCCCCTTTAGGCAGTGAGTGAGTGACAGGGAGCCCCTTTAGGCAGTGAGTGACAGGGAGCCCCTTTAGGGAGTGAGTGAGTGACAGGGAGGCCCTTTAGGGAGTGAGTGAGTGCCAGGGAGCTCCTTTAGTGAGTGAGTGCGTGCCAGGGAGCCCCTTTAGTGAGTGAGTGCGTGCCAGGGAGCCCCTTTAGTGAGTGCGTGCCAGGGAGCCCCTTTAGGGAGTGGGTGCGTGCCAGGGGAGCCCCTTTAGGGAGTGAGTGAGTGCCAGGGGAGCCCCTTTAGGGAGTGAGTGAGTGCCAGGGGAGCCCCTTTAGGGAGTGAGTGAGTGCCAGGGGAGCCCCTTTAGGGAGTGAGTGAGTGCCAGGGAGCCCCTTTAGGGAGTGAGTGAGTGACAGGGAGCCCCTTTAGGGAGTGAGTGCGTGCCAGGGAGCCCCTTTAGTGAGTGAGTGCGTGCCAGGGAGCCCCTTTAGTGAGTGAGTGCGTGCCAGGGAGCCCCTTTAGTGAGTGCGTGCCAGGGAGCCCCTTTAGGGAGTGGGTGCGTGCCAGGGAGCCCCTTTAGGGAGTGGGTGCGTGCCAGGGGAGCCCCTTTAGGGAGTGAGTGAGTGCCAGGGGAGCCCCTTTAGGGAGTGAGTGAGTGCCAGGGGAGCCCCTTTAGGGAGTGAGTGAGTGACAGGGAGCCCCTTTAGGGAGTGAGTGAGTGACAGGTAGCCCCTTTAGGGAGTGAGTGAGTGACAGGTAGCCCCTTTAGGGAGTGAGTGAGTGACAGGGAGCCCCTTTAGGGAGTGAGTGAGTGCCAGGGAGCCCCTTTAGGGAGTGAGTGAGTGACAGGGAGCCCCTTTAGGGAGTGAGTGAGTGCCAGGGAGCCCCTTTAGGGAGTGAGTGCGTGCCAGGGAGCCCCTTTATGGAGTGAGTGAGTGAGTGAGTGAGTGAGTGAGTGACAGGGAGGCCCCCTCTCTAGCCGCCGCCGCTCCCCCCCCTACCTCTCAGCAGACCTCAGGATCAGCGGCGACCCGACCAGATGTACGAGCGGGCGCTGGACGCACCCGCTCGATATGCGGAAGTGATGTCACTTCCGCATATCAGTGCGGGCGCTGGGTCCTAGCGCCCGCACGATTGGTCGCCGGCTCGCCGCCTGATCCTGAGGTCTGAGACGCGGCGGCGGCGGCTGGAGGGAGCCGCTGACAGAGGGGGCAGCGGCGGCCGGGAGATCCGTGGCACCCCAGGAAAGATTGGGGGCACGTGCCCCCCTAAAACAGGGCTAGCGACGCCCCTGGCTACGCCCCTGCAGTCTGCTTAATCTAATAGCACTTAAATAATTAAATGTTTCCATGTTTTTATTGAATGCGCCATGTAAGCATTCACAGTGCAGGTGGAAAAGGTATGTGAACACTTGGATTTAATAAGGCCCTGTTCACATCCCAAACGCGGATGGCCATGCGTACGGAACGCAACGCATGCGAACGCACTCCATCTGCGTTTGTGTGCGTTGCGTGGCTGATCCCATCACTGAAAAGTGAATGGGACAGCCACGCGTTTTTGCAAAAATCGTGTGCAGCATGCGTTCCCGGACAGCACAGGTCCGGAACGCATGCAGTGTGAACATCAGACAGTGCACTCTATGCACTGCCTGATGTCGTGCGTGTCGGCCTCCTGCACGCATTTCCAAAACGCGGCCGGAAACGCGTGCAGTATGAACGGGGCCTAACTGTTTGATCCTCCTTTGGCAGCATCAACTTAAACCAAATGTTCCATGTAGTTGCAGATCAGATCTGCACAATGGTCAGAAGTCATTTTTGACTATTCCAATTGGCGGCAGCCCCAGGACTGCTCAAAGCAGTGGTGTAGCCAAGGAGCTGTGGGCCCTGATGCAAGTTTTACAATGGGGCCCCCCGAACACTCTATGCATAACAATTAATACGGCGCACCAAAACCTGCCAATGGCAACTACAGTGTCAGAGGTGCAAGAAGGGGATGGGGAACAGCTTGTTAATGATTACCACTATTCAAAGTATCTAGAAGTGATTAGTATGAGCACAGGACCAATAGACAGCTAATACTGTAATTGAGGGATGACCCTTCGGAGCCCCTCTGGTTCAAGGGCCCCAATGTGGTCACAACCTCTGCATGCCCGATTTCTACGCCCCTGACTCAACGCCAATTGGGGCGGGGTTCTGCAAGGGATCACGAGCGACGATGCGTTCCGGCATCAGTCTAACAGCAACGATCGCCGCTATTAGACTGCGAGGTGGCAAAACCACCGTCTATGTACATTGTACGACACTGCGATCTATGGCAGCGCTGTAGTGGGGACAGCTGTGTCACTTGGCTGTCCCCTGGGGAGGCTCAGAGAGCGATTAGCTATGATAGGCTGATGCCTATGAGAGCTGATCGCTGTGATTAGCGGGCAGGGGGGTAAAAGAAATAAATAAAAATAGTAATATTTATTAAAAAACCAAATAATTTCGTAAAAAAAAGCACAGCCTGTAGCAGCGATCAGAGCCTAACAAGCTCTGTTGGTGGGCAGAAAAAGGGGGGATTCATATGTGTTTTAAGTAGTATGGCTCTCAGCAAGCTCTTAAAGCTGCAGAACATTGAATTGTAAAAAATAGCCTGGTTACTAGGGGGGTGTAAGCCTATGGTCCTGAAGTGGTTAAATAATACCAGTTACCTGGCAGTCCTGTAGCTCTTCCTGGCACCAGTACTGTCTGAATCACACACCTGAAACAAACATGCAGATAATCCAGTCACACTTCAGTCGGAGCACCTGATCTGCATGCTTGTTCAGAATCTATTGCTAAAGTTAGATATACATGATCAGGAGGACAGACAGGCGACTTGCGTTTTTTTAGAGGACTGGATATAGGAAAGTATATGTTGTCCTTTAAAGGGGTTCTCCGGTATGTTTAAAAAAGATAAAACTGGCACTTACCTGGGGCTTCTATCGGCCCCCTGCAGCTGTAATGTCCCACACCGTCCTCCCCCGATGCTCTGTTCCCTGCCGTCCTCCTCCGATGCTCTGTTCCCTGCCGTCCTCCTCCGATGCTCTGTTCCCTGCCGTCCTCCTCCGATGCTCCGTTCCGTGCCGTCCGGCAACCTGCTAATTATTCATCTAACTAGACAGACAGAACTGCGGCTGTGCAGCCGTGGCTGTGCGCATAATCGGAAGCTTACTGCGCAGGCACTGTGCGTATAATCGGGAGCTTACTGCGCAGGCACTGTGCGTATAATCGGGAGCTTACTGCGCAGGCACTGTGCGTATAATCGGGAGCTTACTGCGCAGACACTGTGTGTATAATCGGGAGCTTACTGCGCAGGCACTGTGTGCATAATCGGGAGCTTACTGCGCAGACACTGTGCGTATAATCGGGAGCTTACTGCGCAGGCACTGTGCGTATAATCGGGAGCTTACTGCGCAGGCACTGTGCGTATAATCGGGAGCTTACTGCGCAGGCACTGTGCGTATAATCGGTAGCTTACTGCGCAGGCACAGTGCGTATAATCGGGAGCTTACTGCGGAGGCACTGTGTGCATAATCGGGAGCTTACTGCGCAGGCACTGTGCGTATAATCGGGAGCTTACTGTGCAAGCACTGTGTGCATAATCGGGAGCTTACTGCGGAGGCACTGTGCGTATAATTGGGAGCCTACTGCGCAGGCACTGTGCGTATAATCGGGAGCTTACTGCGCAGGCACTGTGTGCATAATCGGGAGCTTACTGCGCAGGCACTGTGCGTATAATCGGGAGCTTATTGCACAGGCACTGTGCGTATAATCGGGAGCTTACTGCGCAGGCACTGTGCGTATAATCGGGAGCTTACTGCGCAGGCACTGTGTGCATAATCGGGAGCTTACTGCGGAGGCACTGTGCGTATAATTGGGAGCCTACTGTGCAGGCACTGTGCGTATAATCAAGAGCTTACTGTGCAGGCACTGTGCGTATAATCGGGAGCTTACTGCGCAGGCACTGTGTGCATAATCGGGAGCATACTGCGCAGGCACTGTGCGTATAATCGGGAGCTAATTGTGCAGGCACTGTGCGTATAATCGGGAGCTTACTGCGCAGGCACTGTGTGCATAGTCGGGAGCTTACTGAGCAAGCACTGTGCGTATAATCGGGAGCTTACTGCGCAGGCACTGTGTGCATAATCGGGAGCTTACTGCGGAGGCACTGTGCGTATAATTGGGAGCCTACTGCGCAGGCACTGTGCGTATAATCAAGAGCTTACTGTGCAGGCACTGTGCGTATAATCGGGAGCTTACTGCGCAGGCACTGTACGCATAATCGGGAGCTTACTGCGCAGGCACTGTACGTATAATCGGGAGCTTACTGCGCAGGCACTGTGCGTATAATCGGGAGCTTACTGTGCAGGCACTGTGCGTATAATTGGGAGCTTACTGCGCAGGCACTGTGCGTATAATTGGGAGCTTACTGCGCAGGCAATCGGGAGCTTACTGCGCAGGCACTGTGCGTATAATTGGGAGCCTACTGCGCAGGCACTGTGCGTATAATCGGGAGCTTACTGCGCAGGCACTGTGCGTATAATTGGGAGCCTACTGCGGAGGCACTGTGCGTATAATCGGGAGCTCACTGTGGAGGCACTGTGCATATAATCGGGAGTTTACTGCGCAGGCACTGTGCGTATAATCGGGAGCTTACTGCGCAGGCACTGTGCATATAATCGGGAGCTTACTGCGCAGGCACTGTGCGTATAATCCAGAGCTTACTGCGCAGGCACTGTGTGCATAATCGGGAGCTTACTGCGGAGGCACTGTGCGTATAATTGGGAGCCTACTGCGCAGGCACTGTGCGTATAATCGGGAGCTTACTGCGCAGGCACTGTGTGCATAATCGGGAGCTTACTGCGCAGGCACTGTGCGTATAATCGGGAGCTTACTGCGCAGGCACTGTGCGTATAATCGGGAGCTTACTGCGCAGGCACTGTGTGCATAATCAGGAGCTTACTGCGCAGGCACTGTGCGTATAATCGGGAGCTTACTGCGCAGGCACTGTGTGCATAATCGGGAGCTTACTGCGCAGGCACTGTGCGTATAATCGGGAGCTTATTGCGCAGGCACTGTGCGTATAATCGGGAGCTTACTGCGCAGGCACTGTGTGCATAATCGGGAGCTTACTGCGGAGGCACTGTGCGTATAATTGGGAGCCTACTGCGCAGGCACTGTGCGTATAATCGGGAGCTTACTGCGCAGGCACTGTGTGCATAATCGGGAGCTTACTGCGCAGGCACTGTGCGTATAATCGGGAGCTTACTGCGCAGGCACTGTGCGTATAATCGGGAGCTTACTGCGCAGGCACTGTGTGCATAATCAGGAGCTTACTGCGCAGGCACTGTGCGTATAATCGGGAGCTTACTGCGCAGGCACTGTGTGCATAATCGGGAGCTTACTGCGGAGGCACTGTGCGTATAATTGGGAGCCTACTGAGCAGGCACTGTGCGTATAATCAAGAACTTACTGTGCAGGCACTGTGCGTATAATCGGGAGCTTACTGCGCAGGCACTGTACGCATAATCGGGAGCTTACTGCGCAGGCACTGTACGTATAATCGGGAGCTTACTGCGCAGGCACTGTGCGTATAATCGGGAGCTTACTGCGCAGGCACTGTGCGTATAATTGGGAGCTTACTGCGCAGGCACTGTGCGTATAATTGGGAGCTTACTGCGCAGGCAATCGGGAGCTTACTGCGCAGGCACTGTGCGTATAATTGGGAGCCTACTGCGCAGGCACTGTGCGTATAATCGGAAGCTTACTGCGCAGACACTGTGCGTATAATCGGGAGCTTACTGCGCAGGCACTGTGTGCATAATCGGGAGCCTACTGCGCAGACACTGTGCGTATAATCGGGAGCTTACTGCGCAGGCACTGTGCGTATAATCGGGAGCTTACTGCGCAGGCACTGTGCGTATAATCGGGAGCTTACTGCGCAGACACTGTGCGTATAATCGGGAGCTTACTGCGCAGGCACTGTGCGTATAATCGGGAGCTTACTGCGCAGGCACTGTGCGTATAATCGGTAGCTTACTGCGCAGGCACTGTGCGTATAATCGGGAGCTTACTGCGGAGGCACTGTGTGCATAATCGGGAGCTTACTGCGCAGGCACTGTGCGTATAATCGGGAGCTTACTGTGCAAGCACTGTGTGCATAATCGGGAGCTTACTGCGGAGGCACTGTGCGTATAATTGGGAGCCTACTGCGCAGGCACTGTGCGTATAATCGGGAGCTTACTGCGCAGGCACTGTGTGCATAATCGGGAGCTTACTGCGCAGGCACTGTGCGTATAATCGGGAGCTTATTGCGCAGGCACTGTGCGTATAATCGGGAGCTTACTGCGCAGGCACTGTGTGCATAATCGGGAGCTTACTGCGCAGGCACTGTGCGTATAATCGGGAGCTTACTGCGCAGGCACTGTGTGCATAATCGGGAGCTTACTGCGGAGGCACTGTGCGTATAATTGGGAGCCTAATGCGCAGGCAGTGTGCGTATAATCAAGAGCTTACTGTGCAGGCACTGTGCGTATAATCGGGAGCTTACTGCGCAGGCACTGTGCGTATAATCGGGAGCTTACTGCACAGGCACTGTGCGTATAATTGGGAGCTTACTGTGCAGGCACTGTGCGTATAATTGGGAGCTTACTGCGCAGGCAATCGGGAGCTTACTGCACAGGCACTGTGCGTATAATTGGGAGCCTACTGCGCAGGCACTGTGTGTATAATCGGGAGCTTACTGCGCAGGCACTGTGCGTATAATTGGGAGCCTACTGCGGAGGCACTGTGCGTATAATCGGGAGCTCACTGCGGAGGCACTGTGCGTATAATCGGGAGCTTACTGCGCAGGCACTGTGCGTATAATCGGGAGCTTACTGCGCAGGCACTGTGCGTATAATCGGGAGCTCACTGCGGAGGCACTGTGCGTATAATCGGGAGCTTACTGCGCAGGCATTGTGCGTATAATCGGGAGCTTACTGCGCAGGCACTTTGTGCATAATCGGGAGCTTACTGCGCAGGCACTGTGCGTATAAACGGGAGCTTACTGCGCAGACACTGTGCGTATAATCGGGAGCTTACTGCGCAGGCACTGTGTGCATAATCGGGAGCTTACTGCGCAGAGACTGTGCGTATAATCGGGAGCTTACTGCGCAGGCACTGTGCGTATAATCGGGAGCTTACTGCGCAGGCACTGTGCGTATAATCGGGAGCTTACTGCGCAGACACTGTGCGTATAATCGGGAGCTTACTGCGCAGGCACTGTGCGTATAATCGGGAGCTTACTGCGCAGGCACTGTGCGTATAATCGGTAGCTTACTGCGCAGGCACTGTGCGTATAATCGGGAGCTTACTGCGGAGGCACTGTGTGCATAATCGGGAGCTTACTGCGCAGGCACTGTGCGTATAATCGGGAGCTTACTGTGCAGGCACTGTGTGCATAATCGGGAGCTTACTGCGGAGGCACTGTGCGTATAATTGGGAGCCTACTGCGCAGGCACTGTGCGTATAATCGGGAGCTTACTGCGCAGGCACTGTGTGCATATAATCGGGAGCTTACTGCGCAGGCACTGTGCGTATAATCGGGAGCTTACTGCGCAGGCACTGTGCGTATAATCGGGAGCTTACTGCGCAGGCACTGTGTGCATAATCGGGAGCTTACTGCGCAGGCACTGTGCGTATAATCGGGAGCTTACTGCGCAGGCACTGTGTGCATAATCAGGAGCTTACTGCGCAGGCACTGTGCGTATAATCGGGAGCTTATTGCGCAGGCACTGTGCGTATAATCGGGAGCTTACTGCGCAGGCACTGTGTGCATAATCGGGAGCTTACTGCGCAGGCACTGTGCGTATAATCGGGAGCTTACTGCGCAGGCACTGTGTCCTTAATCGGGAGCTTACTGCGCAGGCACTGTGCGTATAATTGGGAGCCTACTGCGCAGGCACTGTGCGTATAATCAAGAGCTTACTGTGCAGGCACTGTGCGTATAATCGGGAGCTTACTGCGCAGGCACTGTACGCATAATCGGGAGCTTACTGCGCAGGCACTGTACCTATAATCAGGAGCTTACTGCGCAGGCACTGTGCGTATAATCGGGAGCTTACTGCGCAGGCACTGTGCGTATAATTGGGAGCTTACTGCGCAGGCACTGTGCGTATAATTGGGAGCTTACTGCGCAGGCAATCGGGAGCTTACTGCGCAGGCACTGTGCGTATAATTGGGAGCCTACTGCACAGGCACTGTGCGTATAATCGGGAGCTTACTGCGCAGACACTGTGCGTATAATCGGGAGCTTACTGCGCAGGCACTATGTGCATAATCGGGAGCTTACTGTGCAGACACTGTGCGTATAATCGGGAGCTTACTGCGCAGGCACTGTGCGTATAATCGGGAGCTTACTGCGCAGGCACTGTGCGTATAATCGGGAGCTTACTGCGCAGACACTGTGCGTATAATCGGGAGCTTACTGCGCAGGCACTGTGCGTATAATCGGGAGCTTACTGCGCAGGCACTGTGCGTATAATCGGTAGCTTACTGCGCAGGCACTGTGCGTATAATCGGGAGCTTACTGCGGAAGCACTGTGTGCATAATCGGGAGCTTACTGCGCAGGCACTGTGCGTATAATCGGGAGCTTACTGTGCAAGCACTGTGTGCATAATCGGGAGCTTACTGCGGAGGCACTGTGCGTATAATTGGGAGCCTTCTGCACAGGCACTGTGCGTATAATCGGGAGCTTACTGCGCAGGCACTGTGTGCATAATCGGGAGCTTACTGCGCAGGCACTGTGCGTATAATCGGGAGCTTATTGCACAGGCACTGTGCGTATAATCGGGAGCTTACTGCGCAGGCACTGTGTGCATAATCGGGAGCTTACTGCGCAGGCACTGTGCGTATAATCGGGAGCTTACTGCGCAGGCACTGTGTGCATAATCGGGAGCTTACTGCGGAGGCACTGTGCGTATAATTGGGAGCCTACTGAGCAGGCACTGTGCGTATAATCAAGAGCTTACTGTGCAGGCACCGTGCGTATAATCGGGAGCTTACTGCGCAGGCACTGTACGCTTAATCGGGAGCTTACTGCGCAGGCACTGTACGTATAATCGGGAGCTTACTGCGCAGGCATAATCGGGAGCTTACTGCGCAGGCACTGTGCGTATAATTAGGAGCTTACTGCGCAGGCACTGTGCGTATAATTGGGAGCTTACTGCGCAGGCAATCGGGAGCTTACTGCGCAGGCACTGTGCGTATAATTGGGAGCCTACTGCGGAGGCACTGTGCGTATAATCGGGAGCTCACTGCGGAGGCACTGTGCGTATAATCGGGAGCTTACTGCGCAGGCACTGTGCGTATAATTGGGAGCCTACTGCGGAGGCACTGTGCGTATAATCGGGAGCTCACTGCGGAGGCACTGTGCGTATAATCGGGAGCTTACTGCGCAGGCACTGTGCGTATAATCGGGAGCTTACTGCGCAGGCACTGTGCGTATAATCGGGAGCTTAATGCGCAGGCACTGTGTGTATAATCGGGAGCTTACTGCGCAGGCACTGTGTGCATAATCGGGAGCTTACTGCGCAGGCACTGTGCGTATAATCGGGAGCTTACTGCGCAGACACTGTGCGTATAATCGGGAGCTTACTGCGCAGGCACTGTGTGCATAATCGGGAGCTTACTGCGCAGACACTGTGCGTATAATCGGGAGCTTACTGCGCAGGCACTGTGCGTATAATCGGGAGCTTACTGCGCAGGCACTGTGCGTATAATCGGGAGCTTACTGCGCAGACACTGTGCGTATAATCGGGAGCTTACTGCGCAGGCACTGTGCGTATAATCGGGAGCTTACTGCGCAGGCACTGTGCGTATAATCGGTAGCTTACTGCGCAGGCACTGTGCGTATAATGGGGAGCTTACTGCGGAGGCACTGTGTGCATAATCGGGAGCTTACTGCGCAGGCACTGTGCGTATAATCGGGAGCTTACTGTGCAGGCACTGTGTGCATAATCGGGAGCTTACTGCGGAGGCACTGTGCGTATAATTGGGAGCCTACTGCGCAGGCACTGTGCGTATAATCGGGAGCTTACTGCGCAGGCACTGTGTGCATAATCGGGAGCTTACTGCGCAGGCACTGTGCGTATAATCGGGAGCTTACTGCGCAGGCACTGTGCGTATAATCGGGAGCTTACTGCGCAGGCACTGTGTGCATAATCGGGAGCTTACTGCGCAGGCACTGTGCGTATAATCGGGAGCTTACTGCGCAGGCACTGTGTGCATAATCAGGAGCTTACTGCGCAGGCACTGTGCGTATAATCGGGAGCTTATTGCGCAGGCACTGTGCGTATAATCGGGAGCTTACTGCGCAGGCACTGTGTGCATAATCGGGAGCTTACTGCGCAGGCACTGTGCGTATAATCGGGAGCTTACTGCGCAGGCACTGTGTGCATAATCGGGAGCTTACTGCGCAGGCACTGTGCGTATAATTGGGAGCCTACTGCGCAGGCACTGTGCGCATAATCAAGAGCTTACTGTGCAGGCACTGTGCGTATAATTGGGAGCCTACTGCACAGGCACTGTGCGTATAATCGGGAGCTTACTGCGCAGACACTGTGCGTATAATCGGGAGCTTACTGCGCAGGCACTGTGTGCATAATCGGGAGCTTACTGTGCAGACACTGTGCGTATAATCGGGAGCTTACTGCGCAGGCACTGTGCGTATAATCGGGAGCTTACTGCGCAGGCACTGTGCGTATAATCGGGAGCTTACTGCGCAGACACTGTGCGTATAATCGGGAGCTTACTGCGCAGGCACTGTGCGTATAATCGGGAGCTTACTGCGCAGGCACTGTGCGTATAATCGGTAGCTTACTGCGCAGGCACTGTGCGTATAATCGGGAGCTTACTGCGGAAGCACTGTGTGCATAATCGGGAGCTTACTGCGCAGGCACTGTGCGCATAATCGGGAGCTTACTGTGCAAGCACTGTGTGCATAATCGGGAGCTTACTGCGGAGGCACTGTGCGTATAATTGGGAGCCTACTGCACAGGCACTGTGCGTATAATCGGGAGCTTACTGCGCAGGCACTGTGTGCATAATCGGGAGCTTACTGCGCAGGCACTGTGCGTATAATCGGGAGCTTATTGCGCAGGCACTGTGCGTATAATCGGGAGCTTACTGCGCAGGCACTGTGTGCATAATCGGGAGCTTACTGCGCAGGCACTGTGTGCATAATCGGGAGCTTACTGCGGAGGCACTGTGCGTATAATTGGGAGCCTACTGCGCAGGCACTGTGCGTATAATCAAGAGCTTACTGTGCAGGCACCGTGCATATAATCGGGAGCTTACTGCGCAGGCACTGTACGCTTAATCGGGAGCTTACTGTGCAGGCACTGTGCGTATAATCGGGAGCTTACTGCGGAGGCACTGTGTGCATAATCGGGAGCTTACTGCGCAGGCACTGTGCGTATAATCGGGAGCTTACTGTGCAGGCACTGTGTGCATAATCGGGAGCTTACTGCGCAGGCACTGTGCGTATAATCGGGAGCTTACTGCGCAGGCACTGTGCATATAATCGGGAGCTCACTGCGCAGGCACTGTGTGCATAATCGGGAGCTTACTGCGCAGGCACTGTGCGTATAATCGGGAGCTTACTGCGCAGGCACTGTGTGCATAATCAGGAGCTTACTGCGGAGGCACTGTGCGTATAATTGGGAGCCTACTGCGCAGGCACTGTGCGTATAATCGGGAGCTTACTGCGCAGGCACTGTGTGCATAATCGGGAGCTTACTGCGCAGGCACTGTGCGTATAATCGGGAGCTTACTGCGCAGGCACTGTGCGTATAATCGGGAGCTCACTGCGCAGGCACTGTGTGCATAATCGGGAGCTTACTGCGCAGGCACTGTGCGTATAATCGGGAGCTTACTGCGCAGGCACTGTGTGCATAATCAGGAGCTTACTGCACAGGCACTGTGCGTATAATCGGTAGCTTATTACGCAGGCACTGTGCGTATAATCGGGAGCTTACTGCGCAGGCACTGTGTGCATAATCGGGAGCTTACTGCGCAGGCACTGTGCGTATAATCGGGAGCTTACTGCGCAGGCACTGTGTGCATAATCGGGAGCTTACTGCGCAGGCACTGTGCGTATAATTGGGAGCCTACTGCGCAGGCACTGTGCGTATAATCAAGAGCTTACTGTGCAGGCACTGTGCGTATAATTGGGAGCTTACTGCGCAGGCACTGTACGTTTAATCGGGAGCTTACTGCGCAGGCACTGTACGTATAATCGGGAGCTTACTGCACAGGCACTGTGCGTATAATCGGGAGCTTACTGCGCAGGCACTGTGCGTATAATTGGGAGCTTACTGCGCAGGCACTGTGCGTATAATTGGGAGCTTACTGCGCAGGCAATCGGGAGCTTACTGCGCAGGCACTGTGCATATAATTGGGAGCCTACTGCACAGGCACTGTGCGTATAATCGGGAGCTTACTGCGCAGACACTGTGCGTATAATCGGGAGCTTACTGCGCAGGCACTGTGTGCATAATCGGGAGCTTACTGTGCAGACACTGTGCGTATAATCGGGAGCTTACTGCGCAGGCACTGTGCGTATAATCGGGAGCTTACTGCGCAGACACTGTGCGTATAATCGGGAGCTTACTGCGCAGGCACTGTGCGTATAATCGGGAGCTTACTGCGCAGGCACTGTGCGTATAATCGGTAGCTTACTGCACAGGCACTGTGCGTATAATCGGGAGCTTACTGCGGAAGCACTGTGTGCATAATCAGGAGCTTACTGCGCAGGCACTGTGCGTATAATCGGGAGCTTACTGTGCAAGCACTGTGTGCATAATCGGGAGCTTACTGCGCAGGCACTGTGCGTATAATCGGGAGCTTACTGCGCAGGCACTGTGTGCATAATCGGGAGCTTACTGCGCAGGCACTGTGCGTATAATTGGGAGCCTACTGCGCAGGCACTGTGCGTATAATCAAGAGCTTACTGTGCAGGCACTGTGCGTATAATCGGGAGCTTACTGCGCAGGCACTGTACGTATAATCGGGAGCTTACTGCGCAGGCACTGTACGTATAATCGGGAGCTTACTGCGCAGGCACTGTGCGTATAATTGGGAGCTTACTGCGCAGGCACTGTGCGTATAATTGGGAGCTTACTGCGCAGGCAATCGGGAGCTTACTGCGCAGGCACTGTGCGTATAATTGGGAGCCTACTGCACAGGCACTGTGCGTATAATCGGGAGCTTACTGCGCAGACACTGTACGTATAATCGGGAGCTTACTGCGCAGGCACTGTACGTATAATCGGGAGCTTACTGCACAGGCACTGTGCGTATAATCGGGAGCTTACTGCGCAGGCACTGTGCGTATAATTGGGAGCTTACTGCGCAGGCACTGTGCGTATAATTGGGAGCTTACTGCGCAGGCAATCGGGAGCTTACTGCGCAGGCACTGTGCATATAATTGGGAGCCTACTGCACAGGCACTGTGCGTATAATCGGGAGCTTACTGCGCAGACACTGTGCGTATAATCGGGAGCTTACTGCGCAGGCACTGTGTGCATAATCGGGAGCTTACTGTGCAGACACTGTGCGTATAATCGGGAGCTTACTGCGCAGGCACTGTGCGTATAATCGGGAGCTTACTGCGCAGACACTGTGCGTATAATCGGGAGCTTACTGCGCAGGCACTGTGCGTATAATCGGGAGCTTACTGCGCAGGCACTGTGCGTATAATCGGTAGCTTACTGCACAGGCACTGTGCGTATAATCGGGAGCTTACTGCGGAAGCACTGTGTGCATAATCGGGAGCTTACTGCGCAGGCACTGTGCGTATAATCGGGAGCTTACTGTGCAAGCACTGTGTGCATAATCGGGAGCTTACTGCGCAGGCACTGTGCGTATAATCGGGAGCTTACTGCGCAGGCACTGTGTGCATAATCGGGAGCTTACTGCGCAGGCACTGTGCGTATAATTGGGAGCCTACTGCGCAGGCACTGTGCGTATAATCAAGAGCTTACTGTGCAGGCACTGTGCGTATAATCGGGAGCTTACTGCGCAGGCACTGTACGTATAATCGGGAGCTTACTGCGCAGGCACTGTACGTATAATCGGGAGCTTACTGCGCAGGCACTGTGCGTATAATTGGGAGCTTACTGCGCAGGCACTGTGCGTATAATTGGGAGCTTACTGCGCAGGCAATCGGGAGCTTACTGCGCAGGCACTGTGCGTATAATTGGGAGCCTACTGCACAGGCACTGTGCGTATAATCGGGAGCTTACTGCGCAGACACTGTGCGTATAATCGGGAGCTTACTGCGCAGGCACTGTGTGCATAATCGGGAGCTTACTGTGCAGACACTGTGCGTATAATCGGGAGCTTACTGCGCAGGCACTGTGCGTATAATCGGGAGCTTACTGCGCAGACACTGTGCGTATAATCGGGAGCTTACTGCGCAGGCACTGTGCGTATAATCGGGAGCTTACTGCGCAGGCACTGTGCGTATAATCGGTAGCTTACTGCACAGGCACTGTGCGTATAATCGGGAGCTTACTGCGGAAGCACTGTGTGCATAATCGGGAGCTTACTGCGCAGGCACTGTGCGTATAATCGGGAGCTTACTGTGCAAGCACTGTGTGCATAATCGGGAGCTTACTGCGGAGGCACTGTGCGTATAATTGGGAGCCTACTGCACAGGCACTGTGCGTATAATCAGGAGCTTACTGCGCAGGCACTGTGTGCATAATCGGGAGCTTACTGCGCAGGCACTGTGCGTATAATCGGGAGCTTATTGCGCAGGCACTGTGCGTATAATCGGGAGCTTACTGCGCAGGCACTGTGTGCATAATCGGGAGCTTACTGCGCAGGCACTGTGTGCATAATCGGGAGCTTACTGCGGAGGCACTGTGCGTATAATTGGGAGCCTACTGCGCAGGCACTGTGCGTATAATCAAGAGCTTACTGTGCAGGCACCATGCGTATAATCGGGAGCTTACTGCGCAGGCACTGTACGCTTAATCGGGAGCTTACTGCGCAGGCACTGTACGTATAATCGGGAGCTTAGTGCGCAGGCACTGTGCGTATAATCGGGAGCTTACTGCGCAGGCACTGTGCGTATAATTAGGAGCTTACTGCGCAGGCACTGTGCGTATAATTGGGAGCTTACTGCGCAGGCAATCGGGAGCTTACTGTGCAGGCACTGTGCGTATAATTGGGAGCCTACTGCGCAGGCACTGTGCGTATAATCGGGAGCTTACTGCGCAGGCACTGTGCGTATAATTGGGAGCCTACTGCGGAGGCACTGTGCGTATAATCGGGAGCTCACTGCGGAGGCACTGTGCGTATAATCGGGAGCTTACTGCGCAGGCACTGTGCGTATAATCGGGAGCTTACTGCGCAGGCACTGTGCGTATAATCGGGAGCTTATTGCGCAGGCACTGTGCGTATAATCGGGAGCTTACTGCGCAGGCACTGTGTGCATAATCGGGAGCTTACTGCGCAGACACTGTGCGTATAATCGGGAGCTTACTGCGCAGGCACTGTGCGTATAATCGGGAGCTTACTGCGCAGGCACTGTGCGTATAATCGGGAGCTTACTGCGCAGACAGTGTGCGTATAATCGGGAGCTTACTGCGCAGGCACTGTGCGTATAATCGGGAGCTTACTGCGCAGGCACTGTGCGTATAATCGGTAGCTTACTGCGCAGGCACTGTGCGTATAATCGGGAGCTTACTGCGGAGGCACTGTGTGCATAATCGGGAGCTTACTGCGCAGGCACTGTGCGTATAATCGGGAGCTTACTGTGCAGGCACTGTGTGCATAATCGGGAGCTCACTGCGGAGGCACTGTGCGTATAATTGGGAGCCTACTGCGCAGGCACTGTGCGTATAATCGGGAGCTTACTGCGCAGGCACTGTGTGCATAATCGGGAGCTTACTGCGCAGGCACTGTGCGTATAATCGGGAGCTTAGTGCGCAGGCACTGTGCGTATAATCGGGAGCTTACTGCGCAGGCACTGTGTGCATAATCGGGAGCTTACTGCGCAGGCACTGTGCGTATAATCGGGAGCTTACTGCGCAGGCACTGTGTGCATAATCGGGAGCTTACTGCGGAGGCACTGTGCGAATAATTGGGAGCCTACTGCGCAGGCACTGTGCGTATAATCAAGAGCTTACTGTGCAGGCACTGTGCGTATAATCGGGAGCTTACTGTGCAGGCACTGTACGCATAATCGGGAGCTTACTGCGCAGGCACTGTACGTATAATCGGGAGCTTACTGCGCAGGCACTGTGCGTATAATCGGGAGCTTACTGCGCAGGCACTGTGCGTATAATTGGGAGCTTACTGCGCAGGCACTGTGCGTATAATTGGGAGCTTACTGCGCAGGCAATCGGGAGCTTACTGCGCAGGCACTGTGCGTATAATTGGGAGCCTACTGCGCAGGCACTGTGCGTATAATCAGGAGCTTACTGCGCAGGCACTGTGCGTATAATTGGGAGCATACTGCGGAGGCACTGTGCGTATAATCGGGAGCTTACTGCGGAGGCACTGTGCGTATAATCGGGAGCTTACTGCGCAGGCACTGTGCGTAAAATCGGGAGCTTACTGCGCAGGCACTGTGCATATAATCGGGAGCTTACTGCGCAGGCACTGTGCGTATAATTGGGAGCTTACTGCGTAGGCACAGGACAAGAAAACTTTGTACTGCGCCTGGCCTGCGTAGTAAGCTCCAGATGACATGCGCTGCACTTGTATTCATCTAGTTAGATGAATAATTAGCAGGTTACTGGCAGCGGGGCACGAGGCACGGAGCTGGCAGCGGGGCATGGAGCATCGGAGGAGGACATTACAGCTGCAGGGGGTCGATAGAAGCTCCAGGCAAGTGTCAGTTTTAGCTATTTAAGCATACCAGAGAACCCCTTTAACATAGGTAGGAAATAGTTTTTAAGAGAAGGAAGACTCCTCTCCCTACAAGGGGGTCATTTCATAAAAGGCTGTGCAAAAAAAATCTGGTCTGGAAAAAAACGCATTTGGTATTTTAGACTTTTGTGTGCTAATTCATAACAATTTTCACAGGTGCGATAGAAGTGCAGTAAATTACCAAAGCCCATTGACAAAAACCTTTGTGGCAACAGCAGAGCAGTGTGGAGTGTCTCTGTGTTGTTACAAGCTGTTCCGTGCAGGGATGCTCATCCGGATCCCGGGTACCCGGGTAACCCTGGTATCCGACCATTTTTCCGCTATCCGGGTCGGAGCCAGATTCCGGATACCTGGGCCCAGATCCGGATAGCTATCTGCGGGTATCTGGCCGCATTACGCGGGTACCCGCGGAAATCCGAAGGATATCTGGATCCGGTTACTGAAAGTGAGGAGATGATGTCATTGAGGGCTCCCAGCAGAAGCCCTAGCAACCAATCACAGAGGGGAACCCTGGCCAGCCCCAGCTGACCTCATTAAGCCAATTAGAGGCCTCCCAGCCTAAGTCCTGGCACCCAATCACAGAAGGGAACCCTGGCCAGCCTCCCTGTATAGCAAGGAGGGCTGGCATGATGAGACAGATCGTCCTTGCTTGTGTGGCTGGCTGCTCACTGACAGACTTGCTCCAGTGCTGTTGGCTTAGCAAGTGCTGTATACAGTGATAAACCTAAAGCTTTGAGTGTTAAACACCTTCACTACACTATTGTTCTATTGGTTTTTTTTAGCTAGCTAATGTAATTGTTTAATTTCATTCACTCAGTTAGGTCCTGTCTGTGTCTGTGTGTGCTGTGCAGGCCAGCAGGGCAGTATAGGTTAGGGAATAGGATTACTGTGTTATTGTATTGTAGTTAGTACTGCAGTTTGTTGTTAGAGAGTAGTACTGTGTTAACTTACTACAGATTACTGCATTGCTGCTGTGCTGAGCATTGTCAGTGTGACAGTTAGACAGATAGTGTGCACTGTCTGTCCTCTACTCTGCGGTCTGTCACTCCGTGCTGATTTGATTTAAAGTCCAACCCCGATTTTATTAAAGTAAAAGTACCCCGCATCATCTGGTGACATCATCACGTATAAGTTGTACTATGCCTGCTGGCACCGGCAGCCGGGGAGGGGCAGCAAGGGCAAGAGGATAGGGAGCAACATTATGGCCACCCTCAGAAGGTCTGCCGTGTCAGTGTCGACCCCAGTGGGCAGCCTACCCTCAGTCAGCGAGCTTTTCGCTCCAGGCGCCACAATTGAACTCAGGGCTGTTAGCCGCAAGGAGTTTGAGGAGGATGTTCTGGGTTTTGAGGAGGGGGGGGGTATGATGTTGATGATGGGACCGTGACTTCCATCCACAGGATGAGGATGTCAGCTCTGACTCTGAGGAGGAGGATGCATCGGTGGGTTTGGCACGGAGGATCAGCATTGCAGACAGTGGCCATGGAATGCGGGACCCACATCCTTCTGCCGCTACCACCAGCCGCACCACTCAACCCCCAACCGCCACAGGGAGAAAAGCAGCAGCATCCCATTCAGGCCGCAGCGGAATCTTCACCTCCCCAATCTGGCGTTTTTTCACTCTGCCCTCAATGGACAGCAAGTTTGCCATATGCAATGTGTGCAAACTACAGATGAGCAGAGGTTGTGACCCCTACAAGTATGGCACCTCCAGCTTCATCACCCATCTGGCCAAAAAACATGTTGTTGAGCATGAGGAGTTCAAGAGGCTGAAGCAAGCTGGGCGCTGGCTCCCACCGCCACGGTGCCACAGGCCACTGCTGCTGATACCACCACCTATTTTCAACCCAAAAGACCATTGCGGTGTCATTTTTTGGAGGTGTCTGGGCTGAAAACTGTCATGTCCCAGTTGTGCGGTTGGACTTTGGGCACAATGTGGGCTGCAGGACCGTCGACCGCTGTCTGGAACCTATCCTGATGTTAATAGTTTACAGGCCCTTTTTTTTAAATTTATGTTAACCAAATAATAAATTAGTGTTTCTCTTTAAAAAAAACACGATGCTACATGCATCATTTACCATAAAAACCCTTTTTAAAGCTATTTAAAGGGCACTTCCGTTTTTTCTATCTGGATACCCGAATAGGTTGGGTACCCGCGGGTAATTTGGTCGGATATCCGAGTTCTCGCGGATATCCGCAAGGTCGGACACCCGAATAGGATCCAGGTATCCGGGTACCCGGATCCGAATACATTTGGGTTTTAAAAAGTACTACCCGTGCATCCCTGGCATGCAGTGAGGGCATTGTGTGGCATCTCGACATCCCTTTAGATGTACATGTTTTGTTATACTGCCTCTGCTTGCTTTGAATCTGTCTATTAGTCTTTCTTAACATTCTATTTAATTGCCACAGTTTATATTAACTTTCAAGAAACTTTACACATGCCATGCTTGGTGATTTCTCCCACTAACTCCTAACAGGTACCCAAGAGGTTAAACAGACTCACAGCCAAAGGTATTTAGGGGAAGCCTGTTTTGTTCCAATCTTGCTTGGCTGCTGCCTGGGGGGTTGAAAAGCTTGTCCTGCTGGTGAAGGCTGTGGGTCCTATCAGATTCCAACATTCAGACTTGCAGAGACATGGGCAGTTTCTATTGGCTCCCTGCTCCTGTCAGTCACAGCTATCACTGCTTCTGTCTGCGAGTCATGCTCCCACAATCTACTCTCCGCATTTTTTTCACCACTTTAAAGCAGACAATATTGCTTTGTGGTTTTACCGCTTTTTGTAGGCCTTAGGAATTGACATTACTGACATTTGTTGAGGTATTTACCGCAGTCAGTAATTTACCTCACTGCTCGGTAATTTCAGCTTTTCACGCGGTAACAGCCTTTATGAATTGACACTTTCCTAAGTGCTCGGTAAAGTCAACTGTTTTCTGCATTACCAAATGCGGTAATGCTTTATGAATCAACCCCGAAGGTGCTCTCCCTCATCATGTTGAAAGCAGCATAAGCCAGCTGGCTTGAAAGAGAGTCCATATACAGGTTCATATCCACTGGCCCCTTTTCCCCGAAGCAGTTGGTTTTGGTGTTATAGCACTAATGCTATAGTGTGTGGAGTGAGTAAGGGTAATTCAGGGTTCTGGCAATAGCTGAATCCTACATTACTTCTCCCTCTGAGTTGCTATGATTCAGAGTAGGGGATTGTATTTAACGCCACCGGGAATTTGAGCAGCAACAGGGTGGGCCATCATTTGGCTCACCCTGTGCCCAACTCACTGGTGGCGCAATAACATGAGCACCCTTTCCCTGGGCAGGCTTCGGCAGTCTTCAGCACTCTGGCTTTCTGAAGACATCTGCCCCATACTGCTCATCTGTGTGTGCACAGTACAGATCTGCCCGTCTTCAGAAGCCTGAGTGCTTCCAAAGACTACCAAAGTCTCCCACTGCGGGATATTTAAACCCAGAAGACTGCTGGGGAACAAGGAGACCAGGAGGAGAACGGGTGGGCTCTTTAGGACCCAGAGCCTATCATCTCCTTAAGTAAGTATCTGTTTTCATTTTATATTTACCTTCAGATTTACTTTAAGGAGAATAGTGAGAAAGTGAGAATAATAAAATGGATTTGAAAAATGCCTACCGTACATACTTGGCTATAAGTCAAGAAATTTAGAGCTGACTCAAAGTTTAAAAGTGGGGGGGTGGACTTGTACGCGAGTAGTCCTACATTTCCCAACCTATAGCCAATATGCCAGTGTGCCCCCTCCCTCCCACCCACCATCACCCAATGGGAGCCTCTGTATAAATTTCCTACTTGCGCTTTGTAATCCTGTGGCAAAGTGATTCCCACGGCAGAAGGCATTACCCCTCATCAGCTTTCTCTCTTCTCCCTTCACTCGCGCTGACCTCCATGCTTTAGCGTAGTTCCGCCTCCTGATGTCAGAAGACGGAGCTATGCTAAAGCACGGAGGTTAGCGCGAGTGAAGGGAGAAGAGAAAGCAGCGCACGCTGATGAGGGGTGATGCCTTCTGCCACGGTAATCACTTTGCCACAGGATTACAAAGCGCAAGTAGAAAATGTATACAGAGGCTCCCATTGGGTGATGGTAGGTGGGAGAGGGTAATTATAAGCATCAAATGCTTGGGTGATGGTGGGAAGGAGGGGTGCAATGGAGACAGGGTCAGGGGCCCCCTATGGGTGATGGTGGGAGGGAGTTGTAATTAAAAGGCAGAACGCATTTGGGTGATGGTGGGTGGGAGGGAGGGAGGTGGTAATGAAATGCATCAAGTGTTTGGGTGATGTTGGGAGGGAGGGGGGGATTACAGGCAGCATGGGTAGGGGGAAGATGCAGGTTGCATGCATTTGGATGATGGTGGGAGGGAGAGGGAGTTACAGGCAGAGGGTTAGTGGTTGAATGTGTGTCCTGGAGGAGTTATTGGCTGTACTTGGGGGCCAGGAGGGGTTAATGACTACACTATTTTATGCAATGCATCCATTAACCCCTCCTGCTCCCCAAGTGCAGCCATTAACTTTGCTGGGTAGACTTATACATGGGTGATTGAAAAATTCCAGCTTATGAGGGTCAAATATTGGGGTCGAATTATACACGGGGTCGACTTGTATACGAGTATATACGCTATATGTAATGCCTATACCTATACATAATTAAGTTTTGTAAATGCAAATGATTTGGTATAATCATTTGTATTTTCGCATACAGTTTTGCGTAATTTTTGTGTAATTTTGTGCCAACTTTAGCAGTGAATAGCAAATTACCCATACATGCTATTGTTACCAAAATTGCTACATATGTTAAGGAGAATAATGTGGATGAAAATATTAAAAATGCAAAGAAAAATGGTTTTTAAACTCAGAAAAGTCACAGTTTAAAAAACATTTTTCTTTTTCAGTTTTAAAATCAATTTTCTTAAAAAGTACAAGGTCTTTTAAAGAAATATATATATTTTTTTTTTACTTTTACCCACTATTCTCCTTAACCTATGTAGCAATTTTTTGGAGGGCTTTGCTATCAACCACTAAAGTTGGCCCAAAATTACACAAAAACTTTAGGGAAATTACAAATTATTACAATTACAGACAAAATTAATTACAATTTTCCTCAAAACTTTGCATTATGATTTTGCATCGTAATTGTACATTTCAATGCAAAATTACATCTATGCTTTATTTGTGCTCATCAATAATTACAATCGAGTCATTTTAACTGAAGAGAGTAAAAAAAGAAAAAAAAAATATGTTTTGAGGTGTTTTATAACATTAGCACTTGTGTTGTGAATTTTTGGAAGGGTGAAAAAAGATATATATTACAAATATTATACTACAACATAATTTGTGTAACACTGATGTATGCCATAGTGGTTCCAAATGGATTAAGAAAAAAAAATCAAATGATAATAAATTACATTTACTGTATATTCTGGCGTATAAGTCTACTTTTTAACCCTTAAAAATCTTCTGAAAAGTCTGAGTCGTCTTATACACCGGGTATCATTGATGCCGGGTGATACGCCCTATCCTGTTACCGACTCTCAGATCTCGCTGCTGAGGACTGCAGTGAGAGGCAGAGAAGGAAGTAAATAGGATACAAGGGCAGACCAGAAGGATGGAAGAGGCGTGTTTTATGGGGATAGCACGATCTATTCTTCCATACCACTCTAATAAACAGGTAGGCAAAGGAGAGCTGACCAATTCACTTAGGGAGAGGGAGAGTTGACCAATCCAAACAGTCAGTCACCTATATACTAGGTACCACATACAGTACAGCACCAGTTTCTGGGCATACATAGCACCAATATACAGTAGTTTTTTAAATTTTTATTTGGTGTGCGTTGGAAGAGCGGTAGTCTTATACGGTGAGTATATCTCAAACTATATTTTGATGGAAAAAGTTCCCCCATCTTATCTGCCCAATCGTCTTATACGCCGGAATATACGGTAGGTGCATTTTGAACATTGAAAAAAAATGCTTACCTGAGGAAAATGTATGCGTGCTCTAACACCAAGTTTTAACCCTAGCAAGTCTGGCTCTGCAAATCTGGCTCAATTGGCTATTCATGAGGCAATGCTCATGCAAATATGCATTTGCTTTCGCACGCCAAACTATGCAGGGTCAAAAAACGAATACCGCAAAGCGGTCGCCCTGCGGGAATTAGTTCATGCCACATAAGCACTATCCAGGAGCGCCCCGGGGAGTCTTCCAAATGCCCCCATACAACCGGGGGACCGCGGGGTCCCAGGCACTCTCACCGTCTGGGAACCACAGCAGCACCCTGGAGGGGGAGGCTGGGTGGCGCAGGCAACCCCCCGAAGCGTGGCCAGTGCCGGGGGGAGCCGTCCGTTTCAACCTCCCAATATTAAAAACAGGCAATTACCTTAACGTCCATTGCGTTCTGCTACATGTGCATTAACTTGGGGGCACCACATGAGAAAGGAGTGAAGCATGAGTCACCCCAAGCTTTAGAGCTCAGGGCTGGCTCACACATAGCCAATTGAGCCAGATTTGCAGAGCCAGACTTACTAGGGTTAAAACTTGGTGTTAGAGCACGCATACATTTTCCTCAGGTAAGCATTTTGAGCATTGTCAGAAAATAGTTCATAAACATGGAATACATCAGGTAATTGTAAACTGTATCTAAATCTCTTACCGTGCCTCCCTTCCAGGTGATATTTCCTTGTGTAAAAGTCAATGCTGCATCAATGTCCCCACTGCTACTAAAATTGGTAATCACGGTGATGTTAAATTTAGCAGTCCCATGTTTGTGTATTACCAAGTTTGCTATAAAGATCTCTGACATTTTTTTCCTTTGCTCTTCAATGAAGGGATCTTTCTCCAGTGTGGAACCGTAATGTAACTCTCTGACACATCTGTGAAGCTTCCACAGAAGATAGAAACAGGATGCCATAATAATTTTAACATTTCTCAAAGTCAGCAGCAGTGTAATACTCAAGGTAGCAAAAAGTTAGCAAAATAGTATTAATAAAAACATTCACATTACTAAACAAGATTGACATGCTGCTAAATAGTGATGCTCGGATACCCCTTTTTATTATTCGAGTTTGGTCGAATTCGAATAGTAAATTATTCAAATTCAGTCGAATATTCGAGTCGAATAATTTTTACTATTCGATTCGACCTCAGACTTCAAGCTCACTATTCGAGTCGGTATTCGAGCTCATTATTCGAGCTGACTATTCGAATTGGCCTTAAATAGCTTCCAACACTTGTTTTGAGGGTGAATGATGCAAGAAACATCTTTTTTCCCAAGTAACAACAGCAAGTGATTATGTGGGGATGTTCCTTTAAAAAAAAAAAAAAAAGGTGGAAAGAGAAGAGAAGTTGTGTCCAAAATTCTGTTCAGTAGTGTATATACTTCTTCTTCTTCTTCTTCTTCTTCTTCTTCTTCTTCTTCTTCTTCTTCTTCTTCTTCTTCTTCTTCTTCTTCTTCTTCTTCTTCTTCTTCTTCTTCTTCTTCTTCTTCTTCTTCTTCTTCTTCTTCTTCTTCTTCTTCTTCTTCTTCTTCTTCTTCTTCTTCTTCTTCTTCTTCTTCTTCATCTTCTATATCTTCTTCTTATTCTTCTATATCTTCTTCTTCTTCTATATCTTCTTCTTCTATATCTTCTTCTTCTTCTTCTTCTTCTTCTATATCTTCTTCTTCTATATCTTCTTCTTCTTCTTTTATATCGTCTTCTTCTTCTTCTTCTTCTATATCTTCTTCTTCTATATCTTCTTCTTCTTCTATACCGTCTTCTTCTTCTTCTTCTTCTTCTTCTTCTTCTTCATCATCTTCTTCTTCTTCATCTTCTTCTTCTTCATCTTCTTCTTCTTCATCTTCTTTATCTTCTTCATCTTCATCTTCTTCATCATCTTCTTCTTCATCATCTTCATACATCTTCTTCTTCATCATCTTCTTCTTCATCTTCATCTTCTTTTTCATCTTGTTTTTCTTCATCTTCTTCTTCTTCATCTTCTTCTTCTATATCTTCTTTTTCTATATCTTCTTTTTCTATATCCTCTTCTTCTTATTATTTTTATATTTCGTCTTCTTCTTTTTCTATATCGTCTTCTTCTTCTCCTTCTTCTTCTTCTTTTTCTATATCTTCTTCTTCTTCTATATCGTCTTCTTCTTCTTCAGGTATTTCTCTTTTATATATCTTTTTTTAAAGAAATGCAGCTATTTTTGAGCGTAATAAATAGCTGGTGGCGCACGCATGTTGGAAGCGCCATTGTATGTGCTCCCCGGCAGTGGAAACACACAGACAGCAGGAGGTAAATTCAGCAGCAGCAGCAGGAGGAGGAGGATGATTGTGTGGCAGCAGGCAGTCAATGAGGCAGGCAGCGAGACATAATAGGCTGTGTGGTACCTAGCGGTGGTACCAGGCCGTAAATACACAGCATGAGGTTCCAGACAGCGGTCGTGAAGCCCACATCATGTCCAATACACAACTGGGACAACACAGTTTTCAACCCGGACACCTCTAAAAATAATATCACAAAGTATTAATAAAAAGTATATATATTTTTTTTGTTTTTTTAAAGAAATTCAGCTATTTTTGAGCGTAACAAATAGCTGGTGGCGCATGGTGGAAGCGCCATTGTATGTGCTCCCTGGCAGTGGAAACACACAGACAGCAGGAGGTAAATTCAGCAGCAGAAGGAGGAGGATGAGTGTGTGGCAGCAGGCAGTCAATGAGGCAGGCAGCGTGACATAATAGCCCTGGTACCTAGCGGTGATACCAGGGCTGTAAATAAACACAACAGGAGGTCCCAGACAGCGGTCGTGCAGCCCACATCGTGTCCAATACACAACTGGGACAACACAGTTTTCAACCCGGGCACCTCAGAAAAATGAAACCTTTTTTTTTTTTTTTTTAATGGTTTACTTTTTTTTTTTTTTTTACAGCAAACAAATTACACAGATATAGCTATTGTTGGACGTAATAGCTGGTGGCAGAGTGGCAGCAGAAGGTAAAATCTGTGTACCCTTGGCAGTGGGAAACACAGACAGGCAGCAGCAGCAGCAGGAGGAATGGAGGAGGAGTAGTGTGAGTGTGGCAGCAGGTAGGTAGGCAGCGTGACATAATAGCCCTGGTACCTAGCGTTGATACCAGGGCTGTAAATAAACACAACAGGAGGTCCCAGACAGCGGTTGTGCAGCCCACATCGTGTCCAATACACAACTGGGACAACACAGTTTTCAACCCGGGCACCTCAGACAAATTAAACCTTTTTTTTTTTAATGGTTTACTTTTTTTTTTTTTTACAGCAAATTACACACATATAGCTATTGTTGGACGTAATAGCTGGTGGCAGAGTGGCAGCAGAAGGTAAAATCTGTGTACCCTTGGCAGTGGGAAACACACACAGGCAGCAGCAGCAGCAGCAGCAGCAGCAGGAGGAATGGAGGAGGAGTAGTGTGAGTTTGGCAGCAGGTAGGTAGGCAACGTGACATAATAGCCCTGGTACCTAGCGTTGATACCAGGGCTGTAAATAAACACAACAGGAGGTCCCAGACAGCGGTCGTGCAGCCCACATTGTGTCCAATACACAACTGGGACAACACAGTTTTCAACCCGGGCACCTCAGAAAAATTAAACCCTTTTTATTTTTTAATGGTTTACTTTTTTTTTTTTTTTACAGCAAATTACACAGATATTGCTATTGTTGGACGTAATAGCTGGTGGCAGAGTGGCAGAAGAAAGTAAATCTGTGTACCCTGGCAGTGGGAAACACAGACAGACAGACAGACAGCAGAAGGGCAGTACACAGCAGCCCACTGTAGATGTAAAATGTGTGGCTGCAGGCGACGTAATAGTCAAAGTGAACCAGGCTGGCTTAGTGAGCAGGAGCCAGGAGGTGGTAAAGGGTGGTAAGGCACATTAACGATGGTTCTTCCGGCAGCCAGTTCATGTCCCCCTCTCACCGACAACAGGGGCCAGGAACTCGCCTTCCACGCCTGGTTCATCTTGAGAAACGTCAGTCTGTCCACAGACTTGTGAGACAGACGTGAGCGTTTCTCGGTGACCACGCCACCAGCTACACTGAAGCAGCGCTCGGACAGCACGCTGGAAGAGGGGCAGGACAGCACTTCCAGGGCGTACTGCGCCAGCTCGCTCCAGATCTCCAGGCGCTTGACCCAATACTCCATGGGATCAACAGGGGCATCGCTGTCAAGCCCGCTGTAGGACCCCATGTAGTCAGCCACCATGCGGGTCAGGCGCTGGCTGTGACTGGAGGAGGATGCTGCTGCATGCACCTCCTCTCTAGTCACTGCTGCCGGAGCCTCTACAGTCCTGTAGAGCTCATTGCTGAGAGACAGCAGGTCTGTGGGGCGCTTGCTGCTGGATGCAGGCACCTGCTGCTGCCTCTGTGCTGGCTGGACAGTGGGGGTGGAAGGCTGGGGGAAGGCTTCCTCCAAGCGCTCAACAAGGGCCTGCTGCAAGCTCCTTATTTGTTGCGCTGGGTCTCCTCCTGCAGGCGGCAGGAACTGGCTCAACTTCCCCTTGAGGCGTGGGTCCAACATCATGCTGATCCAGATGTCCTCCCTCTGCTTCATCTGGATCACCCTGGGGTTCTTGCGCAGGCACGTCAGCATGTGCGCTGCCATTGGGAAGAGGCGGGCCACGTGTGCTGGCACATCGACGGCAGTGCTGTCCTCATCCTCCTCCTCTGCCTCCTCAGCCTCATCCTCTCTCCACCCCCGCACCAACTCAGCTGCGCTGTGCTGATCCCCCTCATCAGCAGCCAGGTCAGGGACCTCCACCAAGTCCTCCTCCTCCTCCCCCTCAGAGGTGGACTGTGCAGCTGCTTGCCGCTCCTGCTGGTCCAAGGCTGCCGCTCCCTGTTCCAGCAAAGCATCGAGGACCCTGTTCAGCAGACAAACCAGGGGCACCCACTCGCAGACCATAGCATGGTCCCTGCTCACCATGTTAGTGGCCTGCAGAAAGGGAGCCAGCACTAAGCACACCTGCTGCATGTGCCTCCAGTCGTCATCGGGGACGATGGACGGGATGTTGCTGGTCTTGTCCCTTTTCTGAGCGGCGGAAACAGTGGCCAGGGCAAGGTACTGATTGACAGCGTGCTTCTGTTCAACCAGACGCTCCAACATCGCCAGGGTGGAGTTCCAGCGAGTTGGAACGTCAAGGATCAGCCGATGGCGTGGCAGCTCCAGCTCCTTTTGCACGTCTTCCAGGCTCGCACAGGCTGCAGCCGAGTGCCAGAAGTGATGCACAACGTTCCTTGCTGTTTCCAGCAGTTCGCCCATCCCCTGGTAGGTGCACAAGAACTTTTGCACCACCAGGTTCAGCACGTGGGCAAGACAGGGGATGTGGGTCAGGTTTCCCCTGCCAATTGCGGCAACCAGATTGGCCCCATTGTCGGCCACCACCTCTCCGACTCTGAGGCCTCTGGGGGTCAGCCAAATCCTCTCCTGCTCCTGGAGTTTGGCCAACACATGGGTTGCCGTCAGTTTGGTCTTCCCAAGGCTGACCAAGTGCAGCAGCGCTTGGCAGTGGCGGGCCTTCACGCTGCTGCTGAGGCGGGGGGTTTGGCCAGGTGTGCCGGAGGATGGCAGAGGATCGGAGGAACCTGCTGCAGTTCCCCTGACTCTGTGGGGTGGCACCACCCACTGTGTTGCTGCTGCTGCTGTGCCCGCTGCTGCTCTTCTATCCTCACCCCCTTCCACCAAGCTGACCCAGTGGACAGTGAAGGACAGGTAGCGGCCTGTCCCGAAGCGGCTGCTCCAGGAGTCCATGGTGACGTGGACCCTTTCACCAACCACGTGCTCCAGCCCTCGCTCCACATTGGCCATCACAAAGCGGTGCAGTGCAGGAATGGCCTTGCGGGCGAAAAAGTGTCTGCTGGGGAGCTGCCAGTCTGGGGCTGCACAAGCAAGCAGCGCACGCATGTCGCTCCCCTCCTGCACGAGCGTGTACGGCAGGAGTTGGGAGCACATGGCCCGTGCCAGCAAGCCGTTCAGCTGCCGCACGCGACGGCTGCTGGGAGGCAGAGCCCTAACCACCCCCTGGAAGGACTCGCTCAAAAGGCTCTGGCGTGGCCTTTTGCTGGCACGGGAATCAGCGGACACAGCAGAGGAGGCCACTGAGGACTGGCTGCCAGAACAGGCCTCAGTGTCGGCGGCAGGAGTTGCAGAGGGGAGAGGAGCAGTGCGTTTCCGCACTCCTGCTGGTGCTGCTGGAGGAGCAGGAGGGCGGGTGGCTGCTGTTGCTGCTGCTGCTGCTGAAGGCTGTGCAGTGATGGGTGTGGTGCCACTGCCAGCACCAGATGCCTTCAGCCTCTGGAACTCCTCATGCTGGTGGAAATGTTTCGCAGCAAGGTGGTTGATGAGCGAGCTGGTCCTGAACTTTAAGGGGTCTGCACCTCTGCTCAACTTCCGCTGACAGTGGTTGCAAGTGGCGTACTTGCTGTACACTGTGGGCATAGTGAAAAATCGCCAGATTGGTGACAAAAACAACCCCCTATGGCCTGGAGCCACTGCTGCCTGTCTCCCTGTGGGGGTTGGGGCGGGGGCTTGGGTGCGGCTGGTGGTGGTACTGGCAGATGCTGCTGCTGCTGAGCCTGAGACACCAGCAGGCTGTGGGACCTGCCTACTGCTGCCAATGCTTGATGCGCCTCCTTGCAAGGCCCACAAGCGCATCCTCCTCCTCCTCCTCAGAGCTGCTAATGACGACATCCCCTGGAACTGGTGGCACCCAGTCTTTGTCTGTCACCGTGTCATCATCATCATCCCCCTCCTTAAACATGTCCTGCTGGGATGATGACCCCCCAAACTCCTCTCCTGATGCATGGATGGGCTGCTTGACTGTCGCCACAGTCTTGCTGTCCAATCCCTCCTCCCCCAAAGTGCCCATCAGCATCTCCTCCTCCAAATCGCCAACAACAGCAGACAATTGACTCATCATGCCTGGGGTCAAAAGACTGCTGAATGACAGGTCGGCGACTGACGGTGAACTGGCCTCCTCCCCAGGCCCTGCTGGGCGGCTGCTGCGAACAGGGGTGGTGATGGTGGTGGTGAGGGTGGAGGCCTCGGATGCAGAGCTGATGGCGGGCTGCTCTTCATCTGTCATCAGTTGCACCACAGTGGCTGCATCCTTTTCCTCAATGGGATGTTTCCGACCCGGCTGGAGGAAAATAGGAGCAGGTACTACACGCTGCTGCTGTGTCTCTGCAGCGTGAGTTGCTCCTGCTGGGCGGCGCCCAAGGCGTCCACGGCCAGTGGCTATAGGAGGAATGTTAGCCACTGACGCAGCTGCTGCTGCTGCGGAACTGTGCATGGTGGCGCCGCCGCGGCTTGCCACAATGCTGCTCCCTCTCCTCTTGATTCCCTTGCTGCCCTTCCCCTTGCCCAAACCGCGCTGGCTGCCACTTCCAGACATCTTAGATGTTTTGGGCGTAAACAAAAAAGTTTTTTAAAAGGGCGGGTAAAAAAGGGGGTACTTTAATGGAGTGGGTTGGTGGGTGAGGTGACACTAATCACTAATTGATTAGATCGCTAAGTGATTACTAGTACAGTACTAATACAAAATACAATAATTCAGTAATCAGTATAAGTGTGAACAGTGAACAGTGAGTGTGTCCCCTAGTACACTAACTAGAAAATACAATAATCAGTATTAATCAGATTAAGTAGAAGGAAATAGAGTGTGTGTACTGAGTGCACGCACACACACACGCAGGAGCTAGCCTATGAACAGTGACTGAGTGTCCCTAGTACAGTAAGTACTAGTAACAGTAAGTAGTACAACTAGAAATTACAATAAGTAATCAGAAGGAAATAGAGTATGTGTACTACTGTACAGACAGTGCACGCACACACACACACGCAGGAGCTAGCCTATGAACAGTGACTGAGTGTCCCTCCCTAGTAGTAAGTAGTAAGTAAGTGTACAACTAGAAATTACAATAATCAGTAGTAATCAGAAGGAAATAGAGTGTGTGTACACTACAGACAGTGCACGCACACACACACGCAGGAGCTAGCCTATGAACAGTGACTGAGTGTCCCTCCCTAGTAGTAAGTAGTAAGTAAGTGTACAACTAGAAATTACAATAATCAGTAGTAATCAGAAGGAAATAGAGTATGTGTACTGTACAGACAGTGCACACACACACACACGCAGGAGCTAGCCTATGAACAGTGACTGAGCGTCCCTAGTAGTAAGTAGTAAGTAAGTACAACTAGGAAATTACAATAATCAGTAGTAATCAGAAGGAAATAGAGTGTGTGTACTGTACAGACAGTGCACGCACACACACAGGGGCACCTATACCAATAGGCAGTACAGGCAGCTGCTTGGGGCGGATCTTCGCCAGAAGGCGCCACCCACCGCTACTGTAACTTTTTTTTCCTCTGCAATATTGATTTTACAGCTACGGAATGCAGGCTCCATTAGCACGAGTGAGGGGGAAGGAGCGTGACATCACAGGAAGTGCAGAGCCGAGGCCAGGTCAGGAAGTGATTAGGAGTCCTGAGACAGAGTGTCTGGTTAATAGGCTGTGGGGACTCGGGAGAAGCAGCTAGAAGCGTGCAGCTGGCACTGGCAGGGGCTCTAACATGCAGGAAGAATATACACACAGAGTGGCAAGACCAGTAAGTGATAGAGCGTTTCATGCTGGCGACTCATCACCGCTGTATTGTCACTGCACCCTGTCCTGTTGATGCAGAGCAAACTTGAAAGGAAAACTTCTTTATGGCAAAGTGTGAAAATAAACAAAAGGAATGCTCAGACTGCTTAGGGGGTCCTGTGATGGATGAAAGCTTTAAGATCCTGTGAAGAGCAGTGCACATTATGTGACAGATAAGGCTGGTATAAGTAAACAATGCCCTCTATGCTAAGATAGACTTGTCATGCTAGAGTTCCCTGGAATATTCTGTTTACAGTAGTTGGGCTGCTTGTAGTGCAGACAAACACACATACCTTTTGACTTTGTTTTTAATACTTTTATTTTGCATCTTTTACATCTATTTTCTAAACTTTTCTGGGTCTTGTGGTACATAGGGTTACCAGACAGCTCCCAGTGTGAAGTAGTGGTGGGGGCTGTGAGACATATAGTACCTGGTACACAATTTCCCATCAGATAGACTGGTCCAAATCGATAATTTCCGAAAGGTCTAATCTGATTTCCAATCATTTTTCTGATCAATTTTCCAATCACTTCTAGAGAAAATTGATCAGAAAACTGATTGGAAATCAGATCAGACCTGTCAGAAATCATCAAATCAACCTGTCTTATCTGATGGGAAATTGCATGGTGTGTACCTGGCATTATGTGTAGCCTTTTTAAACTAACATAAGAATAAAATATATTTTCTATAAACTAAGCGCTCCTTTATGTAAATTTGTAGAATCAAAGTTTTCATCTCCCTGTGTTTTGCATTTCCATTCTCACAAAAGACAGACATGATGCTGCAGCTCTGCTCACTGGCTCCTACCAGTGTTTCCGTCCCCACCACGGTGCCGCCTTTGAGATGCATCCCCTCCACACCCCAGCCAATAGAGACAGAGCACACATGCTCTGCCAACCCTTACCTAAGCAGCCACAAGCGCAGTGTAATGTTTACTGCACGTGGCTCTGCCCCTGGCCCTGCCTCTAACTCCACCTGTCAGACAGAAATGGGGGGGTGCTGCGCTAGTCTTTTCCTGCCACTTCCGACTGATCAGGGCCATGCTCCTCTTCAAGCATGAATGCAGCCGCACTGTGCCTGCGCAAGTACAGCCATTCTGTGCAGTAAGCCGGATCTGCCGGTGCATGAGCAGCTCTGAGATACTACACATAGTGTTGGGCGAACACCTGGATGTTCGGGTTCGGGCCGAACAGGCCGAACATGGGCCAGATGTTCGGCATGTTCGGCCCGAACGCCGAACTCAATGGAAGTCAATGGGACCCCCAAACATGCCCATTTTGGGGGCCCTATGGGGTCGCAGGCATAAGGGGGGAGCATGCCCCGATCGCACGGGGGGTCGGAAATTCCACCCACCCTCTCCGCTAGCGCTCCCCCCTCTGCCCACTTCCCCATAAAAAAAGTTTAAGGCAAGTTAAATAGTACTTGGTGGCTGGCACTGGCAGTGGAGTGAGGAGGAGGAGGAGTCCGAGTAGCAGAGTGACGCGTTGAGGCCGGGCAGCGGGCGGTTCAGCGGTAGTACCCTTGTGGTACTTCCGCCCTTTCTCTGACCTCACGTCCTCTACGTGATGACGCATACGAGGGTACGCGTGACGCGTACCCTCGTATGCAGAGGACGTGAGGTCAGAGAAAGGGCGGAAGTACCACAAGGGTACTACCGCTGAACCGCCCGCTGCCCGGCCTCAACGCGTCACTCTGCTACTCGGACTCCTCCTCCTCCTCACTCCACTGCCAGTGCCAGCCACCAAGTACTATTTAACTTGCCTTAAACTTTTGTATGGGGAAGTGGGCAGAGGGGGGAGCGCTAGCGGAGGGGGTGGGGGGAATTTCTGACCCCCCCGCGATCGGGGCATGCTCCCCCCTTATGCCTGCGACCCCATAGGGGGGCCGTATTGCGGCATGTTCGGGTGAACAGGGCTCTGTTCGGCCGAACAGGGGCCCTGTTCGGCCCTGTTCGGCGGCCATTCAGTAGTTCGGGGCGAACCCGAACTTAAAAGGCCGAACACCATCAGGTGTTCGGCCGAACTCGAACATCACCCGAACAGGGTGATGTTCTGCAGAACCCGAACAGTGGCGAACACTGTTCGCCCAACACTAACTACACAGGCGCGGCCATGCTCACGCGGGTACAGCAAGGCTCTGCTCATGCTTGAAGAGTAGCGCGGCCCTGATCAGCTAGAGGGTTTAGGTGGGGGGGCACCACTGGTTTTCTTGCCTGGAGTGACAAAAAGGCTAGAGGCGCCCCTGCACACACACACGCAGGAGCTAGCCTATGAACAGTGACTGAGTGTCCCTAGTAGTAAGTAGTAAGTAAGTGTACAACTAGAAATTACAATAATCAGTAGTAATCAGAAGGAAATAGAGTGTGTGTACTGTACAGACAGTGCACACACACACACGCAGGAGCTAGCCTATGAACAGTGACTGAGTGTCCCTAGTAGTAAGTAGTTAGTAAGTACAACTAGAAATTACAATAATCAATAGTAATCAGAAGGAAATAGAGTGTGTGTACTGCACGCACACACGCAGGAGCTATGAACAAACAGTGACAGTGAGTGTCCTAGTACAGTTACTACAAAATACAATCACTCAGTAGTAAAGGACAGCAGAAACACTGGTATAATAAACTAACAGAGGACAGGAGGACAGCTGCCCACACATGCAAGGCCCTGAGGCCTAAAGCTGTGAGCTTGCCTGCAGCAGCTGCCTGTCTCTATGTAACACACAAGCTACTAACTAAAATACAATGTCTATCTAACTAACAACAATATAGGTGTGTATAGGAGGTGTATGTGAGCAAAAACGCTAGGTAATTGAACACAATAGAGCTCTTGCTAAGCCAAAGCACAAAGAAGCAGATCTCTCTCTGTACAAAGTCAGGCAAGGACGGAAAAACGGAACATGGCGGCCGCTATTTATAGGGTAGGGGCTGGCCAGGGTCCCCCTCTGTGATTGGCTGCCGTCAGAGGGCCTGGGAGCCCTCTGATTGGCTCTAAGGACATCAATCTGGGCTATGACGCTATTCGAGCTCGGTATTCGAGCTCGAATAGCGCTGGTTTGCTCGAATAGCTCGAATAGTGAATGGGCTATTCGAGTTCACTCGAATAGCCCATTCGAATAGCTGCAGCTATTCGAGCTCGGTATTCGAGCACGAATAGCTGAAAAAAGAGCTCGAATATTCGAGCTACTCGAATATTCGAGCTCTGCTGAGCACCACTGCTGCTAAAGCCCTGTACATCTACACAGGGATGCTCATCCGGATTCCGGATATCCGGGTAACCCGGATGTCCGACCTTTTTTCAGCTATCTGATTCTGTTTCAAAATTCTGGATTTATGTAGAAATCCGGATAGCTATCTGCGGATATTTGGTCGCATACCCGGATATCCGCGGATATCATGCGGATATCCGGATCCGAAAGCTGTAACTAAGGAGATGACATCATTGAGCCAATCAGAGGGCTCGCAGCAGAAGACCTAGCAACCAATCAAAGAGGGGAACCCTGGCCAGCCCCACCTGACCTCATTGAGCCAATCAGAGGGCTCCCAGCCTAAGCCCTGGCACCAAATCACAGAAAGGAACCCTGGCCAGCCCCCCTGTATAATGAGGAGGGCTGCCATGATGAGAAATATCGTCTTTGCTTGTGTGAATGCTCACTGAGAGACATGCTCCAGTGCTGCTGGCCTAGCAAGTGCTGTATACAGTGATAAACCTAAAGCTATTCAGTGCTTAACCCCTTCACTATTACTACACTATTGTATTGTTAATTAGCTTGATTTTCTTGTGTGGCAGTCAGTGTGTGCTGCAGGGCTGCAGGCAGCTGCTATGTGTCTGTGTGTGTGCTGTGCACAGACCAGGCCAGCTGCTGCCTGCTGACCAGCTATTAGCCTAAGCTAGCTACAGTATAGGTTAGGTTAGGGATTAGGGAATAGGATTACTGTGTTATTGTGTAGTTAGTACTGTAGTACTGCAGTCAGTGCTAGTAGTTGTTAGAGTAGTAGTACTACTGTGTTAGCTTACTACAGAACTGCTGTGCTGCTGAGCAGTGCCAGTGTGACAGTTAGTGTCTTCTCCTCTGCTGTCTGACTGTCACTCGGCGTGTAGCACTTGGCACGTGGCCCTTGGCACTTGGCACAGGGCCCTTGGCACGTGGCACTTGGCATATGGCACTTGGCACTTTTTCACATGGTCCTTGGCACTTGGCACGTGACACTTGGCACTTTGCAGGTGGCCCTTGGCACGTGGCACTTTGCACATGGCACTTTGCATATGGCAGGTGGCACCAGGCACTTGGCACATGGCACTTGGCACGTGGCCCTTGGCACTTGGCACGTGGCACTTGGCACATGGCACTTGGCACTTTGCACGTGGCCCTTGGCACGTGGCACTTGGCACTTTGCACGTGGCACTTTGCACTTTGCATGTGGCACTTTGCACGTGGCACTTTGCACATGAAAGGTGGCATGTGTCATGTGGCACGTGCAAAGTGCCACGTGCAAAGTGCCACGTGCCAAGTGCAAAGTGTCACGTGCCAAGTGCCACATGCCAAGTGCCAAGGACCACATGTCAAGTGCAAAGTGCACATGCCAAATGCAAAGTGCCAAGTGCCAAGGGCCATGTGCCAAGTGCCAAGGGCCATGTGTCAAGTGTCATGTGCTAATGCTAAGTGCCACATGCAGCTTCCCTGTCCCTGGTGAAGAGAAGCACCCCCAGAGCATGATGCTGCCACCACCATATTTGGCAGTTGGGATGGTGTGTTCAGAGTGATGTGCAATGTTAATTTTCCGCCACACATAGCGTTTTGCATTTTGGCCAAAAAGTTCCCTTTTGGTCTCATCTGACCACATGTTTGCTGTGTCCCCCACATGGCTTGTGGCAAACTGCAAACAGGACTTCTTATGCTTTCTGTTAACAATGCCTTTCTTCTTGCCACTCTTCCATAAAGGACAACTTTGTACAGTGCATGACTAATAGTTTTTCCATGGACAGAGTCTCCCACCTGAGCTGTAGATCTCTGCAGCTCGTCCAGAGTCACCATGGGCCTCTTGACTGCATTTCTGATCAGTGCTCTCTTTGTTCGGCCTGTGAGTTTAGGTGGATGGCCTTGTCTTGGTAGGTTTACAGTTGTGCCATACTCCTTCCATTTCGGAATGCTCGCTTGAACAATGCTCCATGGGATGTTCAAGGCTTTGGAAATCTTTTTGTAGCCTAAGTCTGCTTTAAATTTCTCAATAACTTTATCCCTGACCTGTCTGGTATGTTCTTTGGACTTCATGGTGTTTTTGCTACCGATATTCTCTTTGACAACCTCTAAGGCCTTCACAGAGCAGCTGTATTTGTACTGACATTAGATTACATACAGGTGCACTCTATTTAGTCATTAGCACAGGCAATGTCTATGGGCAACTGACTGCACTCAGACCAAAGGGGGCTTTGCAGTTATTTATTTGTAAAAAATGTTTGGAGTCATGTATGATTATCATTCCACTTCTCACGTGTACACCACTTTGCATTGGTCTTTCATGAGAAATTCCAATAAAATTGATTCATGTCTGTGGCGGTAATATGACAAAATGTGGAAAACTTCAAGGGGGCCAAATACTTTTGCAAGCCACTGAATATGGCCTGAACAGTTCGCCGGCGAATGGTTCCAGGCGAACTTTGGGTGGTTCACATTTGCAGTGAACCAGGAACTTTTTTCCAAAAAGTTTGGTTCGCCCATAGACTTTAACCTCCCTGGCGGTAAGCCCGTGCTGAGCACGGGCTATGCCACGCAGGAGGATTTCTCAGGCCCTGCTGGGCCAATTTGCATACATTTTTTTTGCAAGACGCAGCTAGCACTTTGCTAGCTGCATGTGCACTCTGATTGCCGCCGCTCAGCACCGATTAGCCACTGCTCGCCGCGCTGCCCCCCCCCCCCCCAGACCCCGTGCGCTGCCTGGCCAATCAGTGCCAGGCAGCGCTAAGGGGTGGATCGGGACTCCCAATGACGTCACAATGTCAATGACGTCGGGGACGTCATCCCGCCTGTCGCCATGGTGACGGGGGAAGCCCTCCAGGAAATCCTGTTCTTTGAACGGGGTTTCCTGATCGCAGATCGCCGGAGGCGATCGAAGCGGGTGGGGGGATGCCGCTGCACAGTGGCTATCATGCAGTGAGCCCTGGGCTTGCTACATGATTTAAAAAAAATAAAAAAAAAAACTGCTGTGCTGCCTCCTGGCGGTTTTTAACCTCCTTGGCGGTAACCCCGAACGTAGGTCGGGGTAAGCCGCGCAGGAGGTTTTCACCGGCCCTGCTGGGCCGATTTGTCTAATTTTTTTTTGCTGAGCGCAGCTAGCACTTTGCTAGCTGCGTCAGCACACTGATCGCCACCGCCCCACGCTCGATCGCCGCTATCTGTCGCGCCGTGCGCCCCCCCCCCAGACCCCGTGCGCTGCCTGGCCAATCAGTGCCAGACAGCGCCGAGGGTTGGCCCGGGACCCCCAATGATGTCCCGACGTCAGTGACGTCGGTGACGTCATCCCGCCCCGTCGCCATGGCGACGGGGGAAGCCCTCCAGGAAATCCCGTTCTTTGAACGGGATTTCCTGATCGGAGATCGCCGAAGGCGATCGAAGCGGGTGGGGGGATGCCACTGAGCAGCGGCTATCATGTAGCGAGCCCTGGGCTCGCTACATGATATAAAAAAAAAAAAACTGCTGCGCTCCCTCCTGGCGGATTTTTTCATACCGCCAGGAGGGTTAATAGATTGCCAGGAGGGTTAATGCCCGCCAACTTTAGCGGTTAATAGCAAAGTCCCCTTACAGAGTAAGAACAACAAATTTGCAGGGTATGTAGAGGAGGGCAGTGACTACAAGAGGGAAACATTTTTTCAAAAAGAGCTTATACTTTTTGAGAAAATCGATTTTAAAGTTTCAAAGAAAAAAAACAGTCGATTCATTAAAAAAAAGAACCAATTCATTAAAAAGAACCGGATGATTCATGAACTGTTAGTATAGCAGAGAATGCATCCTGAGCAGGACGTATAGCTGCCGGCTCCTGCTGTCTCTCCCCACCTGCCTTCACCTGTCACCCTCACCTAGGCTGGCACCTGGTGCGCCCATGGGTGCTTCGGGTGCCAGGCTAGGTGAGGGTGAGAGGTGAGGAGGTGGGGAGAGACAGCAGGAGCCGACAGCTATGTGTCCGAAAGGACGCATTCTCTGCTATCTGTGGGGCATCGGAGATCTTCAATCAACTTAATTGAAGATTGCAAGATAAGAGGATACTGTATTCGTTGGATCGTTTACCGGGGATATTGGTGTGGGAATTTTTTTTTCAAGGTACAGGTAAGTATTTATGGTTAATTTAGAATAATAAAATACTTTTCTCGTGGTTGTGTTTTTATTTCATTTAACCCTTTGTGGAAATGGGTAAGGGGTACTTTGTACCCCTATACTTATTTCTCCTGGGAGGGGGGTGGGCATCTGGGGTCCCCTTCTTAACCACTTAAGGACCGCCCCCAGCCGATGGGCGGTGGCAAAGTCCGGGCCCAAACGACCGCAATACGCCCATCGGCGGGGGCGGCATCAGCGGTGGCTGTGCGGTGATCGCGTCATCAATGACGCAATCGCCGCCGGCAATAGGCTCCGCCCACCCTGCTCGGAAACCCGCCGGCCAATTAGCAGCGCTGGCGGGTTTCAAATGCGGCGATCATGCCAATCAGAGGAGTATAATACACTTTGTTATTGTAACAAAGTGTATTATACTGGCTGCCTCCTCTGCTGATGGTCACTCGTCGTGCGACCATCAGAGAGGACAGGCAGCCTTCAGATAAGTGTAGCAAAACACTCTTTGCCCCACACAGACCACCCGATCGCCCACCCCAGCCCTCCGAACCCCCCCTGACCACCCCAGCACACCAGTATCTGCACCCCACCACCCACCTAAAAACCCATCAATCACTCCCTGTCACTATCTAGGGATGCTATCCTCTAGGTTAGGTACCTAACTGCCCCCTAGGGTCCCCTGATCACCCCCCCCTACCCTCAGATCCCCCCCCCAGATCACCCCCCTGTATACTGTATACATTTTTTATACAGCTGCCTTACCCACTGATCACCTGTCTATCACCTGCCTATCACCTGCCTATTACCTCTTGTCACCACCACCCATCAGAGCAGACCCTAAACTGACACTTGGGGTACCTGATCACCCACCCAGACCCTCAGCTTGCCCTCAGACCCCCCCTCCTGATAACCTCCCCAGTGCATTGTTTACATCTATTCTCCCCTGTAATCTCTCACTGATCTCCTATCGTCACCCCTTGTGTCTGCCACCCACCAGATCAGGACCCAGTCTGCCCCGTGCGGGCACCTAGTCAACCCCCCACACCCTCAGATCACCCTAAGACCCCCCCATCACCTTCCCAGTGCATTGTATTTGATTGTGCTGTAATTGTATTTGATTGTGCTGACATTCAATTTCATTGTGCTGACATTCAATTTGATTGTGCTGTAATTGTATTTGATTGTCCCGTGATTGGCTTTGATTGTCCCGTGATTGCCCTGTGATTGCCCTGTGATTGGCCTGTGATTGGCTTTGATTGGCCTGTGATTGGCTTTGATTGTCCCGTGATCGGCTTTGATTGTCCCGTGATCGGCTTTAATTGTCCCGTGATCGGCTTTGATTGTGCCGTGATTGGTTTGATTGCCCTGTGATTGCCCTGTGATTGGCCTGTGATTGGCTTTGATTGGCCTGTGATCGGCTTTGATTGTGCCGTGATTGGTTTGATTGCCCTGTGATTGCCCTGTGATTGGCTTTGATTGGCCTGTGATTGGCTTTGATTGTCCCGTGATTGGCTTTGATTGTGCCGTGATTGGTTTGATTCAGAGCAGGGACAAGGTCCTCCAGCACCCAAGGCTGAGACACCAAAGCGAGCCCCTCCATCCCTCCCACCTCAGCTGTCACACACGGATTGCTATTAGACTAAGAGGGCCACAGGGCCCACCACCTCCCCAACACCTTAATATCTAGTTATCTGGCTTGCAGTCACTACTATGTATCCCCTTTTCTTATTTCGTTCTGCTTCATACACAATTAGGAATGACAGCTGAATGAATTGTGCGCCCCCTCCTCCACTGTGCCCTGAGGCTGGAGCCTCTCCAGCCTATGCCTCGGCCCGGCCCTGGTTTGATTGCCCTGTGATTGGCTTTGATTGTCCCGTGATTGGCTTTGATTGTCCCGTGAATTGAGTGCCCTGTGATTGGCTTGCGATTGTTCATGTATAGAGAGCAAAAGAAGGGACCCGAGAGTGGCACTCCCTTTTCACATGAGCTAGTGTGAGTGAAATAAAAAAGCAATAAAATCTCACCATACCATCCGTGGTCGCCTCTGTCAGCTGCTGGGACGTGTGCTCTACGGTGATGTGAAGAAGAAAGCAACCAATGAGCATGTAACTTTAGAAAAAGAGAATAAAATCCGGGCACCTTCCGTCCAGTGTGATTTATTATTGCAAAAAATGACAGACATCCATCTGGATACCACGAACATTGACTACCTCATCCTGGTGGTGTTCAAAGGTGATGGTCCGGTGGGGATGGTGAAGGAGCCAGGGCACAAGGTGGGACAAGCGACGGCCGTTTCACGTCTATACAGACGCTTGGTCACGCTGCGTACCACTTCACTGGGCGCCCTGCGGACTTCCGGGTTATCACGGAGATTAGCCCCGCCCTTTCCGGGATCCGCGAGCGCCAAGTGTGACGTGTGTATTGGCTTGCGATTGCCCTGTGATTGCCTTTGATTGTCCTGTGATTGTTTCTGATTGCCTCTGATTCCCCACTCGCCACCCCCCCTCCCCCTTCAATATCCTAGTGATCTAAAACCAGTGATCAGTGAAAACTGTCACTTTTTTAGTATCACTAGTGTTAGCAGTTAGGCCAGTTAGCTAGGCCCCTTTGTAAGTGTCAGTTAGTGCTCAGCCCACTGCACCACAGTCACTACATAGCGTCATCACTGTCGCTAATCAACATTGGTACTATATAGTATCTGTAAGTGATCATTACTGATCGCAGTCAGATCTATTAGGGTCACTAGGATCCACAAAAAAAAAAACGCAGTGTTTGCCCGATCAGGCCTGATCGTTCGCCTGCACTTGCGTTCAGCCCGCCCCACCGCAGTGACAGAATTTTTTTTCTGATCACTGCAAAAAACACCGTACAATAGCTGTGGCACTGTAAACCTCAGTTTTGATTTATTTTTTTATCAAAACTCAGTGACCACAGCTTTCTACCTCTCAAATACTCCCTTTTGCTAGGTAGGTGCTCTTTTTTTCTGGGTAGTCTCAGAGGAATACCCCCTAAATTTAGCAGCCCACCATGGCAAGAAAGGGGTATTCCGATGATGAGGTTCTCAGGTACATGGCCCAGTCGGATGAGGACGATTGGGACGCCTCATTCGACGAATCTTGCGGGTCAGAGTTTGAACCTGAATTGAGCAGTGGCTCACTGACCGATGGTGATGACGAGGTTGAGGTCCTGGCTAAAGCCAGGCGTACCACACCCCATGCTGTTGGACCGCAGGTGGCGCAGGATCGGCCTCAAGGGCAGCAGAGTGGTGTTCGTGCTGGTCTGGGATTTCATGGTGGGGCAGGCACCAGCAGCACAACATCTCCTGGACCTAGCACCAGTACTTCCGTAGACCCAGGTGAAGTGGCGAGCACCAGCATGGAAGTTGAAACTGGTTCGGTGGCACGTGCAGTAAGATCCCAGCCACCAAGAAGACGGGCCTGTACTACCCCTAGTTTACCAGAGGTGCTGGCAAACCCAAATTGGCAATCCCCTGATTCCGCCGCAACCGTACTTCCCCCTTTCACCGCCCAGTCTAGAGTCCAGGTGGAGACAGATAATCTAGGATTGGCCCTAGACTTTTTCTATCTGTTCTTCACCCAGGATCTCTTAGACTTAATTGTGGCAGAGACCAACCGTAAGGCCACACAATATATAACCGCCAATCCAGAAAAGTTCCTTGCCCAGCCTTTTCAGTGGAAACCAGTCCAAGTTTCCGAAATTAAATTTTTTTTGGGCCTTCTCCTTCACACGGGACTAGTAAAGCAGAATGTGTTGCGGTCTTATTGGTCTACGGACTCAGCATATCATGTTCCCCTGTACTCTGCTGCCATGTCCAGGACACGATTTGAGAACATCCTGCGCTTCCTGCACTTCAATAACAACAAAACCTGTCATCGAAGTGACCACCCTGCTTTTGACCGGCTCCACAAAATTCAACCCCTTATAGACCACCTGTCATCCAGATTTGCAGATGCTTATACCCCTGACCAGGACATCTGCGTAGACGAGTCCCTCATACGTTTTACCGGGCGCCTTCGCATCAAACAGTACATCCCAAGCAAGCACGCCCGGTATGGGGTGAAACTGTATAAGCTCTGTGAAAGGGCCACAGGCTATACATCTTTTTTTAGGGTCTATGAGGGAAAAGACTCAAAATTGGAGCCGGTCGGATTCCCTGACTACCTGGGGAGCAGTGGAAAGGTTGTGTGGGACTTGGTGTCACCCTTGTTCCAGAAGGGGTACCATCTTTTTGTGGACAATTATTACACAAGTGTGGCCCTCTTTCAGCACTTAAAAATAGAAAAAATCCGATGCTGTGGCACCGTGTGGCCTAGTCGCCGGGGCTTCCCCCAACGGCTCATTACCACCAGACTTGAACGGGGGCAGAGGGCCGCCTTGTGTGCTGACGACCTGCTCACGGTGAAATGGAAGGACAAGAGGGAGGTTTACTTCCTGTCCACCATTCACGCAGACACGACAGTTGAAATTCAACGGCGAACTGAGGTCATTGAAAAACCCCTTGTCATCCACGAGTATAATACTAACATGGAAGGGGTGGACTTCAATGACCAGAGGTTAGCGCCCTATATAGTTGCCCGAAAAACAAGACGCTGGTATAAAAAAGTGTCTTTTTACCTCATTCAATTGGCAATTTACAACAGCTTTGTTCTCTACAGTAAGGCTGGGAGAACTGGATCGTTTATTCAATTTAATAAACAGATCATGATGGAACTCCTGTATCCAGGAGGTGCCGTGGCCCAACCCCAAGATGCGACTAGCCGGCTGCATGGAAGGCATTACGCCTATCCAATTCCGAGTACCCTAGGTCACCGAATCTGAAGAAAATGTTGTCGTGTGTGCAGCAGGGCTGGAATAAGGCATGACACCACTGTTTTATGTCCCACCTGTCCTGACCAGCCTGGCCTATGCCTAGGGGAGTGTTTTGAGAGGTACCACGAGCAGGTACACTATTAGAGAGTAGGGAACTCCAAACACAGCAGTAGGCACACAAGGGTCTCTCAGTGCTATTTCACACTGCTGCGATGCGTTAGGGCAAAATGCCTAGTGAAAGTCACACTTTGCGGTCCCCCCCTATGCCGGAAGTGCTTGACTTAATGCTAGTGCATGCCTACGTTACTGCGTGGCTTCTGTGGCAATATCGTTCGGCCCGGAAGTCATGTTAGTCTATGGCGGCGCAGTTCATTACTAGGCCAAATGCTACTCTTGTGGTATTCCCTGGAGGTCTGTTTTGGACGATACGGTGCGGCGGGCTCGACCCACCGGATTTGTCAATATGCAGTGTGAAACCAAACATCTGGTTTCGAGAGATCGTAATACACAGGGCTGCCAGAAACCTCTCCTTTCACTTGGGACAAAATGCGTAATGTACTTCGCCACAACTCTGTGCGATTTGCATGTCGCACATTGTCCCATGGGGGAGGAGAGGTTTGTCCTCGGGAGGTAAGTTAAAAAAAAACAAACAAACAAAAAAAAAAAAGGTAAGCAAAGAAGTTAATGTTTGGTTTGCAATGTTAAGGTTTTTATTAAAAAAGTTCAAAGTTTATTAATGTTAATGAAGTAATTCCTTTGCTGCTTGCTTGTTTTTTGTTTTTTGTTTGTATTTTTTTTTCTCTTTTTCCATCCAATAACCTTCCAGGTGGACCGAGCGAACGACTAACCAGCTGCAGCACTGATGGTGCATCCTGACAGAACATTACGCGTCTGTCAGCTTACACACAAGTCGGTGCATGCAGCGCTGCAGGACGAGATTTCTTCTTCGCAGTCAAAAAGATACGTTTGCCGAGGCATATGGGCCGAGGAGTGGTGTTGGGGTTCATACACTTTGGCAAGCACTTTGTATCAAAAAAGAACTCTGGCAATGATTTGTTCATCCACATCGATCGGTGTGAATGGATAAATCAGGTTTGCCAGGGCATACGAGCTGGTGGGTTTGGATTTTTGGGGTGGCAGCTCCTATGTCCTGGCAGACGCCTCCCCCTCTTTTTTTTTTTTTTTTCAAATTTTTTGGCAGATATTTGTTCATACACATTGATTGATTGATTGATTGTTTGATGTTCATTTTTCCTTTCAGCCCAGAGTGCATTACCCTTATGCCCAATATAAGGAGTATAGCAGAAACTCCTAATACTGGCCATACATGTAATGATTGCAGAGACCCTAAAATGCAAGGACAGACCCCACGAATGATGCCATTTTGGAAATAGGACACCCCAAAGTATTCCATGAGGTGCATGGTGAGTTCATAGAATATTTTATTTTTTGTCACAAGTTAGCAGAAATTGTGTTTTTTTTTTTTCACAAAATGTCATTTTCCGCTAACTTGTGACAAAAAATAAAATTTTCTATGAACTCACCATGGCCCTCATGGAATACCTTAGCGTGTATTCTTTCCAAAATGAGGTCATTTGTGGGGTTTGTTAACTGTCCTGGCAAGTGGGGGGGGGGGGGGGGGTGTTGCTAAATTGTAAGCACCCCTGTAAAGCCTGAAGGTGCTCATTGGACTTTGGGCCCCTTAGCACAGTTAGGGTGCAAAACAGTGCCACACATGTGGTATTGCCGTACTCAGTAGAAGTAGTATAATGTGTTTTATGGTGTATTTTTACATATACCCATGCTGGGTGGGAGAAATATCTCTGTAAATGACAATTTTTTTATTTTTTTACACACAATTGTCCATTTACAGAGAGATTTCTCCCACCCAGCATGTGTATGTGTAAAAATACACCCCAAAACACATTAAACTACTTCTCCCGAGTGCGGCGATACCACATGTGTGGCACTTTTTTGCACCCTAACTGCGCTAAGGGGCCCAAAGTCCAATGAGTACCTTTAGGATTTCACAGGTCATTTTGAGAAATTTCGTTTCAAGACTACTCCTCACGGTTTAGGGCCCCTAAAATGCCAGGACAGTATAGGAACCCTACAAATGACCCCATTTTAGAAAGAAGACACCCCAAGGTATTCCGTTAGTAGTACGGTGAGTTCATAGAAGATTTTATTTTTTGTCACAAGTTAGCGGAAAATGACGCGTACCCTCGTATGCGGCATCACGTAGAGGACGTGAGGTCAGAGAAAGGGCGGAAGTACCACAAGGGTACTACCGCTGAACCGCCCGCTGCCCGGCCTCAACGCGTCCTAGTCGGACTCCTCATCCTCACTCACACCACTGCCAGCCAGCCACTGCAGCCAGCCACCGGTACTATTAACTTTCAGAAAACTTTTTTTATGGGGAAGCGGGCAGAGGGGGGAGCGCTAGCGGAGGGGGTGGGGGGAATTTCCGACCCCCCGTGCGATCGGGGCATGCTCCCCCCTTATGCCTGCGACCCCATAGGGGGGCCATATTCGGGCGAACAGGGCCCTGTTCGGCCGAACAGGGGCCCTGTTCGGCCCTGTTCGGCGGGCATTGAGTATTTCGGGCGAACCCGAACTAAAAAGGCCGAACAGGTGTTCGGCCGAACTCGAACATCACCCGAACAGGGTAATGTTCTGCAGAACCCGAACAGTGGCGAACACTGTTCGCCCAACACTAGAGCTCGCCCACAAAATCCATGGACAAATGGGTCCATGGTTCACTCGGGACTCGCAGAGGCTGCAATGTTCCAACAGGTGCCTGACGGGAGGGTTTGCTCCTAGCACACACTGCACATTCCCTCACATACTCCTTGCAGTCAGTTGCCAATGACGGCCACCAAGCACATCTAGCAATGAGATCTTGAGTTCTGGTGGCCCCAGGATGCCCAGCATTCTTGTGGAAATGGAACAGCTGCAATATTTGTAAGCGAAAAGGCAATGGTACAAACATGACCCCCTCAGGCTTCCCCTCTGGTACATCTTGTTGGAACGGACACAACGTGACTGTCCAGTCTTTCCAGGTCTCAGTGGCTGCCAGAACCATCTTTTGAGGAACAATGGTTTCTGGGTCTGAGGGCTGTGCTGTCTCGGGCTCAAAACATCTGGATAAGGCATCAGCCCTGATGTTCTTATTACCAGGGGTATACGTGATTGCAAATCTGAATCTTGAGAAAAACAATGACCACCGGGCCTGTCAAGGGCTAAGTCTCTTAGCGCCTTCAATGTACTCCAAATTCTTGTGGTCAGTGTAAACCGTAATGGTATGTTCTGCCCCTTCTAGCCAATGTCGCCATTCCTCAAAGGCCAATTTGATGGCTAGAAGTTCCCTATTGCCTATATCGTAGTTTTTCTCTGCGGGTGAAAACCTACGGGAGAAATAGGCACAAGGATGCAACATGCTTTCTGTGTTCTGAGAGATTGGACGAGAAAATTAGTATGTCGTCTAAATACACCAAGACGAATTTTCCCAATACCTCTCTGAACACCTCATTAATCAACTCTTGGAAGATGGCCAGGGCATTACACAACCCGAAGGGCATCACTAGGTACTCGTAATGCCCATCGGGCGTGTTAAAGGCCGTCTTCCATTCATCACCGTCCCTGATACGCACAAGGTTGTATGCACCCATTAAATCCAGCTTCGAGAAAATCTTAGCACTGGTGACCTGGGTAAACAAATTGTCTATCAAGGGCAGAGGATAACGATTCTTTACTGTAATTTTATTTAAGCCCCGATAATCAATGCATGGACGGAGGCCTCCATCCTTCTTTTTCACAAAAAAGAACCTGGCCCCTGCTGGGGACCGAGAAGGACGAATAAAACCCTTAGCTAAATTTTCTCGGATGTATTCTTGCATGGCCAATTTCTCTGGCCCAGATAGATTATAGAGATGACCTTTAGGGGGCATACAACCAGACCTGAGATCAATGGGGCAATCAAAAGGACGGTGTGGAGGAAGTTTATCTGCTGACTCTGGACAAAACACGTCCGCAAATTCTGCATACTGATTTGGCAATCCCTCCATGTGAATCTTGGTTTTACCTAAGGTTACCTTCGCTAGACAATGATGATAGCAATGGGTAGACCAGCTCGTGAGCTGACCTGTAACCCAATTGATCTGAGGCGAGTGAAGTTGAGACCATGGCATACCAAGAATAATCGTGGAGGTAGTCATTCGCAAAACAAGAAACTGTAAATTCTCTTTATGTAACACCCCCACTGTGACCCTTAACTCTGGAGTCTGAGACTGAGGGTGGTTACTCTGCAGGGGGGAGTCATCCACTGCAGTGACCAGAATCTGTTGTTACAACGGGGAAATAGGAATTCCCAATTTCTTAGCAAATTCGTAATCTATAAAATTGGCTGCTGAGCCAGAGTCAATGAAGGCCTCAGTCTTATCCTTCCAAGATATAGTACAAGGGAGGAGCAAACGTTTATCATCTAGAGGTAACGACTGAGTGCCTAAGGTATTACCTCCAACTACACCTAGGTGGCAGCGTCTCCCAATTTCTTGAGACAATTTTGACCGACCAATCTGCATTGGTTCTGGTGGAGGTGAAACGGGCGGAGGTGAGATGTAGGGAACATATCTCACATTGTTCTTATCCCGAGTCTGTCTTTGGTAACGTAGGTGACGATCAACCCTGACTGCTAATGAAATGGCCTCATCAATGGACTTCGGCTCAGGATGACCCATCATTAGATCAGAGACTGCATCTGACAACCCTGACAAAAAACAGTCCAGAAGTGCAAATGAGTCCCATCTAGCTGAAACTGCCCATTTCCTGAACTCAGCAGCATAATTTTCCACCGGACCCTTACCCTGCCGCAGATTCTTGAGCTTCCGCTCAGCGGTGGAGACAATGTCCGGATCATCATAAATTATAGCCATAGCTTTAAAAAATTCCTCGACTGAGGCTAGGGCCTTATGCCCTGTCGGGAGACTATATGCCCAGGTCTGGGAATCCCCTGACAACAGAGTCTTAATAAACGTAATTCTCTGTGCCACGGTTCCAGATGAATTAGGCCTCAACTCAAAGTATGATAACACTCTATTTCTAAAATTCTGGAAGTCAGATCTGTGACCAGAAAACCTTTCAGGTACAGGCATACGTATGTCTGGGCTAGGAGGAGATCGCACTGAGTTTATAGCTGATTGAAGTTCCTGACTAGTCCCAAATAGCTGGCTGATCTGGGTCTGTTGGTTCAAAATTAACCCGGCAAGATTGTTTACCGCAGTGGTCAGAACTTCAACATGACTATACAGTGCGTCCATTTGGTTTTGGTCTGCCGTTCTGTAATGATCGGTGTCTGCACGCAGAGAGAATCTGATTATTGGTGATCTGCAGTATCACCAAGAATACAGATCTATACCTGATTATGGATGATCTGCAGAATCACCAATAATACAGATATAGTACTAACCTCTGGACACCTGTATGTAATCGTGAGTGTTTGGTGTAACAGTATAACTTTGAGTAACGCACCTGCTGAGCAGGTGATCTTAGGCAGTATGGGCAATACTGCTCTTAGAGAGTGAGTGACACCTGAAGGTGGATGTCACTGACTGATCTTGGAGACTATCTCTTAATGGAGAGAGATAGCTCTCGAGGTTGGGCAAGCCAGGTCAGCAACACGCGGACAGATAAAGTATAAAGACAGAAGACTGATTCGGTATCCAAGACAGGCAGGGTTTGGCAACGTGATATCAGATATGCGTGGTACCGAATCAGAAAGCAGAGGGATAGTCAGGAAAGCAACAGGTCATAACACATATCAAACAATGCCTAGTCTTGGGTGTGAGGTTCGTGCTCTCTACACCCTGGAACTAGTCTGAAGTATAACAGAATGATAACACAAGTTCCCTAGTCTTGGGTGTGAGGTCCGTGGTCTCTACACCCTGGAACTAGTCTGAAGTATAACAGAATAACAACACAAGTAATCTGGCTCAGTGTGAATTCCCAGGTCCTCCTGGTTCAAACACACTGTTGGATCTGACTAAGGTCTGAGTGCTTCCACGTAGTGATCGCAATGGCAGACAACTTGAGAGTGGCCAGTAGTGTTGGGCGAACACCTGGATGTTCGGGTTCGGGAAAGTTCGCCGAACATGGCCGCAATGTTCGGCATGTTCGGGCCGAACCCCGAACTCCCCGAACATCCCGCTTTTGGGGGCCCTATGGGGTCGCAGGCATAAGGGTGGAGCATGCCCCGATCGCGGGGGGGGGCGGAAATTCCCCCCACCCCCTCCGCTAGCGCTCCCCCCTCTGCCCGCTTCCCCATACAAAAGTTTCAGGAAGTACCGGTCCGGTGGTAGTGGGTGGCTGGCAGTAGGCGGCACTGTGAAGTGAGTGACTGAGGAGGAGGAGTCCGGAGAGTGACGCGTTGAGGGAGGCCGGGCAGCGGGCGGTTCAGCAGTAGTACGGTACTACTGTACGGTGCTCCCCCCTTATGCCTGCGACCCCATAGGGGGGCAGTATTCGGCCGAACAGGGCCCTGTTCGGCCCTGTTCGGCGGCCAATTAGTAGTTTGGGGCGAACCCGAACTTAAAAGGCCGAACACCATCAGGTGTTCGGCCGAACTCGAACATCACCCGAACAGGGTGATGTTCTGCAGAACCCGAACAGTGGCAAACACTGTTCGCCCAACACTAGTGACCAGCAGTAAGCATATATAGTGCATTGCTCTCTGGCGCCACCCTGAAGTGATCAACCAATGGCTACCAGCTCTGAGGTCAGCTGACCGGCCTGGTCAGCTGATTCCTCCTTGGCCATCATAAAAGTTCTGCCTTTCAGCACGCGCGCGCGTATTCCTAAACCTGTGTGAACTAACAGGCTCAGCCACACTAGCTGCATGCTGCTGCGTGCAAACCGCCGCGCTGGACGCGGAACCAGTGGCCTTACTGTCGTTACATGCGGCGGCTTTTCCGCGTTCTGCCATGTCACTTGATGCACACTTCCGCGTGCAGACCGCCGCATTGGACGCAAAATCAGCCGCCTTGCTGTCAGTACACGCGGCGGCTTTTCCGCATTTTCTCACAGTAGGACAATTGCATGAAGAGAAGCCAGATTCTGAGGAGGGAGTAGATGGAGGCACCCAAAAATTAAAATAATGGGAAATTGAAACTTGTCAATTATTACTTACAAAGCCGGATTACTAAACGGCAACTACAGTATTATTATTATTATTTATATAGCGCCAACATCTTCCACAGCACTGTACAGTGTGTATATATATATATATATATATATATATATATATATATATATATATACTAGCTGGACGCATGTATTTGGCTGGTGTTGGCCCCACCCCCTTTTCCTAACCCTAACACACAATTACTTAACTACTTAAAGTGGTCTAACACCCAGCATTTCAACTTTGCTTTAAAAGATTGCTTACAGCTTATAAGCTATTATGCCAGATTTTGTTTTTTAGCAGAAATTCACTGAATGGATTAAACATGACATTTTAGTGCTGCATTTAGCAAGAAATACTCCTCCGTGCTTGCATGTTTAGTTACAAATGTATCTATCTACAATGTAACAAACAAACACTGCTTTGAGAGAACAAAGAGGGCTTCCCCGGCAGGCTTTTCAAAGGTCTATTTGTATTCCAAATAAAGATACATTTGTAACTAAAAGATAAGAACGGATGCGGATTCCTAGTTAAATCCAACACTAAAATGTCATGTTTAACCCATTCAGTGAATTTCTGCTTAAAAAAAAATCTGGCATAATAGTTTGTAAGCTGTAAGCAATCTTTTAAAGCAAAGTTGTAATGCTGGGTGTTAAACCGCTTTAATGACCAAGTTTGTGAGCTTTGCGGTCTTTGGCATCAATAATTTGCATTAAAATAAAATAAATCAGATTGGCTGTGGCTCCACCCCTTTTATGAATTTGAAACCAAATCACCCAATGACCAAATGTACCAGGTACAGGAGATGAACAGTGCACAAAGCTTGTGCCATTAACAGTGCAAGAATGGCAGCAATTATGCAGCCACTATGCAGCCACTATGCAGCTTTAATGTTTGTACTTTCGTGATCCAATAAAATAATTTTCTGATTAAAAGAGCTGTGCCGGATCATCTTGGAGAAACTGTTCGCTATACCCTGTGGGTACAGGGGTGGATCCGCTGCACGCCCATTCCCCGACATCGCTAGTGTGCGGTCTCACACATCTTTGTGGCTGTTATTTTGAGTTGAGGCCTACTTTGTCAGGAACTGAGTCTCAAAGGGTAACATTCATAAAGACCCTGTTGTCAGGTGATTCCCAAACATGGGCCTACAACCTGTATGCAGGGCTTGAGGCGTTATCATCAGTTCAGGATTTTTTTAAGGCCATGGCCATTATATATGATGATCCGGATATTTCTTCCACTGCTGAAAAGAAGCTCAAGATGCTCAGGCAGGGTCATAAATCGGTTGAGGATTACGCCGCTGAGTTTAGGAAGTGCGCTGTGTCAGCTAGATGGGGAGCATATGCATTATTAGACTGTTTTTTGGCAGGATTGTCGGATACAATCCATGATGTGATGATAGGACATCCTGAACCCGAATCTGTCGACGAGGCAATTTCTTTGGCCGTGCAGATAGATCGCCGCTTGCGCTACCAGAAAGAGATTCGTGGTAGGAATGCTTTAAGGTCTGTCTCATACGACTCTTCTCTCCCTTCGTCACCCCCAGACGAGCCGATGCAAATCGGATACTCGGGGCTGAGACAAGTGAAAAAGAGTTACAGAAGGTCAGAAAAACTTGATCTATATGATACTGAGGAGGGCAAGGTTGTCCAGAATTTTCCTAAAAAGTCAGGAGAATACTGCCGCCTAGGGGTAGTCAGAGGTCATACCATAGGCCAGCAGTCTTTACATCTAAACAATACTCGTCTGCTCCTTCCCTGCTCTATTACATGGGAGGGTCGGACCAGTTCCGCAGAAGCTTTTGTTGACTCTGGTTCTGCGGCTAATTTCATAGATTACGATTTCGTGAAGAAATTAGGGATTCCCTTATTTCCATTAGACCAGCAGATTTTGGTCACAGCAGTAGATGACTCTCCCTTGCAGAGTAATGTAATGAATAGAGGAGATGCCGCCACGCGGTTCAGACCGGCGGTTTCCGCACAGCAACATGTGTCTGGTTTGCCTGGGCCTTCTGGTGCACACAGATGGAGAGTTACGCGCGCGCTCGCCAGAAGACAGGACCTTTATGCCAGCAGGAGAGGTATCAGCTGATCAGGAAGATCAGCTGATCCCGGAGGAACTCCTGATTGGCTGAGTGGCTGAGGGCGGCGCTGCGGAACATTGTAGTATAAATAGATCTTGCTTGTCAGTTGATGGTTGTTTGCTGTTGCGAATACTTACGTGTGAGCACTCAGACCTCAGTCAGATCCTACAGTGTGTTAGAACCAGTTGGAACTGGGAATTCACACTTAGCCAGATTCCGCTCTTGATGTTTACTTTGTCACCATTGTCTTATACTTTAGACCAGTTCCATGGTGTTGAGACCAAGGACCTCACACCCAAGCATAGGGTTACTGTGCTATTACTGTGTTATACTTTAGACCAGTTCCAGGGTGTTGAGACCAAGGACCTCACACCCAAGCATAGGGTTACTGTGCTATTACTGTGTTATACTTTAGACCAGTTCCAGGGTTTTGAGACCAAGGACCTCACACCCAAGCATAGGATTACTGTGTCATTACTGTGTTATACTTTAGACTAGTTCCCGGGTGTCGAGACCAAGGACCTCACACCTCAGACTAGGATTATGCTTAATATATGTTATGACCTCTGGCTTTGTTGACCGCTCTCTTGCTTTCTGTCACTGTACCTTATCTGCTCATGTGTTGCCGACCTGGCCTGTTTGACCCTTCTGATTGTCACTCATCCCTCGAGTGATCACTCAGTCTGTCTGTAATACCCGTGACACTAATCCACCAGGTGTCAGTTACCTGCAAGGACCTCCTGCTCCACAGAGAGTCCTTCCTGCAGTCCAGCCAGTGGCCTCTACCTCATAGGAGTCCACTGGCTGCAGTACAGTCTGATTCCAATCTATCAGGGAATCACTGGCTGCAAGTAGATCTCTATCTCCTCCGCTTAAAGAGATAGTCCCTGCACAGTCAAGGACCACCTGCCTCTCAGGTGGTCACTGGCTGCAGTAGCATATGTGTCTCTCGCTCCACGGGAGATAGCCCCTCAGTTGCACCAAGCACTTACACTCATTGGGTGTCCAGAGGTTAGTCATACTTGTATTATTGGTGATTCTGCAGATCATCAATAATCAGGTATACATCTGTATTGTTGGTGATACTGCAGATCATCAAACATCTGATATTCTCTGTGTGCTGACACCAATCGTTACACTTTTAGATCCTAAAACCTGGAAAAATCATGCTGCCTAGCACTCACTCATCTCCCTGGGATCCTGTGCTGCAGCTTTCCCTCCGTCCTCCGAGTGGCGCTGTAACCCTATAGTGAAATTTCCAGCTGTTATCATGACAACAGATGGCAATCTCAATAAGGGAAGCAGAGCCTCAGGGGACAGGAAGAAGAATGGCGGCCCCCGGGAGGTGAGTTAAAAGTAAAATGCTTTTTGCATTGCTCTGCATAAACCTCCCAGCGGCTACCATGAGTTTAGCTCGGGATAACTGCTTCTAGCTTGTTTTTTCCACCGGAAGTGGATAACCGCTAAAGAGGTTAAAAAACAAGCTTACATACCATGACTGGGAATTGAACCCAGGTCTCACTGTGTGGTGGGCAAGTACCTTAACCACTGTACCACAACACTACTAACTGAAGCTAGCCTAGCATTTACCATTTATGCTCAATCCAAGATAAAAATTAGAAAAGACAAATAATATCTATATCTCGCTTTTCTCCTGACAGACTCAAAGCACCAGAGCTGCAGCCACTAGGGCATGCTCTATAGGCAGTAGCAGTGTTGGGAAGACTTACCTGAGGTCTCCTACTGAATAGGTGCTGGCTTACTGAGCAGACAGAGCCGAGATTCGAACACTGGTCTCCTGTGTCAGAGACAGAGCCCTTAACCATTACACCATCCAGACATTGCTTAAGGGTTTGCAGCCAGGCATGGCCTTTTACTTTTGTGTTCAACAGTTGTCAAGAGAAAAATTAGACAAGACAAATAACATTTATATTGCGCTTTTCTCCTGGCGGACTCAAAGCGCCAGAGCTGCAGCCACTAGGGCACACTCTATAGGCAGTAGCAGTGTTATGGTGGCCATACATGGTACAATTTTTTTTATACAATCTTACCATTTCTATGTAATACAAGGGAACTGCCTAAATTATCCTTTCAGTATATTCACTTAATTTACCCTTATACTACATAGAAATGGTAAGATTGTATGAAAAAATTGTGCCATGTATGGCCACCATTAGGAAGACTTGCCTAAGGTGTCCTACTGAATAGGTGCTGGCTTACTGAACAGATAGAGCCGAGATTCAAACCCTGGTCTTCTGTGTCAGAGGCAGAGCCCTTAACCATTACACCATCCAGACACTGCTTAAGGATTTGTAGCCATGTACCATTTATGCTCAATTCATTTATGCTCAAAAATACAAGAGAGAGAGAGAGAGAGAGAGATGAATCGACCTGGCTATCTGGGGTTCTCTTTGGACAACTGTTGAACACAAAAGGGAAGGTCATGCCTGGCTACAAATCCTTAAGCAGTGCCTGGATGGTGTAATGGTTAAGGGCTCTGCCTCTGACACAGGAGACCAGGGTTCGAATCTCGGCGCTGTCTGTTCAGTAAGCCAGCACCTATTCAGTAGGAGACCTTAGGCAAGTCTTCCTAACAATGCTACTGCCTATAGAGCGTGCCCTAGTGGTTGCAGCTCTAGTGCTTTGAGTCCGCCAGGAGAAAAACGTGTTATAAATGTTGTTTGTCTTGTCTAATTTTTCTCTTGGATTGAGCATAAATGGTAAATGCTAGGACAGCTTCAGTTAGTACTGTTGTGGTACAGCAGTTAAGGTACTTGCCCACCACTCAGTGAGACCTGAGTTCAATTCCCAGCCAATGTGAGTTGGCTTTTATGATACATATTCCTTAAAGGGAACCTAAACTGAGAAGGATATGGATTTTCGTTTTAAATAATACCAGTTGCCTGAATCGCCTGCTGATCCTGTGTCTCTAATACTTTTAGCCACAGCCCGTGAACAAGCATGCAGATCAGGTGCTCTGACTGAAGTCAGACTGGATTAGCTGCATGCTTGTTTCAGGGTGTGATTCAGCCACTATTACAGTCACAGAGATCAGCTGGACTGCCAGGCAACTGGTATTGTTTAACAGGGAACATCTATATCACTCTCAGTTAAGGTTCCCTTTAAGCAACCTAATGTTTCTCTTGGATTGAGCATAAATGGTAAAAGCAAGGTTAGCTTCAGTTAGCTTCAGTTAGCTTCAGTTAGCTTCAGTTAGCTTCAGTTAGCTTCAGTTAGCACTGTTGTGGTACAGTGGTTAAGGTACTTGCCCACCACACAATGAGACCTGGATTCAATTCCCAGCCACGGTATGTAAAGTGGCTTTTGAAATACTATAATTTGCTGGCAGATGAGACCCTCCTCCCTCCGGTAGGATGGAAGAGGATAGAAGGCTTGGAGGTAGTGAGTAATATACAAGAGCCTAATTAAACTCTCCCTAGCAGATTGTGTGTAGCAGCTGTCCCTTAACTAATTAGTGTAGGCAGACAAGTGAGTAAAAAGGCTGAAGGACCTTGCCTTTTATAAGGGGGGGTGGGGCTCCAGGCGTGAGTGCAGTCTGATTGGCAATAATGGGCCTGCTGACTGTGATGTAGAGGGTCAAAGTTCCGTTCCATAGAGCATTATGGGGCGAATCGAACTTCCGAGAAAGTTCGCCTTTGGTAGGCAAACGCGAACCACTGAAGTTCGCCAGGAACCGTTCGCCGGCGAACCGTTCGCGACATCTCTACTCCTTAACATATGTAGCAAATTTGGTGACAATAGCATGTATGCTGTGTTATTAACTACTTAAAGAGAGTCTGCAGCCTTCATAAATACCTGTTTTTTTACTTGTCATTTTACTTCAGAATTAATGCCATAGCTGAAATGCTGCATCCCCGCGGCTGTAAGCTCAATGAATCCCCCCCCCCCTGAAATCCCTGGGGCAAATTTTGGGGCCCCTTCCTGGAAGAGGCAGAGCTTTGTGCAGTAGCTCTGCCTCTACTTGCGTCAATCTCTGCGGATCTCCACCTCCTCCCACCCCTCTCAGTCTTATTTCACTGAGAGGGGCAGGGAGAGGCGGAGATCTGCAGAGATTGATTTAAATGGAAGCAGAGCTACAGCGCAAAGCTCTGCCTCCCCAGGGCAACAAAATCCATGACCTGGAAAGTCGTGGAATTTTGCCCCAGGATTTTGGGGGTATTGACCTTCCTGGCGGTAAGCCCTAGCTGAGCTCGAGCTATGCCGCGCAGGAGGATTTCTCAGGCCCTGCTGGGCCGATTTGCATAATTTTTTGGGGTACATGCAGCTAGCACTTTGCTAGCTGTGTGTACTGCCCGTTCGCAGCTGCTCCGCGCCGATTCGCCACTACCCGCCGCGCCGCCCCCCCCAGACCCCATGTGCTGCCTGGCCAATCAGTGCCAGGTAGCGCTGAGGGGTGGATCAGGACTCCCTTTGACGTCACAACATCAATTACGTCGGTGACGTCATCCCGCCCATCGCCATTGCGACGGGGGAAGCCCTAATGGAAATCCCGTTCAGAATGGGATTTCCGGATGGCTTGATCACCGGAGGCAATCGGAGAGGGTGGGGGGATGCCGCTGCACAGTGGCTATCATGTAGCTAGCGCTTGGCTAGCTACATGATTTAAAAAAAAAATAGTGCTGCGCTGCCCCCTGGCGGTTTTAATTGACCGCCAGGGAGGTTAATTGAGCATTCAGCCGTGTGGATGAAGCGTTTCAGCATTAATGCAAAAGAGAAATGACAAGTAAAAAACAGTATTTTTGTAGGCTTCAGACTCTTTTTAAGTCAGCACAAAATTATGTAAAAATTACATCAAACATTGTAGTGTTTTGGACATGACTGTCACATCCAAAAGGCTTCTGCTGCGCTGCTGTGTGCTCCTGTGCCACCGCCCGTTAGCCCAGAGAATCCTAAGTCCCCGCAGGGGAGGACTGGCCAGAGGGGAAAGGGGGAGATTTCCCCCCAGGCTGCCTCTCATTTAATTATTTAGGGCTGGCTGATCCCCCAACCGCTTCAATCATTATTATTCAATCGGATGAAAAATCTGTGCCGCCACAAGCATGCTCAATCAACAATTTGACTTATTTCGGGTGGAAAGTAGTTCAATCTGAGATGCTGGGAAATCTCTGGCCGATGTGGTCGTGAAGTGCAATAATAACTAACTATGAACGCAATGGAAACCATGGCCGTTGTCCCTCAATATGTATTATGTGCCCCACAGTCCCTGTGCATTTATGCTTTACCTGTCATTTGGGCTGGGGCTGCCATGCAACTGGGCCTCTAGTTTGTGTTTTCCCTCCAGGCCAAAAGGTCCCAGTCCTCCCCTGAGTCCCCGGTAGACAGACCGATGGCTTCTTTGAGAAGCCACAATCTTTCTGAAGAAAAAAAAAAGTTTCCCATCCTCCTTATACTTCCTAGATGTGAGAGTGCTCGCTTCCAGGACTGAAAAAAAAAATTACTGTGATCATCTTGTTGCCAAATAGTAAAACATCTAAATATTTTTTTTTTTTATTAAATAAATACACATTTTCACAATTAAACTTCACTGTTTATCCCCCACACCAAAAGTTACCCACATACAGTTTTTAATGAAAAAAAATACAATAAAAAAAAAAAACAAATAGTTACCTAAGGGTCTGAACTTTTTTAATATGCATGTGAAGAGGGTATATTACTAATGTTTTTTTTTTTTTTTTTAAATTATAAGCTCATAAATAGTGATGGACGCAAAACTGAAAAAATACACCTTTACTTCCCAAAAAAATATTGGCGCCATACATTGTGATAGGGATATAATTTAAATGGTGTAATAACCGGGACAAATGGGCAAATAAACTGCATAGGTTTTAATGATGGTAGCATGTATTATTTTAAAGCTATAATGGCTAAACCTGAGAAATAATGAATATATTTCAATGTTTTCTTAATATTCCCACTTAAAATGAATTTAGAAAAAAAAATAATTCTTAGCAAAATGTACCACCCAAAGAAAGCCTAATTGGTGGAGGAAAAAACAAGATAGAGATCAATTCATTGTGATAGGTAGTGATAAAGTTATTGGTGAATAAATGGGAGGTGAATATTGCTCCGATGCAGAAGGTGAAAAACGACTGAAGGCTGAAGTAGTTTCAAATTATGCAAAATTATGAATTATTACAATTACAGATGTAATTATTTATGATTTTTTTAACCAAAATTTAACATCGTAATTGCAAATTTCAATGTGATATTACATATATGCAAAATGTGTGCTCATCACTAGTGATGCATGAAATACAGTAAATCCAGGCAAAACAGAAATAAGCTTAAAACAAAGAACAATATGTTTGCGTTTTAAAATAACAATAATAGAACTTACCACTTCCTTTACTCCGTACTTTCTAGATGCACTTGCCATAGAGTACGCTTTCCTTAGGGCTGTAACCAGCATATAGGCTGCAATAATTGTATAGAAAGACTTTCTCACCGTCATATCCAGTTTGGAGTAATATGCCCTAATATGACCATAATCAGCTTCAGTGCAGTTCACTCCAGAAATGTTAAACATGCGCTCAAAGATAACATTCTTCTTTACATTTGAAAAAAGACAATGAAATCTGTGAAACCAGAGCTCATCCCGTATCGGGTCCGGTGGGTGGGTGGATGAGAGGACTTCTCCAATGAAAGCATTTGTTTCAAGCCTATTCTGTGTATACCTTACAAACATCAAGCTGCAGTTTATTGACTCATGTGGAGCTTGTTCTACAAGCAATACATGTTTCCAAGACTCGTGGAGAATTAAGGTGATATTCAAGCTAATATTGTTGATGTCCGACAGAAAACGATATGTTGATAGTAAGTAAATGCTGCATATGATTACAACCTTAGCTGTTTTTTTCTTGAAAATGTCAATATTAGTTTTAGTAGTTTTCAAGTCATCAATAATTGTCAGCACGTACTCGATGCAGATCCCATGAATGGTCATCATCTTCCTCAGTCCACGTAGCTCCATCTCACTAACGTTATCACCGGGTGTCACCATTCCAACCCAGTTCCATCCAAAATGTAGCAAACATTTTATCATAGCTGCATAATAGACTTGATGATCGTGCAACAGCCGGTATAAAGTTGGATACATTTTTCTATCATTCAGGAGAGGGTCCGATGTTTCATAATTGATCTGGAGATAGAATGTTTACATAGTTACGTAGTTTGCTTGAAAAAAAGACATCCGTCCATAAGTCTAACCAGAAAAATGAAATAATCCTACTAATATAATAACTGGGAAAGTTCGGATGTTTGGATGTTTGTTACTCGATCACGCAAACATGGCTGAACGGATTTGAATGAAATTTGGCACACACATCGTACATTACCTGGAATAAAGTATAGGGTACTTTGTATTCCCATAACCAAAAAGGGGGCGGAGACAAATACTAATTTCACTGGAAAATGTAAACTGCAGCCATTCTTAAGGCTCATACACACATCAGACTATAGTCTTTGGAAAATGAAAGATCACAGACCAATCTTACCACCCTTCATGTAGTATGAGAGCCATACCTTCACAGTCTATTCTATGGAGCTGAACACCCCATCAGAAAAAAATATTTGCGAGATGCTGCACACACAGATTCTGTACAGACACAAAAGATCAGTATCTGCAAAAGATCTGTTCCTGCCAAAGATCCGTTCCTGCAAATTGCATTCATAGTCTATGAGATCTACAGATCATCATACACACCTTGTTTAACTGACATTCATCTGCAGATCAGACAATCATCTGCAGATCTAAAAATCCACCCTGGTGGATCTGATCTGCAGATGAATGTCTGTTAAACAAGGTGTGTATGAGGATCTGCAGATATCATAGACTATGAATGCATTTTGCGGGAACGGATCTTTTGCAGGAACAGATCTTTTGCAGATACTGATCTTTTGAATGTCTACAGCATCTGTGTGTGCAGCATCTTGCAAAGATTTCTGATGGGGAGTTCAGCTCCATAGAATAGATTGTGTAGGTATGGCTCTCATACTACATGAAAGGGGGTAAAATTGGTCTGTGATCTTTCATTTTCCAAAGACTATGGTCTGATGTGTGTATGAGCCTTTACACTGTTAATGGTAGGGTTCTCAAACTTTGCACAGTTGGTCGCTGGGTGACTGGGATTAATATTCAGAAAAGTGGGTGAAGCCTATAAAAGCCAATAAAAATTCACCCATTTATTTTCAAAGGGAATATTTACATTGCTTCCATGCTTGCACTGTTAATGGCACAAGCCTCAAACCTGGTACAGTTGGTCATTGGGTGACTGGGGTTCAAATTCAGACAAAGAGTTGGAGCCAAAAACAGCCAATCAGATTTGTTTAATCTCAATGCAAATTATTGATGCCAAAGACCGCAAAGCTCACAAACTTGGTCATTGAGTAATTATGTGTTAGGTTTAGAAAAAGTAGGCGGAGCCAACACCAGCCAAATACATACCCATCGGGAAATCAGTGGGTGGAGAAAAATACAAATTTTATTGCAAAAATGTAAACTGCAGCCATTCTTACGCTGTTAACGGTAGGGTTCTCAAACTTTGCACAGTTGGTCACTGGGTGACTGAGATTAATATTCAGAAAAGTGGGTGGAGCGTACAAAAGCTAACCAAAATCAATCTATTGATTTTTAAGGGGGATATTTAATTGCTGCCATTCTTGCACTATTAATGGCACAAGCCTCTTGCACTGTTAATCACCTGCACCTGGTACACTTGGCCATTGGGTGATTGGGGTTAAAATTCAGAAAATCAGATTGATTTTATTTCAATGCAAATTATTGATGCCAAAGACCGCAAAGCTCACACACTTGGTTATTAAGTAATTGAGTAATTGTGTGTTAGGGTTAGGAAAAGTGGGCGGAGCCAACACCGGCCAAATACATACCCGGGCAACGCCGGGCATCCAGCTAGTAATAAATAAATAAACACCATCCTGAACCTGCACATAGCCAAGTTGATCCAGGGGAAGGTGAAAGACCTTACAAGGCCTAGGCCAATTAGCCTTCACAGGGAAAAATTCCTTCCCAATTCCAGATGGCAGTCATATAAATCCCTGGATCAACTCTTCCAGGAATTACCTAATAATTATAGCTGTGGATTTTTAAATGCAGATATAGAGTTTGCCATAACTACTTCCTGAGGTGAGATGTTGCAGATTTTCAGATCTCACTGTGAAGGACCCCTTTCTAAATAGATGGCAAAAACGTTTTTGCTCCATATGCAAATCATGTCCCCTTGTCCATTGTACAACCCTATAGATCAGTGATTCCCAACCGCTGTGCCACGGCACACTAGTGTGCCGCGGCATGGTGCCAGGTGTGCCGTCCAGTACGCTGGAGGGGGGAAGCAGCGCTAGAAGGAGGGGCAGTGGAGGCAGCGGTGGGGAGGGGGGAAATATCCCCCCCCTCCCTCACCTGGGACCCCTCCTTCTGCCTCTCTCCCCCTCCATTTAGCGGTGGCAAGTGCAGGGCGGCTCGGCGGCAGGGAAACATGCGCAGACTTACCACTTCTGCGTTCCAAGCGCCGGCAGCGTCATGTCGTCAGATCTCCGCCTTCAATGCCGCCCACTGTGCTTCCTGATTAGCGGAAGAGCAGTGGGCGGCATTGAAAGCGGAGATCTGACGACATGACGCTGCCGGCGCTTGGAACGCAGAAGTGGTAAGTCTGTGCATGTCTCCCCGCCGCCGAGCCGCCCTGCACTTGCCACCGCTAAATGGAGGGGAAGAGAAGCAGAAGGAGGGGTCCCAGGTGAGGGAGGGGGGGATATTTCCCCCCTCCCCACCGCTACCTCCACTGCCCCTCCTTCTAGCGCTGCTTCCCCCCCTCCTGGGCATCTATACTGGGGGGAACTGTACTAGCTATACTGGGGGCAACTAAACTAGCTGTACTGGGGGCAACTAAACTAGCTGTACTGGGGGCAACTAAACTAGCTTTACTGGGGGCAACTAAACTAGCTTTACTGGGGGCAACTAAACTAGCTTTACTGGGGGCAACTAAACTAGCTATACTGGGGGCAACTAAACTAGCTACACTGGGGGCAACTATACTAGCTATACTGGGCACTATGCTAGGTATGCTGGGCACTATACTAGCTATACTGGGTACCATACTAGCTATCTGGGCACTATACTAGCTATACTGGGCACTTTACTGGCTAAACTGGGGCACTACCTACCTATACTGGGGCACTACCTATCCATACTGGGGCTATACTAGCTATACTGGGGCACTATACTAGCTATACTGGGGCACTATACTGGGGTAACTATACTAACCATACTGGGGCAACTAAACTCCCTATACTGGGGCAACAATGCTAGCTATGCAGCCGCACCCCAGCCCCCCCCCCCCATAGCCTGCTACACACGGCACTGTCCACTAGGTCGCGCAAACACCCGCGCGCCCCCCGCCGTTCCCCGGAGAAAAATATGGTCAGAAAGTGTTCCCCGGGCCGGAAAAGGTTGGGAATCACTGCTATAGATAAAAAGCTTTTGTATTGCCCTCTGATGTAGAGATGGCCCGAACCTCCGATTTTAGGTTTGCAAACGGGGTTCGCGAACTTCCGCAAAAGGTTCAGTTTGCGCAAACTTCCGTGAACCGCAATAGACTTCAATGGGGATGCGAACTTTGAAAACTAGAAACATTTATGCTGGCCACAAAAGTGATGGAAAAGATGTTTCAAGGGGTCTAACACCGGGAGGGGGGCATGGATGAGTGGGATAGATGCCAAAAGTTCTGGGGAAAAATCTGGATTTGACGCAAAGCAGCGTTTTAAGGGCAGAAATCACATTAAATCCTAAATTGCAGGACTAAACTGCTTTCAAACATCTTGCATGTGTATACATCAATCAGGGAGTGTAATTAGAGTACTGCTTCACACTGACACACCAAACTCACTGTGTAACGCACCGCAAACATCTGTTTGTGTAGTGGCGGCCGTGCTGGACTGGTGCACAACATGGCCAGAGTGCAGGCCGTGGGGGTGTTCAAGCCCATATGGTCGCCAGGCTGTGGTAGCTTAATGATAGAACAACAGTGACTGTCCAGCTGATCAAATTTGGTCTGTCCACAATGAAGCAACGACCTCATTATCTTTGGTGTGCCATCCCCCCAAGAGACACACATATAGCCGGCGGTCATTGCTTCATTGTGATACGCAAGCCCCTTCACCGCGGCAAGGTAATGAAAATGAAGGGGGATGGGCACATGTACATGCCTTTTGTTTTGTTGTTGCAGCCGCAGTGCAGCCAGAAAAATTAGGCAGGCATGTACACGCACCAGAAAAATTGGTATAGCAGCCTTAAAAATTCAGGAATCCGCCTGAAGTCCTGGACCCTGTTGGTCGTGGCGGAGAAGGCAAGCGGCCTGCAGGCAGAGATGCTGTGTATGGGGACTGACTTAGTCTTCGGGTGGGCAGTAGCCCTCCGGGATCCATGCCTCATTCATTTTGATAAAGGTGAGGTACTGAACACTTTTGTGACTTCTCTTCTCAGTGACAATGCCTCCAGCTGCGCTGAAGGTCCTTTCTGACAGGACGCTTGAGGCAGAGTCAAGCCTGTGCAACCAGTAGTCCTAGGGTTCATTGCTGATCACAGTGTCTACATCCACACTTAAGGCCAGGTAGTCGGCTACCTGCCGGTCCAGGCATTGGTGGAGGGTGGATCTGGAAGCGCTAAGGTGAGGCGTTGGACTAAAGAATGTCCACATGTCCGAAATCACCATGAGATTGCTGAAGCGTCCTGTCCTTGCCTGCATGGACATGAGAGAAGGATTACTGGCAGAGGCACCTTTATGCTGTTGTGCTGTGACATCACCCTTATACACATTGTAAAGCATACTTGTCAGCTTTTTCTGCATGTGCTGTATCCTTTCCGCCTTCAGGTGACTTGGTAACATGTCCGCCACTTTGTGCCTATACTGAGGGTCTAGTAGCGTGGCCACCCAGTACAGGTCATTCCCCCTGAGTTTTTTTTATACGGGGGTCCCTCAACAGGCTGGACATCATGAAAGACGCCATCTGCACAAACTTGGATCCAGACGTACTCTCCATCTCCTCTTGCTCTTCCTCAGTGACGTCAGGTAAGTCCTCCTCCTCCTCCTCCCAGCCACGAACAATATCACGGGACGTTGAGCAGCACAAGCCCCCTACGACGCCTGATGCAGTTGTTCTTCTCCCGCTGCCTCCTCCTCCTCCACAGAAACACATTCCTCATCATCCGAGTCTGACTCTTCTTCCCCACACGACTCCTCCTCCTTCTCCCCCCTCTGTGCTGCCGCAGATGTTGAGGAAACGTCTGGTTCTGATGTAAATTGCTCCCACAACTGTTCCTGCCATAACTGTTCCTCTTCACGCTCCTCCACAGCTTCATCCACCACTCTACGCACGGCACGCTCCAGAAAGTAAGCGTAGGGGATCAAGTCACTGATGGTGCTTTCACTGCGACTCACCAGGTTGGTCGCCTACTCAAACGGCCGCATGAGCCTGCATGCATTTCGCATCAGTGTCCAGTTGTTGGTCCACAACACCCCCATCTCCCCGGATTGTGTCCTTCTACTGCAATTGTAGAGGTACTGCAATTGTAGAGGTACTGGGTGACGGCTTTCTCCTGTTCTAGCAGGCGAGAGAACATGACTAGGGTGGAATTCCAGTGAGTGGGCTATTACATATCAAGCGTCTCACCGGCAAGTTGTTTCTACGCTGAATATCCGCAATGCGCGCCATGGACGTGTAAGACCGCCTGAAATGCCCACACAACTTCCTGGCCTGCTTCAGTACGTCCTCTAAGCCTGGGTACTTTGACACAAATCTTTAAATGACTAGATTCAGCACATGTGCCAAAATTTCAACCGGAAAGGAGATTGCTGCCGTTGTCACACACCACGTTGCCAATCTCCAGCTGGTGCGGGGTCAGCCACTGATCCACCTGTTTGTTAAGAGCAGCCAGGAGAGCTGCTCCAGTGTGACTTTCCGCTTTGAGGCAAGACATGTCTAAGATGGCGTGACACCGTCGTACCTGGAATGCAGCATAGGCCCTGGGGAGCTGGGGATGTGTGGCTGGAGAGGAGATCATGGCACCAGCCAAGGAGGAGGAGGATGATGACAGTGAAGATGATGTAGCAGGTGGAGAGGAGGTGGCAGGAGGCCTGCCTGCAAGCAATGGAGGTGTCACAAGTTGGTCCGCTGCGCAGCCATGTACTCTCTGCTTGTCGGTTGACCCAATGGGCTGTGTAATGTAGCGGCCCTGACCGTGCTTGGCAGACCAGGCATCCGTGTTCAGGTGGACCCTTGACCCAACGCTGTGTGCCAGAGATGACACCACTTGCCTCTCCACTTCATGGTGCAGTTTGGGTATTGCCTTTTTAGAGAAATAATTGCGGCCTGGCATCTTCCACTGCGGTGTCCCAATGGCCACAAATTTACGGAAGGCCTCAGAGTCCAACAGCTGGTATGGCAAGGTGGAGTGGAGGAGGGTGGCTGTGAAGGTGAAAGGGAAAAAGCGGCTGAAAACGCTGCACCTGAAGGAGGAAGAGGAGAAGGAGGTTGGCTTTTCTTTTGTGTGATGCTTTTTTCCTAGGTGTTTTTCCCATTGCAGTTTGTGCCTTTTCTCCAGATGCCTTCGTAAGGTACTTGTCCCTACGTGAGTTTTGGCCTTTCCACAGCTCAGTTTTTGGAGGCAGAGAGAACAGATGGCTTTGCTCTGATCTGAGGCACCCACACTAAAAAATGCCCAAACCACTGAGCCCCCCTGGGGTGATGGCACTATGGTGGCCTCAGCAGCTGACGTTGAAGGGCATGTTGGCTGGCTGTCCATAGGTGACGATACATGGCGCTGGATGCTGCCACCAGCTGTTTCTGACATTGAGCTCCTCCTACTCCTCTCTGACTCCCCCTCTGAACTGTCCCCCTTTTTATCTCCTCTATTGGGAACATACGTGGAATCCGTATCATCATCATCATCATCATCATAATCATCCTGCCCAGCTTCGCTTGCCGCTCAGACACCTCCAAAACTGCACCAACAGCAGGTACTTCATAATCCTCCTCCTCACACCTCATATGTGTCGCCTAACTCACACATATAAGGTGGTGTAATTTGCTTAGCGCCTTCATCTTGTTGTTGCAGTAGTGGCAGGGGATCAGTGATTTCACCACCAAATAACTCCTGCAAAGTGTCAAATGCAGTGGATATGGTGCTTGTAGTAGCTTTGGTGGCTGCGGGAGATGAGGTGTTCTGTGTTAAATAGTCAACCACGTCCTGACAATGTTGGGAGTTGATTGGCACGTGCCTTCTTCTGAGCACTGTACTTTGGGCCAGGGCCGCATGAAATCAACGAACCTCGCACAGACCTGCCGGTGCTGGGAGGCCTTCCTCAGGGTCTGCCTCTACCTCTTCCTCTACCTGGTTTGTCCATTTTGTCCATCTCGGGGGGGACGCTAGGCATATGCTGTGATGAAGTGGGTTCACTGAACACAACAGCTAGGTATATGCTGTGATGAGGTGGGTTCACAGAACACAACAGCTAGGTATATGCAGTGAGGTGGGTTCACTGAACACAACAGCTAGGTATATGCATTGAGGTGGGTTCACTCAACACAAAAGGTAGGTACAGTGGGTTGCAAAAGTATTCAGCCCCCTTGCAGTTTTCCACATTTTGTCATATTATTGCCACAAACATGAATCAATTTTATTGGAATTCCACATGAAAGACCAACACAAAGTGGTGTACACATGAGAAGTGGAACGAAAATCATACATGATTCCAATTTTTTTACAAATAAATAACTGCAAAGTGTTGTGTGCATAATTATTTGCCCCCTTTGATCTGAGTGCAGTCAGTTGCCTATAGACATTGCCTGATGAGTGCTAATGACTAAATAGAGTGCACCTGTGTGTAATCTAATGTCAGTACAAATACAGCTGCTCTGTGAGGGCCTCAGAGGTTGTCTAAGAGCAACAATACCATGAAGTCCAAAGAACACACAAGACAGGTCAGGGATCAAGTTATTGAGAAATTTAAAGCAGGCTTAGGCTACAAAAAGATTTCCAAAGACTTGAACATCCCACGGAGCACTGTTCAAACGATCATTCAGAAATGGAAGGAGTATGGCACAACTGTACACCTACCAAGACAAGGCCATCCACCTAAACTCACAGGCCGAACAAGAAAAGCGCTGATCAGAAATGCAGTCAAGAGGCCCATGGTGACTCTGGGCGAGCTGCAGAGATCTACAGCTCAGGTGGGAGACTCTGTCCATAGGACAACTATTAGTCATGCACTGTACAAAGTTGGCCTTTATGGAAGAGTGGCAAGAAGAAAGGCATTGTTAACAGAAAGCATAAGAAGTCCTGTTTGCTGTTTGCCACAAGCCATGTGGGGGACACAGCAACCATGTGGAAGAAGGTGCTCTGGTCAGATGAGACCAAAATGGAACTTTTTGGCCAAAATGCAAAACGCTATGTGTGTGTAATGATTAGGGTCAACACGCAGAGAGGATCTGATTATTGGTGATCTGCAGAGTCACCAGTAATGCAGATATACACCAGATTATGAATGATCTGCAGAATCACTAATAATCCAGGTATGTCTAACCTCTGGACACCTGAGATATGAGTGTACAGTGTAACAGTAACACTTTGAGAGAGAAACGCAAGAGGAACTGGAGGCAGGAAGAAGAAGGGAGTTCACCCCAGACTGTGGGTGAATCCCTTAGGCCAAAGGCTCCCTAGGAGAGGGGCCTAGGCCTGGTTGCAGGAAGCCCTGCTGCTAATAAGAACAGATTCGCCCATACAGGATGTGAGATCCTATCTCTCTACACCCTAGTGGCGGGCTAAGGAAGTACAGGTACACAGTACTAGTCTTGGGTGTGAGGTCCGTAGTCACGACACCCAGGAACTAGTCTATTACATAACATAGCATTGACACAGTTTCCTAAGCTTGGGTGTGAGTTCCGTAGTCACGACACCCTGGAACTAGTCTATAGCATAACATAGCATTGAGACAGTTTCCTCAACTTGGGTGTGAGGTCCGTAGTCACGACACCCTGGAACTAGTCTGTAGCATAACATAGCATTGAGACAGTTTCCTAAGCTTGGGTGTGAGGTCCGTAGTCACAACACCCTGGAACTAGTCTATGGCATAACATAGCATAACATCAGAAGGTAATCTAGCTCAGTGTGAATTCCCAGGTCCTTCCTGGTTCAAACACACTGTTGGATCTGACTGAGGTCTGTGTGCTAACACATGAAGCATATGCAACGGCAGACGATGTGAGACTGAGGGACGAGTGGTTATATAGTGCAGCGCTGGCCAGCGCCGCCCAGTCCCTTCCAGCCAATCCGCATACATCCTTGGATCATCTGACCAAGGGAGTCAGCTGATCCCTCTCTGCTTCCCATGAAGCTTCTGTCTTGCGGCGCGCGTGCGTGTATTCCTCAGCCTATGTGCACAGGAAGGCTGTACCACATCAGACACATGCCGCCGCGCGTAAACCGCCGGACTGGACGCGGAAACGGCCGCCACGCCGTCAGAGCACGCGGCGGCCATTCCGCAATCCTTCACACCCAATATATGAGTATATGAGATAAGTGTATGTATTGTGGCAGGGTGTCACGTGTGTTTAAAAAACTGGTGTTGGATGGGGTCTATGTCGCACCTCGTTTCAGGTGCCTTGCCATATAAAGCTCCAGGAAAAAACAGAAAAAACAAAAACACAGTTGTTTCTGTGTTGATTCGGCTCTTATAAGAGCTGGCTGAAGGGTCCTGGAGCTGGTCAGAGGAAGAGTGGGAGGGTTCCCTGGCCACCTGGTCCAGTCCAGGTATTACCCCTGTGCAGGGTGTGGTGCACTCATGAATAAAGATGAGCTTGGCTGACCAGGAAGTAGCTCAGAGAGTTCCTACAGGCTGAAGGGAACAGAGCTCTTCCCAGAGGCTTGGGGAAAAGGAACTTTTACTACAGACTGTTAAGTAAGTTGCCGATTTTTGAATGAATGGACTATCACCTGCTGTACTGCTGTATAGTGAGTTAGGGAAGTTACAGTGAGATAGTTAGTTGCTCAGCTGAGCCATTGTTTTTTTGCCAACCATTATTTCTTTTGCCTTAATAAACCAGGCAGGGGCCTGACTTTCATAAAACTTTATTGCTGGCTGTCTCCTATCTGAACTGTCACACCCCAGTGTATCTGGGGCCCCACTACAGTTGGTGGAGGATGTGGGCATAAGAGACAGTGAAGACTGCAGTTGATTTAAAGGGCCAGGGACCTGCTTGCCTAAATAATTGTTGCAAGCGCCCAGACATGGAGGAGGTTCTCATACAGGTTCTCATACAGCTGATGTTCTCTCAGCAGCAGGCTAATGCAGCCCAGAGGGAGACCAATGCTCTGCTTGGTTGATGTCGCCAAGGCTGTTGAGTGACCGGAAGTCCCTCACAGAAGTGGTCCAGCGGTTGGTGGAGCAGCCTCGAGGGGAGTGCGCTGAGTTCCAGGCCTACACAGGTACAATCCTCGCTAGCCACTACCTCCAAAAGATGACCCCGCATGACGATGTGGAAGCATTCCTACAAACGTTTGAGCGGTCTGCCGAGAGGGAGGCCTGGCCGGTGGCACAATGGGCTGGATTGGTTGCACCTTTCCTGATTGGCGATTCCAAGAAAGCCTATTATGACTTGGCCCCGGAAGATGCTAACAATTATACTAAACTGAAGGAAGAGATACTCTGGCGTTTAGGGGTCACACTGGCAGTGCGAGCCCAGTGGGTGCATAAGTGGACTTACCAACCAGAGAAGTCGCCCAGCTCGCAAATGCACGACTTGATTAATTTGGTGAAGAAATGGTTGCAGCCGGACGTCTTGACCGCCACCCAGATCGCCGAAAGTGTTACTCTGGATCATTTTCTCCATTCGCTACCTTCCAAGCTGCGCAAGTGGGTGAGCCATGCGGATCCAAAATCGGCTGATGAGATGGTTGCACTGATGGAGCGGTTTCTCGCTGCCAAAGATTTCCTCTCCTCCTCTCCAATGAAGGAGGGAACCCGGCAGAGACGTGTTTTCTCCCCTGTGACTGGTAAGAGGGGGTCTTCCTGGGGACCCGGAACTGAGAGGGAGGTTGTACCACGGTCCAAAGAGGACACCAGTATCCACGCTCACCCTATGGTGTGGGGAAGTGGTCCCATCCAGTGCTGGAAGTGCAACTACTGGGGGCATGTTGCTGCTCACTGTCCAGCACCTGAGGATACAATGGAATGTGACTTTGCATGGAGAAGTTCACTTTTTGCCAGACCGGTATGTACTGCAAATCCAGAGCTACATATGGCGATGGTAAAAATTAATGGAAAGTCTGTGCATGCATTGTTAGACTCTGGCAGTTTAGTGACTATGGTGCATGCCAAGTTAGTGTGCCCAGAGCAGGTTGGGGTCCACTGGGCAGGTTGGGGTCCTTCTATACTTTGGGTGTTGGAGGACCCAAGAAACCCCCTGCACCGAAGGCAAAGGTGGAAGGTTCCCTTCGGGGAACACCGGAAGGGTCCTGCTGTATTGTGGCGCCTGTGGCTGCCCATGCACGTTTTGTGGGGTGCGCTTTTTACGTGCATGGGCATAAAGGCCTTGCTTACCCGGGACTCCTGTTGCGTGCAACAGGAGCCAAGAAAGCAAAAAAAAAAAAAACAGGCTGTCACATGTGAGTTTGATATGACTGTGTAAAACTTAAAGCTATAGGCTTGCTTGACTTACCAAGGGTGAAAAGGAATAATTTGCATATTTAGTAGCGGTGCATTGTGGGTAATCACAAATGTTCACTTATAGCTGAATTATTGCAGATTTTCTTCTGTTTTAAGAAGGCAAATTACACCAAGCTTTGATTTTATTAGTAGATGGTCTTTTTTGTCCCTTTTATCCACCTATACATTCCGAGTGGTTTGGGTCACCCTGAGCTGCTTGGATCCTCTGTTGTACTGGTCCAAGCCCTATCTCATACAGCCATATCAATCCTTGCCATATACAGATGAGGACCAGAAGACTGAATCAGACTGTCACATGTGGGTTTGATATGGCTGTGTAAAATTTAAAGCTATAGGCTTGCTATACACCAGTGGTTATGGATGCTTGCTTGGCTTACTAAGGGTGAAAAGAAATTATTTGCATATTTAGTAGCAGTGCATTGTGGGTAACCACAAATGTTCACTTATAGCTGAATTATTGCAGATTTCCTTCTGTTTTAAAAAGGCAAATTACACCAATACAGTGTGCGGCATTGCAGGAAGCGACGACAGTGGAACACACGATGGAACACGGAAAAGGTGAGTCATCCCCGCCCGCTGCCTCTTACTAATAGTGGCAGCTGCTACTGTGCTTAAGCAGGAGGGGGAGCGCACATGGGGGACCCAGGTGAGGGGGGTTCCTGCTTAGCTTAAGCAGGAGGGGGAGCGCACATGGGGGACCCAGGTGAGGAGGAGTGCACATGGGGGACCCAGTTGAGGGGGGTCCAACCCCCCCTCCCCACCGCTGTGCCCAATACCCCCTTCCTGCCCTCTACCCTCTTATGCGGCGTATGCTACGCCGCGGGTCAGCTAGTATGTAATATTCTAGGTTCTTCAAAGTAGACACCTTTTGCTTTGATTTCTGCTTTGCAGTGCACACTCTTGGCATTCTCTTGATGAGCTTCAAGAGGTAGTCACCTGAAATGGTTTTCACTTCACAGGTGTGCCCTTTCAGGTTTAATAAGTGGCATTTCTTGGCTTATAAATGGGGATGGGACCATCAGTTGCGTTGTGGAGAAGTCAGGTGGATACACAACTGATAGTCCTACTGAATAGACTGTTAGAATTTGTATTATGGCAAGAAAAAAGCAGCTAAGTAAAGAAAAACGAGTGGCCATCATTACTTTAAGAAATGAAGGTCAGTCAGTCCGAAAAATTGGGAAAACTTTGAAAGTGTTCAGTCTAAAAACCATCAAACGCTACAAAGAAACTGGCTCACATGCGGAAAGGAAGACCAAGAGCCGCCTCTGCTGTGGAGGATAAGTTCATCCAAGTCACCAGCCTCAGAAATCGCAGGTTAACAGTAGCTCAGATTAGAGACCAGGTCAATGCCACACAGAGTTCTAGCAGCAGACACCTCTCTAGAACAACTGTTAAGAGGAGACTGTGTGAATCAAGCCTTCATGGTAGAATATCTGCTAGGAAACCACTGCTAAGGACAGGCAACAAGCAGAAGAGACTTGTTTGGGCTAAAGAACACAAGGAATGAACATTAGACCAGTGGAAATCTGTGCTTTGGTCTGATGAGTTCAAATTTGAGATTTTTGGTTCCAACCATCATGTCTTTGTGTGAATTAGAAAAGGTGAACGGATGGTCTCTACATGCCTGGTTCCCACCGTGGAGCATGGGGGAGGAGGTGTGATGGTGTGGGGGTGCTTTGCTGGTGACACTGTTGGGGATTTATTCAAACTTGAAGGCATACTGAACCAGCATGACTACCACAGCATCTTGCAGCGGCATGCTATTCCATCCGGTTTGCGTTTAGTTGTACCATCATTATTTTTCAACAGGAGAATGACCCCAAACACACCTCCAGGCTGTGTAAGGGCTATTTGACCAGGGTGCTGCGCCAGATGACCTGGCCTCCACAGTCAACAGACCTGAACCCAATCAAGATGGTTTGGGGTGGGCAGAGTGAAGGCAAAAGGGCCAACAAGTGCTAAGCATCTCTGGGAACTCACTTAAGACTATTGGAAGACCATTTCAGGTGACTACCTCTTGAAGCTCATCAAGAGAATGCCAAGAGTGTGCAAAGCAGTAATCAAAGAAAAAGGTGGCTACTTTGAAGAACCTAGAATATGACATATTTTCAGTTGTTTCACACTTTTTGGTTATGTACTATACTTCCACATGTGCTAATTCATAGTTCGGATGCCTTCAGTGTGAATCTACAATGTTCATAGTCATGAAAATAAAGACAACTCTTTGAATGAGAAGGTGTGTCCAAACTTTTGGTCTGTACTGTATATATATATATATATATATATATATATATATATATATATATATATATATATTATTTTTGTTTTTTACAATATTTATTTCGTGTTTGCTACTCTTTAGTGTTTGTAAAATCTTTCCTTACCCTGATTTGCAGTCTGCAATGTATCACAGGTGGTGACATCTTCAGTCCTGTCAGGTGCAGCTCAGCGGAATGTTTGTTTCTGAGAATTCTAATGCCAGTGAAAGTAATTCCTGTTCTCCGAGAATTCTCTGGGAGGAGAAATCTGCATAGCTAAACAGCCTAGGCCTAGCATCACTGGGAAGGCGGGGCTACATACCAATATTCAGCAATATACAGACACAAGTGGGTATCCTGGAACGTTTACTGCATTCTATGTTAGTGTATCAGATTTATAAAGTATATCAGTGATGACTTACGTGTGTGTAGCGATACAGGCTGAGCAGCTGAGCCAGGCCGTAGTTTGACTGGACATTGCCGTCACCAACAAAACCAATCACTTCCCCACGTTCTCTGCAGGAATAGTTGGGTGCCTTTGTCTTCTCACCAGACAGTATCTGCAGTACATAGCCCAGGGTGTGCCTTGGATTTCCACAAGGGTTAAATATATGATAACCAATAGTAACATTGGGCAGAGAATTAGGGATATCGGTCATTAGATAAATACCATAGATCAATCCTAAGATGCTAACGTATCCCTCAAAGTCAATACTGCAAGACACCAAGACAGACTCACTTCTAAGACTATAGAAAAGTCACAACACTAGCAAGCAAGCATTGTTTTGAGGAGCATCAATGATTTTATATGTTCATCATCATCATCATCATCATCATCATCATCATCATCATCTCTACCCAGGATGGTTACTGGTGGTGACATTGCCAAGGAAGAGAGATGCACCTGATAAAGGGCTCTCTATTTGGCCCTAATGCATCTCCAAAGCCACTTGGGCATAGTGGTCTCCAACTCTGCTACAGACTCCCTTGTAGGCTTATGGTAGAGTGGAATGATAAAATGAGGGGTTATTTTTTCCTTCACTCTACCATCAGCTCCTGTGCAGGTTGGAGTGGTCTTTCATCACCCAGACCACCATGCCTTGTGGAGACTAGAGATGTCGCGAACCTCCGATTTTCGGTTTGCGAACCCCGTTCGTGAACTTTCGCAGAAGGTTCAGTTTGCACAAACTTTTGCGAGCCGCAATAGACTTCAATAGGGAGGCGAACTTAAAAATTTAGATAAATGTCTGCTGGCTAGAAAAATTATAGAAAAGATGTTTCAAAGAGTCTAATACCTGGAGGAAGACATGGTTGAGTAAAATACACATTAAAAGTCCCGGAAAAAATCTGGATTTGACTCAAAGCAGTGTTTTAAGGTCAGAAATCTTATTGAATGTTCAATTACAGGCCTACACTGCTTTATAACGTCAGGAAGTGTATTCCTTCCTCGGAGGGTCTTGCCTTCCAGGGAATTGTAGGATTTCAAAAGCCAGCTTATATACCTTGGCCGGGGATTGAACCCAGGTCTGAGTGCTGGTAGGTAGCTCACTTCACCACTATACCACCACCAACACTACATGCTTAAGCCAGCCTAGCATGTACCATTATGATATATCCAAGAGAAAAATGAGCTTGCTTAAGGATTTGTAGTATGTGAAAAACCAACTCACATTGGCCAGGAATAGAACCCAGGCCTTCTGCTCTGTAGGCTGCTATTCTAACCATTTTACCACCAACACAACAAACTACAATGCTACATGCTGAAGCCAGCCTAGCATGTACCATTATGATATATCCAAAAGAAAAATGAGCTTGCTTAAGGATTTGTAGTATATCAAAAGCCAACTCACATTGGCCAGGAATAGAATCCAGGCCCACTGCTCTGTAGGCTGCTATCCTAACCATTATACCACCAACACAACACACTACAATGCTACATGCTGAAGCCAGCATGTACCAACGTGATATACCCAAGATAAAAATGAGGTCTCTCTCTCTCTCTCTCTCTCTCTCTCTCTCTCTCTCTCTCTCTCTCTCTCTCTCTCTCTCTCTCTCTCTCTCTCTCTCTCTCTCTCTCTCTCTCCCTCTCTCTCTCCCTCTCTCTCTCTCTCTCTCTCTCCATCTCTCTCTCTCTCTCTCTCTCTCTCTCTCTCTCTCTCTCTCTCTCTCTCTCTCTTTCTCTCTCTCTCGGACTTGATGCCATTAAAGTGAATTTTCAGCTTAAAACCATCAACGGATACCGGCAGAATTTCACAGGCAATTTCAGATTAAAAAAGCAATTCTATTCTGACCAAATGGAATGACCAATTTCCGCCCAAAATTGCGGAAAATACAATTCCGCGGAAAGCGTTGACCCATCCGAGAGAGAGAGAGAGAGAGAGAGAGAGAAAGAGAGCAAGCCCATTTTTCTCTTGGATATATCACAATGGTACATGCTAGGCTGGCTTCAGCATGTAGCGTTGTAGTGTGTTGTGTTGGTGGTATAATGGTTAGGATAGCAGCCTACAGAGCGGTAGGCCTGGGTTCTATTCCCGGCCAATGTGAGTTGGATTTTGACATACTACAAAGCTCATTTTTTCTCTTGGATATATCATAATGGTACATGCTAGGCTGGCTTCAGCATGTAGTGTTGGTGGTGGTATAGTGGTGAAGAGAGCTACCTACCACGCACTCAGACCTGGGTTCAATTCCTAGCCAAGGTATGTTAGCTGGCTTTTGAAATCCTACAATTCCCTGGAAGACAAGACCCTCCTCCCTCCAGGAGAAGGGAGTGATATAAGGAATAGCAATCAGCTAGGAATGAGTCTAACTAAGCTCTTCCTAGCAGAGTCTGTCAGCAACTGTCCCTTAACTAATTACTGTAGGCAGACGAGTGAGCAAAACGAGAGGAGAACCTTGCCTTTTATAAGGGGGGTGGGGCTCCAGGAGTGAGCGTAGTCTGACTGGCTACAATGTGCCTGCTGACTGTGATGTAGAGGGTCAAAGTTGTGCTCAATAGAGCATTATGGGGGCGAATTGAACTTCCGCAAAAGTTTGCCTTTGCCGGTGAACGCGAACCACCTAAAGTTCGCCTGGAACCAATCACGGGCGAACCGTTTGGTCCATCTCTAGTGTAGATAGAAAAAAGGGACACTAAGACCAGGGGTCATCCAGATTCCGGATAGCCGGGTAACCCAGATATCCGACCATTTTTCAGCTATCCGACCTCTGATCCGGACTTTGGATACCTGGGCAAATCCGGATAGCTATCTGCGGATAGTTGGCTGGCCTATGCAGATATCCGCGGATACCGCAGATATCCGCGGATATCTGACCATTGAAATACTGTCAGAGATTTAGGATGTCCGGGGAGCCAATCAGAGGGCTCCCAGCAGAAGCCCCAGCAACCAATCACAGAGGGGAAACCTGCCCAGCCCAACCTGACCTCATTGAGCCAATCAGAGGGTTCCCATCCAAAACCCTGGCACCCAATCACAGAAAGGAACACTGGCCAGCCCCCCTGTATAATAAGGAGGGCTGCCATGATGAGACATATTGTTCCATGCTTGTGAATGTTCACTGAGAGACATGTTCCAGTGCTGCTGACCTACAAAGGGTTGTACACAGTGATAAACCTAAGCTGTTCAATGATTAACCCCTTCACTATCACTACACTATTGTTAAATCATAAATTCGCGAACTGAAAATTGGAGGTTTGCGACATCTCTAGTAGTCACTCAGTGTAGTCAGTGACATTGTACTGTGCTAGTGTGCAGTTACTTTACTGTGTATAGTGCAGGCAGGCACGTGGTCACTGATTTTACTGCTCTATTACCGTATTGAGTATTTGCGCCGTCTGCACATTTTTTGTTTTACTTTTCTTTTTTGTCTATTTAAAAAAAAAATTGAAGCTAAACAGCCAGTAATATACTGAGGTTAGTTGTAGTCACTCAGAGTAGTTAGTGACATTGTACTGTGCCAGTGTGCAGTTACTTTACTGTGTGTAGTGCAGGCAGGCACGCATTCACTCATTTTCCTGCTGTACTGTATTGAGTATTTGCGCCGTCTGTGCATTTTTTTTTATTTTTCTTTTCTGTCAGTTTAAAAAAAAAATAATTGAAGCTAACCAGCCAGTGATCTACTGAAGCTATTTGTAGTCACTCAGTGTAGTCAGTGACATTGTACTGTGCCAGTGTGCAGTTACTTGACTGTGCGCAGTGCAGGCAGGCACGTGTTCACCATTTTACTGCTCTATTACTGTATTGAGTAATTGCGCTGTGTGCACATTTTTGTGTTATTTTTCTTTTCTATCTGTTAAAAAAACAAGAAATAAAGCTCCCTGTTGTATTCTGTCTGTACAGACACATTTTATTGACAGTAAAAAGCAGCACACTTTCCACCTTCAAATATTGTGCATAGAGAATGTCTGCCAGGGGCCGTGGCAGGAAAGGGGGTGCCATTGTCATGTCTGGGACTGGCCCAATGCCAGGGAGAGGGCACTCAGCTGTAGGGGATTCAGCAGTGAAGCGTCCATCAGCAGCAGCACCGTTGGCAAACATTTTCAGCAACTTGGGTCGCTGTGTAGCCATTCAGGAGAGTCACTCACATGCATTGATGGAGATGATGACAGAGGAGCAGCCCATTACTTGTTCCACTTCCCAGACCTTTGCTGTGACCAGCACTCCCAGCAGCAGCAGCAGCCAACAACCCCCACTTGCTGTGATATCCACCCCAGCAGCCAGTGGTCAGCCCACCCTGGACGAGAGCATTCTGTCCCTCAGTCTGGCATCTGGGGAAGTCTTGATGGCTGCCGTTGAGGAGATCATTGGGCCTGATGTGGAGGAGGTTGTGCTCGGGCCAGCACAACCAAATTTGAGGGTGAGGAGGGGTCTGTGTCTGGGGATGTTGGGGCGGAAGAGGTATTGGGGAGGTCAGAAGATGATCTGTTTCTTGATGACGAGGATGATTGGCAGGACCATTCTTATGTGCCTGAGGTCTCTGAAGGCAGCTTGGAGGAGGATGAGGCACAGGAGCGTAGGCAATTGCATCACCGCCACATGTCAGGCAGGGGCAGGTCCAGCAGTGGGCATGGGAGGCAGCAGCCACTTGCCGCTGCTTCAGACGGCATCAGCAGCAGCTGCACCAACACGCAATCCCAAACTAGAGGAACAGCCACCACATGCTCTTCGCACTGTAGGGGGCAGTTTACATCCCCAATATGGAACTTTTTCCATGTGTACACCCTGGATGAAAGCTATGCAGGGTGTAACTCCTGCAAAAAAAAACTTAAGCCAAGGGCACAACACGGCCAAGATGGGTACCTCATCCTTCCAGGCCCACCTGAAGAGCTATCACTGTAATGATTTTGCAGAGTTGAAAAGGCTGAAGGACCAGGAAGGGGGTGGTCAGAGCTGGAGACCCACCGTGTGGCATTCAGGAGCAGCATCAGTAGCAGAAGAATCATCCCTCCCTCATGGTTGCCAAGCCACTGTAGCAGCACAAAAACACACTTCTCCCTCCAGTGAGCCCTCGGCAGCTCATGCCACAGACATTGAGACTGATGAGGCCAGCCAGTCCTCATTGGCCTCCTCTGATCCCTCCTCAGCTTCCCCTGCAGGACATAAGCAGACCCTGCTGAGTATCAGCTTTCAAGGTTTGACCAAGCCTCTGCCTCCTGGGCACAGGTGCATCCGGAAGCTGGACGGTTTGCTGGCCCAGGCCATTTGTTCCCAGCTCCTTCCATACTCCCTGGTGCAGAAGGGGAGTGATATGCACGTGCTGCTCCAAATTGGGATCCCAGAGTGGCAAATCCCCAGCTGCCACTACTTTTCAAGGACCGCAATCCCAGCACTGCACGAGTTTGTGTAGGCAAATGTGGTCCGTTCGATTGACATTGATTTTACATTGCAGTAAAAATCCACCAACTTTAGCGGTTAATAGCAAAGCCCCTGTAAGTCCTAGAAACACCAGATTTTCAGAGTTTATTAAACAGAATCTTCTGAACAAGATACAAAAAAAAAAGGTTTTCAAAAAGACCTTACAGTTTTTGAGAAAATCGATGTTAAAGTCGGGCGGAATTTCCACGATTTCCGGCAGAAATTCCACTTTGGAATGCGGAAATTGGTAGCGGAAAGCGTAATCGGTAATTGGCAATGGCGGAATGCGGATTTACAGCGGAATCGGAAATTGGCATTCTGACCATCCCTATTGACCACGCCGTGGTCGAGCGGGTCCATATCACCATGGACTTGTGGAGCAGCCGATTTGGGACAGACCACTCCCTGTCCTTTAGCGCACTGGGTGACAGTGGTGGAAGGGGGTGAGAACACAGCAGCACCAGGCTAGCTGATGGTGCCACCACGTGGTATCAGGGGGGATGCAGCAGGCTCCTCTGATCCCATTCCCTAAACACCCCGCAGCAAGGAAGCCTGCCTAAGCAGCAGCGCAAAGCCTCACCACTGCAAGGCTCTGCTGAAATTGGTCAGCCTGGGGAAGGAGAAACTGATGGCCGCCCACATCGGAGCAGAGGTGGTTGACCCCCAGAGGCCTCAAAGTTGGTTACGTGGCATCCGATAATAGGGCAAACCTGGTGGCAAGCACTGCACCTGGGACACCTCAAGCACATCCCCTGCTTGGCCCACGCCCTGAATTTGGTGGTGCTGCTGGAAGATGCACTAAAGGTGGTGCTGCACCATTTCCATTGCTCTGCCACTGCCTCTGCAACCCTGGCCCTCCTGCAGCGGCGCAAGGGTTTGCCATCACACAGCCTTATCATAGATGTCCCAACTCACTGGAACTCAACCCTGGCAATGTTGGATCAGCTGTGACAGCACAGGAGGGCACTTTGCAGGTACATATGTGAGGCAAACGTCTATGACAGCACCACCAACCTGCAGGTGATCCCACAGCTCCATGTAAACACATGCAGCAAGTGTGCCTGGAACCAAGATGGTGAGCCGAGTTTGGGCATCCTTCTTTAAGTGGGTGCCCCTGGTTTGCATGCAGGTCAGGGTGCTGTGTGATCTTATGGAAGAGGGGAGGCAGCCCTAAGCCAGCTGGATCAGGAGCAGTTGGCAGCACAGTCCCAGTCCAGCTCACAGGAGGAAGAGGAGGACGAAAACTTACAGCTAGCGGAGGAGAAGTTGGAGGTCCCTAAAATGGTTGCTGAGGGGGAGCAGCAGAGTACTGCTGTCGTTGAACGGGGGTGGTGGTTTCCGGAGGACACGGCGCAGGAAGAGGACAGGAATGCCCTCTTGGGGGACGACAATGATGTGGCTGCCAATTCCAGCCTCTTCCCCATGGCTGCGCATGTTGCGCTACCTTCACAGGGACCCCCGGGTGATCCAGATGTGTGAAAGGGAGGACATCTGTATCACCTTGATGTTGGACCCACATGTAAAGAGGAAGCTGGGACAGTTCATGCCGCCATCCAGCACCAAGCACCGCAGGAGGTCCTTGTGCGCAGATTGCAGGAAGCATTCCCCCAGTCTTTTAACCCTACTGTTGCTGTTCTAACAACCCAGTGACAGGTGCCAGTGGCAAGCAGCAGCAGCCAGCAGCCTGGAGACCTGCTGAGCCTAACAAAGAGCCTGTATGCAGTGGAGCTGCCAAGAGCAGAGGTGCCAGCCACTGCATCCTCCTCCAACCAGCAGCAGCAACTGACCAGCATGGTGTCTGACTACATGGGGTCATTCAGCGGGCTTGACCCGACAGCCCCGTGGACCCCATGGAGTACTGGGTCAAGGGACAAGACATCTGGAGGAAGCTTGCCCAGTACACCCTGGAAGTCCTGTACTGCCCCCTTCCAGTGTCCTCTCCGAGAGATGCTTCAGTGTGGCCGGTGGTGTGGTCACCGAGAAGTGCTCTCAACTGTCCCACAACTCTGTGGACAAACTCACCTTCCTGAAAATTAACCAGGCTTGGGTGGAAGATGAGTTCCTGGTTCCTGCTGTTGGTGACAGGAAGACATGAAGTGGCTGCCTGCCTGGGAATTTGAATAATGTCTGCCTTTCCTATGCAAGTTACAACCTAGTACTCCTAATTGGCCTGGTTCATTACATTTTTTGCTGTAGTGACACCTGTCATGTCCCATGCCCTCATATGCTGCTACTGCTGACACACGTTGCTCCTCCTGCTGCGGCATTTTCCCTACTGCAGTCTGTGTACCCACCACCAGGGTCCACGGATGGCGAATGCATATCATTTTTGGGCAGCATTGTCATGCTGTGGTACCACCAGTGAGGTGCCATGCTTTTCTGTGCTGCTGCTGAGTGTCCTTAGTCCTCCTGTTTCTGCCTCTGATGTCGTATTTAACGACGGCAGTCTGCGTTCCCACCAACAGGGTCCACGGACTACTCTGCTGCCATGTCATTTATTGCTATCGTTGCACAAATAAAACCTCTCTGGGTGTTTTTGTGGTGTCGTCCACTCATCCTCCTTTACTGTTACCGCTGCCAGTTGCCATTGGGACTCTTCACCTGTCTGCATAGTTGTAGTTTACCAATATTACCAATTAACAGTAGCATTTAAAGTGTTAATTTACCTTTAAAATCGATTTTGATCACAGATTCAAGTGGTAATCACAGCTAAAATCCGATTCGAATTCGGAACTCCATTTCAAATCCAGGTCACAATCACGGCTTATCCAGATTTTGGGACTGCCATGGCCGGATTTATTCGAATCCGTGATCGGGGGTATCTGAGCAACACTAAGTGGTACAACTAAAGTATCTCCACCCTACCGGTTTCATCATCAACGATAACTCATCAGGGGCTAAAATGCATTTAGACATTGAAGCAACTTGAGAAAGGCTTTCTAGGCTGAAACAGCGAGCTGTCGTTGCTGTCATTTTTTATATGACTTAATAAAAGTATTTGTCACGGTACAATACCCTACTGCTATTAATAAAAGTATTTGAGCTATACTTACTTCATGTGGTGCTGGACCTTTGGGAGTTTGAGCTATAAGTGACCCCTTGGTACAGTGGTGAAGACCTGGGCACACACATTTTTCACTGAGCCTAATGTTTGGGTGCTTCTAAATTTACATTTTTATTGTAAATATTTCTGCGATCTGCAGACCTCTTTTTCCTTCTGTACCTCTGCTGGACTGTGGAATTTCGATGGGCCTTCCGCCACAGGATACGGCTCTGCCGGGACTGAGAGGTATTTCCTTACTACATGCTTAGATGAGGGCCCTCGATCAGCTCTCCATTCGTGATGAGTATGAACTTTGCATAATCATTAATTTACATTGTAATTTACAATTATGATGCAAAATCGTAACACAAAATATTGGGGAAAAAATTGTAATTAATCAGAATCAGAAACCGTAATTTCTCAATTACGTTCAAGGCCCCGTTCACACTTGCGTTTTGGCAAGTAAACGGACCGGATCCTGATCGGATCCTGATCGGATCCTGACCTGATCCTGATCAGAACCGTACGGTTCCGATCCGGATCCGGTCCGTTTGTATCAGGCATGCATCAGGCTGCCATCCGGATCCGTAGGCAAAAAATAGTTAAATATAAATAAAAAAATGTTCGGGTCAGCAAAAGGTGCACCTGGTGCACATGTACAATCAGGTTCCTCCGCTGTAGGCATCACCTCCACCTCCGATATTCTGCCAAACAGCTCCAGCACGTCTGTTACTGCTGCTCCACTCCAGACATGCTTGGCCCATGTGTCCCCATCCGAAATGGCCGCTTGGATACGCATAGGAAGTGGGGTAGAACGTCAGGTGTTTGTAGGCAGTGTGTTCTGTGCCTTCCGTTTCCCATTGGTTTCTGTGTTCCGGATGGTGCTGTCAGGCTCAGGTCAGGCTCCGGTCAGGATGCGTGGGCCGGAGATCCGGACACAAAAAATAGCGCATGTTGGAAAAGAGTACGGAGTCCGGATCCAGTCCAGCTCCGTACTGTACGAGACGTACGTATGTGAACGTCCGCATAGCCTTTGCATTGCTATGCGGAACGTACGTTCCGTTTCTACAGTATGCGGTCCGGATCAGATCCAGAAAATCCGGATAGCGAACGCTAATGTGAACCGGGCCTAACCCTCCTGGCGGTATGAAAAATTCCACCAGGAGGCAGCGCAGCAGTTTTTTTTTTTTTTTTATTATATCATGTAGCGAGCCCAGGGCTTGCTACATGATAGCCGCTGCTCAGCGGCATCCCCCCGCCCTCTTCGATCGCCTTCGGCGATCTCCGATCAGGAAATCCCGTTCAAAGAACGGGATTTCCTGGAGGGCTTCCCCCGTTGCCATGGCGACGGGGCGGGATGATGTCACCGACGTCAGCGATGTCGTGACGTCATTGGGAGTCCCGATCCACCCCTCGGCGCTGCCTGGCTCTGATTGGCCAGGCAACGCACGGGGTCTGGGGGGGGCGGCCCGCGCACCGCAACGTATAGCGGCGATCGGGTGCGGGGCGGCGGCGATCAGTGTGCTGGCGCAGCTAGCAAAGTGCTAGCTGCGTCCAGCAAAAAAAAATTAAGAAAATCGGCCCAGCAGGGCCGGAGAAACCCTTTAGCAGTCAATAGCAAAGCCCCCATACATGCTATTGTTACCAATATTGCTATGTTGGTAAAGGGGAATAGTGGTAACAAGGCAAACAAATTCAAAAAGACCTTGTATTCTTTGAGAAAATGCAAAGGAAAAATGGTTTTTAAACTGTCATTTTTCTGAGTATAAAAACATTTTTTCCTTTGCATTTTTAAAATCGATTTTTTTAAAGAATACAAGGTCTTTTTGAAAAATAATTTTTTGCTTTGTTTCCACCTTTGACTTTAAAATAGCACATAGCAATTGGTGACAATACCATTTATGGGGCTTTGGCACCAAATTATGCAAAAATCATGCAAAGATTATGCAAAATTACAAATGGATTACACAAAATCAGTTAAATATTCAAATCAAAATTACATATGTCCTAATTGCAAAAATGTATGCACAGTCTCACATATTCATAATAAGCTGATTATTACTACATGCTGCTGTTGCGTACGTTAAAAAGGGGCGCTGGGAAAAAAGGGCACAGGGTTTTAAACGATAAGCATGGATAACGTTTAAAAATGTATTGTACTGTATTTCGTTTAAAATTAATGTTTTATAAAGTTATAAATCATTAAATAATGTGCATTAAATCGGCAATTGTAAAAACGTTAATCTTTCGTTTAAATAGTGAAACGTATAATAATGTTTAAAAAAAAATTACTAAGTAACCCTCCCTGTACCTACCCCTAACCCCTAGACCCCCCTGTTGATGCCTAAACCTAAGACCCCCCTGTTGGTGCCTAAGTAACCCTCCCTGTACCTACCCCTAACCCCTAGACCCCCCTGTTAGTGCCTAAACCTAAGACCCCCCTGTTGGTGCCTAAACCTAAGACCCTCCTGTTGGTGGCTAAACCTAAGACCCCCCTGTTGGTGCCTAAACCTAAGACCCCCCTGTTGGTGCTTAAACCTAAGACCCCCTGTTGGTGCCTAAACCTAAGACCCCCCCTGTTGGTGCCTATACCAAAGACCCCCCTGTTGGTGCCTAAACCTAAGACCCCCCTGTTGGTGCCTAAACGTAAGACCCCCCTGTTGGTGCCTAAACCTAAGACCCCCTGTTGGTGCCTAAACCTAAGACACCCCTGTTGGTGCCTAAACCTAAGACCCTCCTTAGTGCTCACTGTATTGTGTGTAGAATTATGTTTTAAAAACAGTAAGGGATAAAATATATTACAATTTACATTACGTACTAATCGCTTTGTTTTGTGAATAATAATGTTTTGCAAACAGTAAGGGATAACATTTAAAATAATGTTTTATTGAAATAAGAAACGTAAATCATCACAAGCAGTTATAAAACATGAAAAATCTTCGGGCGCCGTTGGAAAACTTTATTATTCTCGGGCGCCCTTTTTTCCTGTCCGGCGCCCAGTAAACGATAATTATTATAGGAGTGAATGGCGGCGCCCGATTTGTCCACTAGCCTCCTGCGCCCTTTTTTACTGTTACCACTGCTGTTACCTACATTGCAAAATATGTTAAAGGACAACCGAAGTGAAAGAAATATGAAGGCAGCCATATTTATTTACTGTTAAGCACACTAGTTCCCTGGCAGCCCTGCTGGTCTGTTTGGCTGCAGTAGTGTCTGAGTAACACCAGAAACAGGCATGCAGCTAATCTTGTGTAACCAGAATGAAACAGGACTGAAAGGAGGAAATCAATCAGACACCGACACAGTCATTTAGAAAAAAGAAAATTTGTTTTATTAACCTCCCTGGCGGTGCGCCCGAACTGAGTCCGGGCTAAGCCGCAGCGGAGGATTTCTCAGGCCCTGGTGGTCCGATTTGCATACATTTTTTTTTGGTACACGCAGCTAGCACTTTGCTAGCTGCATGTACAAACCGATCTCCGCCGCTCTGCGCCAATTGCCCGCTACCCGCCATGCCGCTCCCCCGACCCCTTGCGCAACCTGGCCTATAAGTGGCAGGCAGCGCTAAGGGGTGGATCGGGACTCCTCCGTGTGTCATGACATAGATGATGTTGATTATGTCATCCTGACGTCATCGACGTCGCCAAACGGGAGCCAAACAGGAAATCCCGTTCTGTATGGGATTTCCTGTTTGTTCTGATCGCCGGAGGCAATCGGAAGGGGAGGGGGGATGCTGCTGCACAGCGGCTATCATGTAGCTAGCGCTAGGCTAGCTACAGTACATGATTAAAACAAAATAAAAAATGTAATGTGCTGCGCTGCCCCCTGGCGGTTATAATAGATCGCCAGGGAGGTTAATACAAAAAAAAAAAATGAAGTTGACTATATTACACTCTAAACTAGTGTTGATCGAACAGTGTTCGCAACTGTTCGGGATTCTGCAAATTTTGTGGTGTTCGAGTTCGCGGCGAACACCATCCGAACACCTCAGTGTCTGTGATGGATGCTCGGCCACGTGGCTCGAACTTGTCCTTGGCCGAACGTTCGGCCTAACGAGGCTGTACGTTCGGTCGAACGCGCATCTCGCGCTGTGATTGGCCGAGCGGGTCATGTGTTCGGGTGCATAAATACCCGAACGCGCGTGATCGGCGCCATTTGCTTTGGGGTTTAGCTTTGGGTAGGTAGGGAGTTTAGCGTAGCGTACTGTCTGCCAGTGCCAGCCACAGGGCCCCAGCCTCCAGTCTCACAGCTGACAGCAGCACCCACAGAGCCTCACTGCTAGCCAGGCCAGCCACAGGGCCCCAGCCTCATGCTGACAGCAGCACCCACAGGGCCCCACTGCCAGCCAGGCCAGCCACAGGGCCCCAGCCTAACCGCTGACAGCAGCACCCACAGAGCCTCACTGCTAGCCGGGCCAGCCACAGGGCCCCAGCCTCACACTGACAGCAGCACCCACAGAGCCTCACTGCCAGCCAGGCCAGCCACAGGGCCCCAGCCTCACCGCTGACAGCAGCACCCACAGGGCCTCACTGCCAGCCAGGCCAGCCACAGGGCCCCAGCCTCACCGCTGACAGCAGCACCCACAGAGCCTCACTGCTAGCCAGGCCAGCCACATGGCCCCAGCCTCATGCTGACAGCAGCACCCACAGAGCCTCACTGCCAGCCAGGCCAGCCACAGGGCCCCAGCCTCACCGCTGACAGCAGCACCCACAGGGCCTCACTGCCAGCCAGGCCAGCCACAGGGCCCCAGCCTCACCGCTGACAGCAGCACCCACAGAGCCTCACTGCTAGCCAGGCCAGCCACAGGGCCCCAGCCTCATGCTGACAGCAGCACCCACAGAGCCTCACTGCCAGCCAGGCCAGCCACAGGGCCCCAGCCTCACCGCTGACAGCAGCACCCACAGGGCCTCACTGCCAGCAAGGCCAGCCACAGGGCCCCAGCCTCACCACTGACAGCAGCTGCAGCACCCACAGGGCTGTTAAAAATCCACAAATATTTTCAGTGACTTTTGTAGCCTATTGTTTATTAAAAAAAACACCTTCAGTGCTGCCAAGTGGGATCGCTTGCGTACCACCAATCCACAAATATATTCTGTGACTTTTGCTGAGTATTGCTCATTAAAGGGGGGCATGGCCGGTTATGCTGGAGTGAAGACGTGATCTCCCATGGCTCCTCCACCTCACCTCTAATCCTGCGGCATCCTGACCTTCCCATCAGCCCATCCATCATGCAACATTCCTCCAGTGACGGCGGACCTCCGCAGCTCTCGTTTGAGACCCGACATGCAGAAATCCGCGCAGGTCAGAGCCGAGGAGGCGGCCGAGAAGCTGGTCAAATATGCTCATGGAGCCAGCCAAGATGGCGCTGCTCCGCCCCTGGCTACACTGCCTGCAGCCACACTAGCAGACAGCTCCTCCAGCAATGAGACAGACATGGAGCAGGAGGGGGTGACGGAACACACTGACACCCAAACTGTGAGTAGCTGCCCCAGCCCCAGGACACACAAAGGGGAAGCCAGCAGGAAAAGAAAACGAGCACAGGCATCCAGTGATGGGGACTCAGACAAGGGGGAGAGGGAACCGACAAGGGCTGAACTTTTGGAAGCAATAAAAGCACTACAGGTCAATGTGACAGCCAAACTTGACACAGTACAATCTGATTTATCCCTGGTTAAGGATGATTTGAGGAGATTAAGGGAAAGAGCTGCAGAATCGGACAGAAGAATAAGTGATATAGAAGATGCTATAAAACCTATGCAGACAGCACAAACCACTATGACTAAAACTACAGCTTCACACGGTCTGAAGTTAGATGACCTACAGAATAGGTTACGAAGATCTAATTTGCAGTTTGTGGGTTTCCCTGAAAAGTCAGAGGGAACCGCCCCAGAGAACTTTCTAGAAGACTGGCTGAAATCAGCCATCCCAAACCTAGAACTCACGCACTCCTTTTCTATAGAAAGGGCTCATAGAATCCCAGGTGGAAACCCAACGCCAGGCAAACCCTCTAGACCTATGATTGCGAAGTTCTTAAATTACAGAGACAGAACCGAGATCCTGCGAAAAGCCAGGGAGATCCCACAAATGGAGTATATTGGTGCAAAAATTTCCATATATCAAGATTTTTCTGCAGAAATACAAAAACTCAGAGCCACATTCCAAGCGGTTAAAGCGGGCCTAAGAGATAAACAGATTAATTACAGCATGCTGTTCCCAGCCAAACTGAAGATCCTGTTTAAAGGCAAAGCACTTTTCTTTACAACCTCGGCTGAAGCAGCAGCCTGGATGGAGGGACAAGGCATTCCAATACCAACCTTTCCCAACAAACCCAAACGCTGAACAGTTACATAGTTACATAGTTACATAGTTATTTTGGTTGAAAAAAGACATACGTCCATCGAGTTCAACCAGTACAAAGTACAACTCCAGCCCGTCCCCCACATAGCCCTGTTAATCCAGAGGAAGGCGAAAAAACCCTTACAAGGCATGGTCCAATTAGCCCCAAAAGGGAAAAATTCCTTCCTGACTCCAGATGGCAATCAGATAAAATCCCTGGATCAACATCATTAGGCATAACCTAGTAATTGTAGCCATGGATGTCTTTCAACGCAAGGAAAGCATCTAAGCCCCCTTTAAATGCAGGTATAGAGTTTGCCATAACGACTTCCTGTGGCAATGCATTCCACATCTTAATCACTCTTACTGTAAAGAACCCTTTCCTAAATAAATGGCTAAAACGTTTTTCCTCCATGCGCAGATCATGTCCTCTAGTCCTTTGAGAAGGCCTAGGGACAAAAAGCTCATCCGCCAAGCTATTATATTGCCCTCTGATGTATTTATACATGTTAATTAGATCTCCTCTAAGGCGTCTTTTCTCTAGACTAAATAAACCCAGTTTATCTAACCTTTCTTGATAAGCGAGACCTTCCATCCCACGTATCAATTTTGTAGCTCGTCTCTGCACCTGCTCTGCACCAGTGACGCAGTAACTTTTAAGCTTTCAAGTGCTTGGTACCTATACATTTATGGTCTTTGAGTTATATAACTATGACCTGGGTTTTTAAGATCCATCAGAGACAGTAGACATTATGCCTTTGGAACTTTCCTCAAGCTCTCATCGTTCATAACATAACTATACCTCGTTTTTTCAGTTATAAACTAACTGCTCGACACTTCAAATAAGTTTCCCCTTTTTTTTCTTGGTCAACAACAGCATACCAGATTTTCCTCATAACCTTTTTTTCCTCCCTCCCCAAGTGTTTTTTTCAAGCTCAATCCTACTAATATAATAAACTAGCCGACCCGCGGCGTAGCATACGCCGCATAAGGGGGTGGAGGGCAGGAAGGGGGTATTGGGCACAGCGGCGGGAAGGGGGGTCGGACCCCCCTCAACTGGGTCCCTCATGTGTGCTCCCCCTCCAGCTTAAGCTCAGCAGGAAACCCCCTCACCTGGGTCCCCCATGTGTGCTCCCCCTACTGCTTAAAGGGACACTTAAGTCAAAAAAAAAAGAGTTTTACTCACCTGGGTCTTCCAATAGACCCCTGCAGCTGTCCGGTGCCCTCGCCGTCTCTCTCCGATCCTCCTGGCCCCGCCGGCAGCCACTTCCTGTTTCGGTGACAGGAGCTGACAGGCTGGGGACGCAAGTGATTCTTCGCGTTCCTGGCCACAATAGCGCCATCTATGCTGCTATAGCATATATCATATACCATATAGCAGCATAGAGGGTGCTAATGTGTCTGGGAACGGGAAGAATCACTCGCGTCCCCAGCCTGTCAGCTCCTGTCACCGAAACAGGAAGTGGATGCCGGCGGGGCCAGGAGGATCAGAGGGAGACGGCGAGGGCAGCGGAGAGCTTCAGGGGGCTATTGGAAGTTCTAGGTGAGTAAAACTCATTTTTTTTGTTTGACTTAAGTGTCCCTTTAAGCACAGTAGCAGCCGCCACTATTAGTAAGAGGCAGCGGGCGGGGATGCCTCACCTCTTCCGTGTTCCAGTGTGCGTTCCACTGTCGTCACTTCCTGCAATGCCGCACACTGTATTGGTGTAATTTGCCTTTTTAAAAAAGAAGAAAATCTGCAATAATTCAGCTATAAGTGAACATTAGTGGTTACTCACAATACACTACTACTAAACATGCCAATTATTCCTTTTCATCCTTAGTAACCCAAGCAAGCATCCAGATCCACTGGTATATAGCAAGCCTACAGCTTTAAATTTTACACAGCCATATCAAACACACATGTGACAGCCTGTTTCAGACTTTTGGTCCTCATCTGTACATGGTAAGGATTGATATGGCTGTGTGAGGTAGGGCTTGGACCAGTACAACAGAGTAACCAAGCAGCTCAGGGCGACCCAAACCACTCGGAATGTATAGGGGGATAAAAGGGACCAAAAAGACCTTCTACTAAAAAAAATCAAAGCTTGGTGTAATTTGGCTTTTTAAAACAGAAGCAAATCTGCAATAATTCAGCTATAAGTGAACATTTGTGGTTACCCACAATGCACCGCTACTAAATATGCAAATTATTCCTTTTCACCCTTGGTAAGTCAAGCAAGCCTATGGGCCTGATTCACAAAGCGGTGCAAACTGTTAAAGGACTTACGAGGTGACATGTGACATGATGAGATAGACATGTGTATGTATAGTGCCAAGCACACAAATAACTATGCAGTGTTCCTTTTTTTCTTTCTCTGCCTGAAAAAGTTAAACATCAAGTATGCAAGTGACAATTTCTGTCTGGGTCGGGACCGGGTCGGACTGGGTCAGACTATAGCATAACCCTCACTTATAAGTAATTACAGCCATAAAACATTTTTCTGTCAGTAAATGGCTTTTAAGAGCAGAAAATAGATAAAAGGGGTCAATAATTCATAGATCTGAGCTCTGGCATACTTCAATGAAGGTGTCATTGAGCAGAGACAATGAAACAGTAAAAACTTAAAAACTATATTTAAATATAAAATAAAACTGTGGGATATTTAAAAAAAGTCATTTTTATGCGAAGTAGGATAGATATAATTGTTTTTCTCAGAAGTTAATTTTCACCTCGTAAGTCCTTTAAGCACGGGTGTACTAAACAGTTAACACGTGAAGTGCCATTCGCAGACTTTTGCGCGCGCAAAGTGCTACGATTTGCGCAAAAGTCCGCAATCGCACAAATCGCAGCAAATTGTGCACGCAAAAGACCGCAATAGCGCGAATCACGGCACTTTGCGCGCTCAAAAAGCCACGAACGGCACTTTACGTGCTAACTGTTTAGCACACTTGCGCTAAACAGTTCGCACCGCTTTGTGAATCAAGCCCTATAGCTTTAAATTTTACATAGTCATATCAAACCCACATGTGGCAATCTATTTCAGACTTTTAGTCCTCATCAGTACATAACAGGAATTGATAAGGCTGTATGAGATAGGGCTTGGACCAGTACAACAGAGTAACCAAGCAGCTCAGGGTGACCGAAACCACTCGGAATGTATAGGGGGATAAAAGAGACCAAAAAGCCCTCCTACTAAAAAAAGCAAAGCTTGGTGTAATTTTCCTTTTTAAAACAGAAGCAAATCTGCAATAATTTAGCTATAAGTGAACATTTGTGGTTACCCACTGCTACTGAATATGCAATTTATCCCTCTTTGGCCTCGATTCATAAAAGTGCCTGCGAGCGGGGAAAGTCGAGCGGGGAAACACCGCTGTCGGTATTTCCGCCTTCAGGGTGGTAATTCATAAAAAATTAGCTAGTTGTGACAGGCGTGCGGAGATACTCCGCTGTAGGCAGGCGTTAGGCTGTTGGGAGACATGCGGAAACAGGAGAAGCAGGCGGAATCCCTCCGTGCGGTGTTCTCTCTGCAGCTGCTTGGGAGGTCTGTCCCATTCACTGCAACGGATTCCGCACACTTCTCGCCACATCAGAGGTAGCGGTAATACCCGTCCGCATACCGCTACCTCTAATCTTTATGAATTGACATTTGTTACTTTTGCTGTGATAATCACCGCGCAAGGCGGTGATTTATCACTCTGCTCGTGGATGTCGGCTTTTCATGCGGAAAAAGCCTTTATCAATACAGATTTGGCTGTGTGGTCGGTAAAGTGAGCCGTTTTCAGCATTTCCTCATGCGGAAATGCTTTATGAATCGAGGCCTTTGCCCTTGGTTTGATATGACACTACTTCTTCTTCTTGCTTGGACCAGCCCCTTCTTCTTGCCTGGACCGGCCCTGGGGGCAGGTCGCTACTTCTTCTTCTTGCTTGAAGGTTGAGGCACTTACTCTATTATGGGTATCATTCATAAACAGGCTGTCGGTAGTGCGGGAAAACACCGTTCTTCTCCGCAACCGGTAATTAAGACTTCTGGGTGGCCATTCATAAAGAAGTCTGCCTGTTGCGGAAGAAGTGCGGAGGTTTTCTGGAGGAAGCTGGCGGCAGCGTGGCGGAAGACATGCGGAAACTTAAAAGCTGCCCGATTCCCTCCCTGCGCTGCTCTGTCTGATGCTGCTTGGGAGGTCCCTCCCATTCATTTATATGTATTCCGCCCGCCTATCGCTACTGTCGAGCAAGCGGTATTTTCCTTCCGGATACCGCTTGCTCTAATCTTTATGAATGGATGTGTTTGTTACTTTTTCTAGATTAATCTAGAAAAACTCCGCACAAGGCGGAAATGTATCGCTCTGTCACATTTTCATGCGGAAAGAGCCTTTATGAATGGGGCTTATGCTGAGTGGTCGGGAAAGTCACCGGTGTTAAGCATTTCCGCATGCGGAAATGCTTTATGAATGATACCTAAAATATATAGAAGAAGATGGGAAAGTTCAGATGTTTGGATGTTTGGATGTTTGTTACTCGATCACGCAAAAACGGCTGAACGGATTTAAATGAAATTTGGCACACACATAGGGCTCTATTCATAAAACCTTCCCGCAAGTTTTCCGCTCAAAACAGCGGATTTTCCCGTCCATTTAGCAAAGTGGGCATTCAAAAAAGCTGTTCCCGCATGAAAATCTACAATCCCCCAGCAGAGCGAGAAATTTCCGCCTTCTCCAGTGTTTTTCTAGATTTATCTAGAAAAAAGTAACAAAATGGCCATTCATAAAGATTAGAGGAAGCGGTATGTGGACGGGAAATACCGCTTCCTCTGATTTTGCGGATTACATACAAGTGAATGGGACAGACCTCCCAGAGAGAGCAGTGCACGGAGGGACTCTGCTGGCTGAAGTGTTTCCGCATGCCTTCCGACAGCTTACCGCCAGCTTTCAGCGGGAGATCTCCGCTCTTGCATCGCAGCTTTCAAGATTTCTTTGAATGACCACCCAGAAGTGTAAAATACCGCTGCGGTATTTTCCCTCCAGGAGTTTTCTCGCAACAACTTTTTTATGAATAGAGCCCATAGTACATTACCTGGAATAAAGTATAGGATACTTTTTATTCCCATAACCAAAAAGAGACAAATACAAATTTCACTGGAAAATGTAAATTGCAGCCATACACTGTTACACTGGAGGTGTGTTTAGCTGCTAAGGGTAGTATGGTTAATTTGCATATATTCAGCAGTGATGCTCTGGGAGACATCTCAAGCTCACTCCAACCTGAATTATCGCAAATTCTTTCTGTTTTAAGAAAGCAAACGTTTGTTTTTCTTAACATCTTAGTAAGGGGGCTTTTAGGACCATTGTAGTCCCTTACACACTCCAATGAGTTCTGGGTCACCATGAGCTGGCTGGGTAGCATGTCCCTCTCGGTGTTACAAGCCCTACTGCATTGAGCCAAATAAATCTATGCCATGCACTGATAAGGATCAAACAATCCAAAACAGTCTGTATGTGTGTTGGATTATTTTGGCTCTGTACAATTTAACAAGCTGACACATCATTGCATTCCAGCGGTTCTGGAGGTGTGTTAATCTTCTAAGGGTAACAATGGTTAATTAGCATATTTTCAGCAGTGGTGCACTGGAAGCCATCTCAAGCTCACTACAGCCTAAATTATTGCAAATTCTTTCTGTTTAAAGAAAGCAAACTTTTGTTTTTCTTACACTGTTAATGGTAGGGTTCTCAAACTTTGCACAGTTGGTTACTGGGTGACTGGGGTTAATATTCAGAAAAGTGGGTGGAGCCTACCAAAACCAATCAAAAATTACCTATTGATTTTTCAGGAGAATATTTCATTGCTGCCATTCTTGCACTGTTAATGGCACAAGCCTCAAACCTGGTACAGTTGATCATTGCGTGACTGGGGTTTAAATTTATATAAGGGGGTGGAGCCCCAAACAGCCAATCTGATTTGTTTCATTTTAATGCAGGTTATTGATGCCAAAGACCGCAAAGCTCACAAACTTGGTCATTGAGTAATTGAGTAATTGTGTGTTAGGGTTAGGAAAAGTGGGCGCAGCCAACACTAGCCAAATACATAATCGGGCAATGCTGGGTCATCAGTAGGCGGAGACAAATACAAATTTCACTGAGAAAATGTAAACTGCAGCAATTCTTACACTATTAAGGTAGGGTTCTCAAACTTTGCACAGTTGGTCACTGGGTGACTGAGATTAATATTCAGACAAGTGGGTTGAGCCTACAAAAGCCAATCAAAATCCACCTATTAATCTTTAAGGGGAATATTTAATTGATGCCATTCTTGCACTGTTAATGGCACAAGCCTCTTGCACTGTTTATCACCTGTACCTGGTACAGTTGGCCATTGGGTGATTGGGGTTCAAATTCAGAAAAGGGGTGGGGCCACAGCCAATCAGATTTATTTTATTTCAATGCAAATTATTGATGCCAAAGACCTCAAAGTTCACAAACTTGGTCATTAAGTAATTTTGTGTTTGGGTTAGAAAAAGTGGGCGGAGCTAGCACCAGCCAAATACATACCTGGGCAATGCCGAGTCTTCAGTGGGCGGAGACAAACACACATTTCACTGGGAAAATGTAAACTGCAGCCATTCTTACACTATTAATTGTGGGGTTCTAAAACTTTGCACAGTTGGTCACTGGGTGACTGGGATTAATATTCAGAAAAGTGGGTGGAGCCTACAAAAACCAATCACAATTTACCTATTGATTTTCAAGGCAAATATTTAATTGCTGCCATTTTTGCACTGTTAATGGCACAAGCCTTAAACCTGGTACAGTTGATCATTGGGTGACTGGGGTAAATATTTAGAGAAGGGGTGGGGCTACAAACAGCGAATCAGATGTGTTTCATTTCAATGAAAATTATTCATGCCAAAGACCACAAATCTCACAAACTTGGTCATTGACTATTGACAATTGTGTGTTAGGGTTAGAAAAAGTGGCCACAGCCAACAGCAACCAAATACATACCTGGGAAACATCAGGACATCAGTGGGTGGAGAAAAATAAAAAATTAACTGCCAGAATGTAAACTGCAGCCATTCTTACACTGTCTGTCAATGGCAGGGTTCTTAAACTTTGCACAGTGGGTGACTGGGATTAATATTCAGAAAAGTAGGTGGAGCCTACAAAAGCTAATCAAAATTCACCTATTGATTTTCAAAGTAGTGGAGCCACAGCCAATTACTGATGCCAAAGACCGCAAAGCTCACAAACTAGGTAATTGTGTGTTAGGATTAGAAAAAGTGGACAGAGCTAACACTAGCCAATTACATACCCGGGCGACCAGCTAGTAGTATATAACTCTATCTGCCTCATATAATTATTCTTTGTGCAACAATGACACCTACTGGCATGTTTTGGGAACAAATGTTAATCTATATATATAATAGAGTAAGTGCCTCAACCTTCAAGCAAGAAGAAGAAGTAGCTCCCTGCCCCCAGGGCCGGTCCAAGCAAGGAGAAGGGGCTGGTCCAAGCAAGAAGAAGAAGTAGTGTCATATCAAACCAAGGGCAAAGAGGGATAATTTGCATATTCAGTACCAGTGCATTGTGGGTAACCACAAATGTTCACTTATAGCTGAATTATTGCAGATTTGCTTCTGTTTTAAGAAGGAAAATTACACCAAGCTTTGCTTTTTTTTAGTAGGAGGGCTTTTTGATCTCTTTTATCCTCCTACACATTCTTAGTAGTTTGGGTCACCCTGAGCTGCTTGGTTACTCTGTTGTACTGGTCCAAGCCCTATCTCATACAGTTGTATCAATCCCAGCTATGTACTGATGAGGTTCAAACGTCTGAAAACTGGTTGAGGCTGAAGGGCTAAGGAGGGCTTTGTTTAGGCAGACTGCCCCTGGAAGAAGCGCTCCAGGTGTACCTGAAAAAACCTGTGATGTAGCAGATTTCAGGTGGAAGTAGGGTGCTTTGGTCTGTGCTGCCCATTTGCATTGCTGACTAATGCAGCTCCCTGGCCTTTTGGCTAGGGATAGTACAGAATTTTTATAACTCCAGCCACAAGGCCGGGGCCAGCTTGCTAGCACCGGGGACTTTGGTTCCCGCCCCGGCTCCCTCTTGGGAGAGCCACTCGGATCATGTGGACTCGGTTGCCACATGGCCAGGCTCTTTGGGTAACCACTGGGCAGGTTGGGGTCCTTCTATACTTCGGGTGTTGGAGGACCCAAGAAACCCCCTGCACCGAAGGCAAAGGCGGAAGGTTCCCTTCGGGGAACACCGGAAGGGTCCTGCTGTATTGTGGCGCCTGTGGCTGCCCATGCACGTTTTGTGGGGTGCGCTTTTTATGTGCATGGGCATAAAGGCCTTGCTTACCCGGGACTCCTGTTGCGTGCAACAGGAGCCAAAAAAGCAAAAGAAAAAAAAACAGGCTGTCACATGTGGGTTTGATATGACTGTGTAAAACTTAAAGCTATAGGCTTGCTTGACTTACCAAGGGTGAAAAGGAATAATTTGCATATTTAGTAGCGGTGCATTGTGGGTAATCACAAATGTTCACTTATAGCTGAATTATTGCAGATTTTCTTCTGTGTTAAGAAGGCAAATTACACCAAGCTTTGATGTTATTAGTAGAAGGTCTTTTTGGTCCCTTTTATCCACCTATACATTCCGAGTGGTTTGGGTCACCCTGAGCTGCTTGGTTACTCTGTTGTACTGGTCCAAGCCCTATCTCATACAGCCATATCAATCCCTGCCATGTACAGATGAGGACCATAAGCGGGTTTGATATGGTTGTGTAAAATTTAAATCTATAGGCTTGCTATGCACCAGTGGTTCTGGATGCTTGCATGGCTTACTAAGGGTGAAAAGGAATTATTTGCATATTTAGTAGCAGTGTATTGTGGGTAACCACAAATGTTTATTTATAGCTGAATTATTGCAGATTTCCTTTTGTTTTAAAAAAGGCAAATTACACCAATACAGTGTGTGGCATTGCAGGAAGTGACGACAGTGGAACACACGATGGAACACGGAAGAGGTGAGTCATCCCCGCCCGCTGCCTCTTACTAATAGTGGCAGCTGCTACTGTGCTTAAGCAGGAGGGGGAGTGCACATGGGGGACCCAGTTGAGGGGGGGTCCAACCCCCCCTCCCCACCGCTGTGCCCAATACCCCCTTCCTGCCCTCTACCCTCTTATGCGGCGTATGCTACGCCGCGGGTCAGCTAGTATACTCTATTCTGTTATGTTTTCCTACTCCTGTAATGGTTACCAGATTTCAACTCTTTAGCTGTATAGAATCTCTTATTGTGGTAATCAGTTAGCAAAATCCCTAACTATATATACAAAATAATTCTTTGTTCTGTTTGACATAGTGCCAGACTGTGGCTTACTATATTATTACATATGCGATATTATGACTATACCTGATAATATATTAGCAGTAGATTGTCTTCTGCTGTGCAACAATTTTTCTCCTCCCCCCCATCCTATCCTACCTTCTTCCGTACCCCCCCTCTCCACCCAATATCTCCTCCCCCCCCCCGCCCAATACTGTAAAGTCATAAATGTAACTGAGTTCTGCTAGATATAAAGTTGATTGTATGTTTCAAATAATTGGAACAATTTTTTTCCCTCTAGAGGTGAGTTGGACATAGTCGACCCTTTGTTGCTTACCAACTCTTAGTTAGTTTAGGGTACAAGACTCTCTGTAGTTAGAAACAGGGAGTAGGGTTTCTGAGCTCTTCAGGAAGGTGATCTTGTAAATGGCGAGACGCCTTCTTAGGTTTTATTGGTTGTTTTCTTTTTACTTCCTTTTTTCTTTTTATTGTTTCTACTCCTCTCCAGCAAAGTATGTTAGACAACTTTTATCTCATATCGTCATACCAGAAGGATTATTATCAATAATGAGTAACTCATTCTTACATATATTTAGAACTCCATACCTAAGGCTTTGATCCCAATACTATCATGGAACGTTAAGGGAATGAACAACCCTATTAAACGTAAATTGATATTCAACCATATCCGCAAGCTAGCCCCACAAATAATATGTTTGCAAGAAACCCATCTTATAGGTGCTAGAGCTCTTCTCTTCAAGAAGCCCTGGATAGACAAATACGATCTGGCACAATATTCCTCTTTCTCGAGGGGCACAGCCATTCTAGTCACTAAAACATTTCCGGGTAGTGTCTCGGAGTTCAGGGTGGATCCTAAGGGAAATTTTGTTCTGATCAAATGTTTACTGGAGGGACGCCCACTGATATTTGCATCTATTTATATACCTCCACCTTTCAATATATCTGTATTATCAGAGCTGATGTCCAAAGTACATCCTCTATTAGACGGCCCTCTGATCATAATCGGTGATTTTAATGCAGTATTAGACCCGAACATAGACAGACTGAAAGCAGGGGGAAGATTCTTTCCAGTATTGCTGAGCTGGCTGGACACATATAACCTACAAGATATATGGAGATGGAAATTTCCTGACTCTAAAGCATTCTCCTGCTTCTCAGACTCATATAAAACTATGTCTAGAATTGATAAGTGTCTAGGCTCCCCAGATACCCTGACATTAATAGACTCTATTAACTATTTACCACATGGTATATCAGATCACTCCCCTCTGATTTGCAAATTACGTCTCCCTTTTCTGACTTCCCAGACACTATGGCGAATGAACCCATGCTGGCTGGAGGATTAAATGGTCCTTCAGGAATGTAAAATGGGCATGGATGAGTTTTGGCATATTAATAGAGGGACAGTCAGGGAACATGTATGCTGGGATGCAAGTAAGGCAGTACTCAGGGGCCACTTTCGGGCATCTCTCTCGCGAATTAGGCAAAATGAAACTGCATCGCAGGTGTACCATGAGAAAGCCTCCAGTGATGCCCAAACCGATCTAATTAATAATCCGTTGGACGCTAATTATACCAACTGGCAAATATCCCGCAGAAAACTTGAACTAATCACTTTACAAAGAACCAAACGCAGGGACATTATACAGTCTCAGCGATACTTTGAATATGGGAACAAATGCAGCAAATTGCTAACATACCTTTTAAAATCCACTTCCGAATCTATGACAATTCCCAATGTCAGGAGTCCCGCTGGTACTGTATATAACACATCCATTGATATTGCTAACGCCTTCACTGACTTTTATGCAGACCTATATTCTACCAAAGTTGGTAACATAGATACAGAAATTGAGGAATTCTTGCGAGACCTGGATCTGCCAACTCTATCAGAAGAGGTGATTAAGACCCTAGATGCCCCAATTACAGCCCAGGAATTAGGCTTAATTATATCCTCATTCCAACACAATAAAGCCCCTGGCCCAGATGGCCTACCCATTGAATGGTACGCAAAAAACAAATCTTCCATAGTCCCCCACCTACTATCCCTGTTCCAACATATATATGACACTGGCTCTCTCCCAAATACTATGTACGAAGCCTTAATCACTTTAATTTTAAAACCTAATAAGGACCCTGCCTCGGGTGATTCATACCGCCCAATATCACTTATCAACACTGACATAAAAATTCTAACTAAAATTCTGGCCTCTAGACTCAATAACTGTATGACCTCTATCACTCACCCAGATCAAACTGGCTTTATTCCCGGCCGCTCCACCAGGCTGAATATTAGGCGACTATTTTCTAACCTACAGTTTCCACACAAAAACTCTGGTTCAAGAGTGATCTTATCCCTGGATGCCAATAAGGCTTTCGACTCCATTGAATGGGTATATGTTAGAGCAGTCCTAAAGGCCTTTGGCTTTGGGCCTGTTTTTCAAAAATGGTTCCAGATTCTATACAACAAACCAAAAGCCAAAATTAGAATCAACTCGCTGATCTCCCCCCTCTTTTCTATCGCCAGAGGTATAAGACAGGGCTGTCCGCTTTCACCTCTCCTCTTCGCCATTGCCATAGAACCTCTTGCCCAAGCTATTCGCAACAGCCCCTTAATCCAAGGTCTCAAAATACACAAAGTTGAAGAACGTATCTCCCTATACGCTGATGATATGCTGGTATATTTGGCAGATCCAGGTCCCTCTCTAGGAGCTACTTTAAATATATATAATGTCTTTCACCAGATCTCAGGATTGTCCATTAATTGGTCCAAATCGGTCTTATTCCCTCTGGACACCTTTGACCCTCAAATAATATCCAAGCTCTCCCAACTACAGATAGTGGAAGAGTTTAAATATTTGGGGATATGGATAAGGCGTCATTTAGCATCATTCCTGTAGATAAACCTCGCTCCAACTATGTCGCAGGTTGAATCAAAATTACGAAAATGGACCTCTCTGCCTTTTAATCTAGCCGGCAGAATATATATTATTAAAATGGTAATAGCTCCAAAAATACTATACATTATGCAGATGTCCCCAGTTTGGATCCAACAATCCCTATTCAAACGTATTAACTCCATGATACTTTCCTTTATCTGGTCTGGGTCCTCACCGCGTATATCACTAGCTACACTTCAACTTCCTCCCACTTTAGGAGGTCTGGCCCTGCCTAATTTTTTGATATATCACATGGCGGCACAACTAACCCCCATTCAAAGCTGGCTTAGCGATGATAGGACAAACTCTAGTCTAGCGATGGAAGCGGACATTGCGGGTTCCTATGAGTCACTCTGCGGTGCGGTTTATAGATATAAAGTCTCTGGAGGTCTACAGGGTACTGCTCTTATTCATAATACTATCCGAATGTACAAAAAAGCTCAGAAACTACTAGATGAACCCCTAAACTACATGTCCCTTAGCTCTCCCTTATGGGGTAACCCCAACCTTTCTGAACTACAGACACTGCCCGACATCACTTTCTGGCATACACATAATGTTAAATATATAGCTCAACTGTATGATAATGGGGCCTTTAAAGATTTCAATTCCCCTTCGTTCAGAATTCGGCCTACCTAAACATTCCCTCTTCCGATATTTCCAATTACGACATGCTCTAAAGGCACAGATTGGACTAAAAGGGGTATGCATTGAACCCTCGGAACTTGAAAAAGTCCTCCTAAAAAAACACCACACAAAACAAATATCCACTTTATATAACTTTCTAACTAGCCATGGAAATGCCAGGAGGGTTTCAGCCTCCAGAAATCGATGGTCAGTCCTTGACCCCAATGTATCCCAAGAGCAATGGTTGGAACATGCCGAAAGCTTCAATAAGGATATCATTGCCTCGTATGACAAAATTATAAATATTAAATGGTTCCACCAAGTATACTACACACCATTAAGGGCTGGTTCAGACGGACGCTTGCAGAGCATTTACTGCCAGCGTTCGGGGCTTGGCGTTAAACGCTCCCATTCAAGTGAATGGGAGCGTTTGTACCAAGCTTTTACACGCATTTGCACGAACGCGGCGTTTGGGTCCCGATTTTCACTGGCGTTCAAGGAGCCCCTGGAAGCTACATGGTGCTTCCAGGGGCGGTTAACCGCGATGGGTAATGTCCCCCCAGGGGAAGAAAAAACGCGACCGCATCCGAACGCAATGCGAACGCTGCTGAAAGCCCGAACGCATTGCCGCCACGACGCCAACGAACGCGACGCCTCCAAACGTCCGTCTGAACCAGCCCATGAACTAGCTAAAATGAGCTCCTCGTATGACGATAGCTGTTTTAAGTGCAAGGCCCCCCATGCTGATTTTCTCCACTGCATATGGAGTTGCCCTTTAGTTAATAAGTACTGGAAATCTGTTACACACTTTTTGCGTGATACTATACAACTACCAGTGATCCTAGATGTACAGCTATGCTTGTTGGGAATTTTGGGTGATCTGCCCTGCAGCAAAAATCAATCAATCCTAATCAAAATTCTTCTATTTTATGCCAGAAATGCCATAACCTTGAAATGGAAACTACCATCAGTTCCCACTAGACGAGATTGGGAAAAAACTAGTAAACTCTGGGCTTCCACTATACAAGCTCACCTACCAATCACGAAATCAATTCAAAAAATTTGACTATTTGAAGTCTGGTATAGATGGGTAAATGCTGCGGAAACCACGATCCCTAACCTTGACATAAACATAGCTGTTCAGGATCTTCAATGGGTTTAATGACGATTATAGGTATACTAGCCGTCCCGCGGCGTAGCATACGCCGCATAAGGGGGTAGAGGGCAGGAAGGGGGTATTGGGCACAGCGATGGGAAGGGGGGTCAGACCTCCCCTCAACTGGGTCCCTCATGTGTGCTCCCCCTCCAGCTTAAGCTCAGCAGGAACCCCCCCTCGGACCCCATGTGCGCTCCCCCTCCTGCTTAAGCTCAGCAGGAACCCCCCTCACCTGGGTCCCCCATGTGTGCTCCCCCTCCTGCTTAAGCACAGTAGCAGCCGCCACTATTAGTAAGAGGCAGCGGGCGGGGATGCCTCACCTCTTCCGTGTTCCAGCGTGCGTTCCACTGTCGTCACTTCCTGCAATGCCGCACACTGTATTGGTGTAATTTGCCTTTTTAAAAAAGAAGGAAATCTGCAATAATTCAGCTATAAGTGAACATTAGTGGTTACCCACAATACACTACTACTAAACATGCCAATTATTCTTTTTCATCCTTAGTAACCCAAGCAAGCATCCAGATCCACTGGCGTATAGCAAGCCTATAGCTCTAAATTTAACACAGCCTGTTTCAGACTTTTGGTCCTCATCTGCACATGGTAAGGATTGATAAGGCTGTGTGAGGTAGGGCTTGGACCAGTACAACAGAGTAACCAAGCAGCTCGGCGACTCAAACCACTCGGAATGTATAGGGGGATAAAAGGGACCAAAAAGACCTTCTACTAAAAAAAATCAAAGCTTGGTGTAATTTGGCTTCTTAAAACAGAAGCAAATCTGCAATAATTCAGCTATAAGTGAACATTTGTGGTTACCTACAATGCACCGCTACTAAATATGCAAATTATTCCTTTTCACCCTTGGTAAGTCAAGCAAGCCTATGGGCCTGATTCACAAAGCGGTGCAAACTGTTTAGCACGGGTGTGCTAAACAGTTAGCACGTGAAGTGCCGTTCATGGACTTTTGCACGTGCAAAGTACCGCGATTTACGCGTTAGCGGTCTTTTGCGCGAGCAATATGCGATTCGCAGCAGTTTGCACGCGCAAAACTCAGCAATCGTGCGACTCGCGGCAAATTGCACACACAAAAGACCGCAATCACACAAATCGCGGTACTTCACATGCTAACTGTTTAGCACTCCCACACTAAACAGTTTGCACTGCTTTGTGAATCAGGCCCTATAGCTTTATATTTCACACAGTCATATCAAACCCACATGTAACAGCCTATTTCAGACTTTCAGTCCTCATCAGTACTTGGCAGGGATTGATATAGGTGTATGTGATAGGGCTTGGACCAGTACAACAGAGTAACCAAGCAGCTCAGGGTGACCCAAACTACTAAGAATGTATAGGAGGAAAAAAGAGAACAAAACGCCCTCCTACTAAAAAAATCAAAGCTTGGTGTAATTTTCCTTCTTAAAACAGAAGCAAATCTGCAATAATTCAGCTATAAGTGAACATTTGTGGTTACCCACAATGCACCGCTACTAAATATGCAAATTATTCCTTTTCACCCTTGGTAAGTCAAGCAAGCCTATGGGCCTGATTCACAAAGCGGTGCAAACTGTTAAGCACGGGTGTGCTAAACAGTTAACACGTAAAGTGCCATCCGCAGACTTTTGCGCGCACAAAGGGTATCATTCATAAAGCATTTCCGCATGCGGAAATGCTTAACACCGGTGACTTTCCCGACCACTCAGCATAAGCCCCATTCATAAAGGCTCTTTCCGCATGAAAAGGTGACAGAGCGATACATTTCCGCCTTGTGCGGAGTTTTTCTAGATTAATCTAGAAAAAGTAACAAACACATCCATTCATAAAGATTAGAGCAAGCGGTATCCGGAAGGAAAATACCGCTTGCTCGACAGTAGCGATAGGCGGGCGGCATACATATAAATGAATGGGAGGGACCTCCCAAGCAGCATCAGACAGAGCAGCGCAGGGAGGGAATCGGGCAGCTTTTAAGTTTCCGCATGCCTACCGCCACGCTACCGCCAGCTTCCTCCAGAAAACCTCCGCACTTCTTCCGCAACAGGCAGACTTCTTTATGACTGGCCACCCAGAAGTCTTAATTACCGGTTGCGGAGAAGAACGGTGTTTTCCCGCACTACCGACAGCCTGTTTATGAATGATACCCAAAGTGCCACGATTTGCGCGATCGCGGTCTTTTGCGCGCGGGCAAAAGTCCGTGATCGCAGAAATCGCAGCAAATTGTGCACGCAAAAGACCGCAATAGCACGAATCATGGCACTTTGCGCGCTCAAAAGTCCACAAACGGCACTTTACGTGCTAACTGTTTAGCACACTTGTGCTAAATAGTTTGCACCGCTTTGTGAATCAAGCCCTATAGCTTTAAATTTTACATCATCATATCAAACCCACATGTGGCAGTTTATTTCAGACTTTTGGTCCTCATCAGTACATAACAGGAATTGATAAGGCTGTATGAGATAGGGCTTGGACCAGTACAACAGAGTAACCAAGCAGCTCAGGGTGACCCAAACCACTCGGAATGTATAGGAGGATAAAAGAGACCAAAAAGCCCTCTTACTAAAAAAAGCAAAGCTTGGTGTAATTTTTCCTTCTTAAAACAGAAGCAAATCTGCAATAATTCAGCTATAAGTGAACATTTGTGGTTACCCACTGCTACTGAATATGCAAATTATCCCTCTTTGCCCTTGGTTTGATATGACATTACTTCTTCTTCTTGCTTGGACCAGCCCCTTCTTCTTGCTTGGACCGGCCCTGGGGGCAGGGCGCTACTTCTTCTTGCTTGAAGGTTGAGGCACTTACTCTATTATATATATAGATTTCTATGTACTATTACCTTTTCATTGTACTGATTATCAGCAATCTATGCAAGTGGTGAGAAACTGTAATCTTGATCTGAAACATATTTGGGACATGTTGTACTGTCGAATTTAACCGTATCTATATATATAATAGAGTAAGTGCCTCAACCTTCGAACAAGAAGAAGAAGTAGCGCCCTGCCCCCAGGGCCGGTCCAAGCAAGAAGAAGGGGCTGGTCCAAGCAAGAAGAAGAAGTAGTGTCATATCAAACCAAGGGCAAAGAGGGATAATTTGCATATTCAGTACCAGTGCATTGTGGGTAACCACAAATGTTCACTTATAGCTGAATTATTGCAGATTTCCTTCTGTTTTAAGAAGGAAAATTACACCAAGCTTTGCTTTTTTTAGTAGGAGGGCTTTTTGGTCTCTTTTATCCCCCTATACATTCCGAGTAGTTTGGGTCACCCTGAGCTGCTTGGTTACTCTGTTGTACTGGTCCAAGCCCTATCTCATACAGCCATATCAATCCCTGCTATGTACTGATGAGGACCAAAAGTCTGAACTAGGCTGTCACATGTGGGTTTGATATGACTATATAAAATGTACTGCTATAGGGCTTGAATCACAAAGCGGTGCAAACTGTTTAGCACGTGGAGTGCAGTTTGTGGACTTTTGTGCATGCAAAGTGCTGTGATTTGCTCTATTGCGGTCTTTTGCGTGTGCGATTTGTGCAATCACAGACTTTTGCGGGCAAAAGTCTGCGAACGGCACTTCACATGCTAACTGTTTAGCTTAACAGTTTGCACCACTTTGTGAATCAGGCCCATAGGCTTGCTTGACTTACCATGGGTGAAAAGGAATAATTTGCATATTTAGTAGCAGTGCATTCTGGGTAACCACAAATGTTCACTTATAGCTGAATTATTGCAGATGTGCTTCTGTTTTAAGAAGGCAAATTACACCAAGCTTTGCTTTTTTTAGTAGGAGGGCTTTTTGGTCTCTTTTATCCTCCTATACATTCCGAGTGGTTTGGGTCACTCTGAGCTGCTTGGTTACTCTGTTGTACTGGTCCAAGCCCTATATCATACAGCCATATCAATCCCTGCTATGTACTGATGAGGACTAAAAGTCTGAAATAGACTGTCACATGTGTGTTTTTTTCTGATGGTGTAAAATTTAAAACTATAGGGCCTGATTCACAAAGCAATGCAAACTGTTTAGCATGGGTGTGCTAAACAGTTAGCACGTGAAGTGCCGCGATTTGCTTGATCACGGTCTTTTGCGGGCGCAATTTGCCGCGAGTCGCACGATTGCGGAGTTTTACGCACGTGTAAAAGTCCGCGAACCGCACTTCACGTGCTAACTGTTTAGTACACCCGTGCTAAACAGTTTGCACCGCTTTGTGAAACAGGACCATAGGCTTGCTTGACTTACCAAGGGAGAAAAGGAATAATTTGCATATTTAGTAGCGGTGCATTGTGGGTAACCACAAATGTTCACTTATAGCTGAATTATTGCAGATTTGCTTCTGTTTTAAGAAGCCAAATTACACCAAGCTTTGATTTTTTGAGTAGAAGGTCTTTTTAGTCTCTTTTATCCCCCTATACATTCCGAGTGGTTTGGGTCGCCCTGAGCTGCTTGGATACTCTGTTGTACTGGTCCAAGCCCTATCTCATACAGCCTTATCAATCCTTGCCATGTACAGATGAGGACCAAAAGTCTGAAACAGGCTGTCTACATGTGGGTGTGATATGGCTGTGTAAAACTTAAAGCTGCAGGATTGATATACAACAGTGGTTCTGGATGCTTGCTTGGGTTACTAAGGGTGAAAAAGAATAATTGGCATATTTAGTAACAGTGCATTGTGGGGAACCACAAATGTTCACTTATAGCTGAATTATTGCTGATTTCCTTCTGTTTTAAAAAAAGCAAATTACATCAATATAGTGGGTGGCATCGCAGGAAGTGACAACAGTGGAACGCACGATGGAACACGGAAGAGGTGAGTCATCCCCACCCGCTGCCTCTTACTAATAGTGGTGGCTGCTACTGTGCTTAAGCAGGAGGGGGAGTGCACATGGAGGACCCAGGTGAGGGGGGGGTTCCTGCTGAGCTTAAGCTGGAGGGGGAACACACATGGGGGTCCCAAGTGAGGGGGGGTTCCTGCTGAGCTTAAGCAGGAGGGGGAGCGCACATGGGGGACCCAGGTGAGGGGGGGAGGTCCTGCTGAGCTTAAGCTGGAGGGGGAGCACACATGAGGGACCCAGTTGAGGGGGGGGGGTCCGACCCCCCTCCCCGCCGCTGTGCCCAATACCCCCTTCCTGCCCTCTACCCTCTTATACGGCGTATGCTACGCCGCGGGTCGGCTAGTATTGATTATTGTAACTATCTACATGTACGCTGGATTGGCCTTTCTCTTTCTCTTCTATGTTTTTCTTTTTCTCTTTCTTTTTCCTTTGATGTGTTTTTTGTTCTCTGTATTTTAAACAATAAAAATTCTCTAAAAAAAAAAAAAGAGTATTGTTTATTAAAAAAACACTTCAGTGCCGCCAAGTGGGATCACTTGCGTAGTTGCGTACAACCAATCCACACGTATTTTCAGTGACTTGCTGCATATTGTGTATTAAAAAAACACCTTCAGTGCCGCCAAGTGGGATCACTTGCGTACCACCAATCCACAATTATATTCTGTGAATTTTGCTGAGTATTGTTTATTAAAAAAAACACTTTCAGTGCCGCCAAGTGGGATCACTTGCGTACCACCAGGTGCGCAGAGGTTGTTCTGATGAGCTCTACTCCACCGCACACATATGAGCCCACCATGAGTTCCCCAGAGACCTCCGCTGTGAGCAGCACTACCAACAACAGCAACAGCCAACGCCCCACGCAAGTTGTAACATCCACTCCAGCAGCCAGTGATCAGCAGCAGCCCTCCCCGGACAAGAGCGTTGTGTCCCTCGGTCCGGTGCCAGGGTGATTATTCAGGGCTGCCATTGAGGAGATGATGGGGCCTGATGTGGAGGAGGAGGTTGGGCTCAGGCCAGCATCCCAAGTTAATGTTGAGGACGATGAGGGGTCTGTGTCTGGGGATGTTGGGGTGGCAGAGGTGGTGGTGGGGGGGGGGGGGTCAGGAGAAGAGTTCTATGATGATGATGATGATGATGATGATCGGGACAATCTGTATGTGCCTCAGACCCCGGAAAACATGTTGTATCGTGTGTTTAGGTACTAAAATCTGCATTCCCACAGTCCGGGTCCACGGATGCATATAATTTTTGGGCAGCACTATCAAACTGTGGTACTATCAGTGAGTTGCCATGGTCCTTCTGTGCTGCCGCACTGACCGTCCACTTTGTCCAGTGCCAGCATTACATGATCACGTGGTCGGCAAAATCACCCGAAGCCGGAAAAATGTCGTTGCCTGCAAGGTTCACTTCACCACTGACACCTGCACGAGTGCGTTTGGGTCAGTACATCTCCCTTACGGCGCACTGGGAGAACCTTGTGGAGCCTGGCAGCGACTCCTCACCCACTACGGCACAGGTGTTGCCAACGCCGCAAATTGCCGGACCTGCTTCCCTGCGAGTCAATGACAACAGCGACCTCTCTGGCTCCTTCTACTCCACCGCCTCTCCAAGCTCTACCTCATGCGGCATCACTAACCCAGCAACAGGAGCGTGGAAGCGGTGCAGCACAGCTGTTGCCATGCGTCAGCAAGCCTCAAGCCTTACTGAAGCTGTTCTGCATTGGAGATAAGCAGCACACAGGTGCAGAAATTTGGAAGGCAATCAAGGAACAGACCCAGTTGTGGCTGGCACCGCTGCACCTGGAACCAGGCATGGTTGTGTGTGATAATAGGAGCAATCTCATTCACGCCTTACAGTTGGCAAAGCTGAGATACATCTCTTGCCTGACCCACGTTCTGAACCTAGTTGTTCAACGGTTCCTGAGGACATACCCAAACGTGGCGGATCTTCTGCTGAAGGTGCGGCGAGTGGCCAAACATTTCCGAAAGTCCAGTGCCGCTTCTGCCGCACTCACCAAGTTGCAGCAGCACTTCAGTTATGCCTGCAGTTTGTTGCCATGCCAGGCCTGGGTTGTGTCACAAAGCGTGGCCTTGCTCTCCTGTACTATCTTCTCTTCCATCCTGTGTGCTGGGTTAGCGCTGCCGCTCTCTTTTTAAGTAATATTTCATTCTATTATATTTATCACTGCATGGCGACAAAATGCTTTGATGTATGCCTGCATTTTGTCGCCATGCCAGGCCTGGGTTGTGTCACAAAGCGTGGCCTTGCTTTCCTGTAGTACCTCCTCTTCAATCCTGTGTGCTGCGGGGTTACCGTTGTCGGTCCCATTGGTAGTACTACGACAGCTTTCCAGGATCTCATTTGCCCCCCCCCCCCCCACTATTCAGAAGCCATTTTGCAGAAGTTTCCCTCATTTTTTAAGGTTTTTCTGGCCTGCAAAGCAGAAATATTCGGGTCCCAATTAACTTGCATTGGGTTCGGAATTCAGCCCGAACATGTCGAATATCGGGCGACGTTCGGCTGAACCGAACCCGAACATTTTGGTGTTTGATCAACACTACTCTAAACCAATATTACTACTTGCTGTGACTCCATCTGTTAAGTCTCACTATCAACAGTCAATTTCTTAGACAACATGCATTGAGACTTCTAACCATTTATTTCTGGAACCTTAATATTTTCTTTGCTGATCAGCAAAACTCCATATATGGTACACTACCCTAGTGACTAAAGGATATTTCCATATTAACCTGGTGGGGCGTTTTCCCCTTTTTCATACCTAGCCACTGACCAGGCCCAAACGTGGCGTAGATAGATTCTTCCAACAAATAACTGTCACAGTTGTGTTACAGATTAGCAAATTAATATATTAATGAATGAATATATTAGTAAATAAAAAAAAAATTCTTAATAAATATCCACACTAAAATTAATACATTAGGCAATTGATAAATTAAATAGATTAATAAATAAATAAATAGTGTAGTTAATAAATTAAGAAGTTACTGAAGTAGGAAATAGAAGGAATTATGGTTATAAATAGATAAATTAGTTAATAGATAGAATAGGAAAAGGTTAATTAAACAAACAAAAATATATTCTCTGTCTTCCTTTAAAATAATTAACTGTTATGTTTCCATTCTTCTTTAGGTAAATTTTCCCTAACCAAAATCTTTATGGAGATGGAAGAATGAAAAAAAAGTATGTCAGGTGAGTTTTTCCTTTCTATTCCTTGGTTCACTCATGCAACTTCCTTTTTCCACAGGATGATCCAGTTACCAACCGACACAGTCTTTCCAAAGGTAATTAACCAATAACTTTCATTTAAACTGGTAACTTCTTTGTATTAATCTTCTCCCTTCCTTTCTGGCTCCTGGAACGTCAGACTCTAGGTAAGTATCTCTTTCTCTAAAACAACTGTTGACCTTTTTTTTTCTTTTTAAAGTAAGCAGTTCATGTATTTATTATACCTTAGTCGCTATATAAAGCAGTCGGCGGAGGCCTTTTCAGTCTATAGGAATATTGAGGCACAGTATTAAGGGTATTATCTCTCAGATGAACATAAAAAAAAAAACTGGCTTTAGCAGGCAGTAATCTCAGTCCATATGCTTGAGCACAGTAACCATATGGAAAATACAGGTTGCTATGGGTTACACAAAACACTTAAACCAATGTTGGGCATTGGGAATCAATAAGGGGGTAGGCCTCACTTAATTTAGGCATCTGATTTACATCTTCTCACTTCCCAACTGATGATGGATTGTGGCCAGAGAGCAATAAAAAAATACAGTTCTCAAATGGTAAATGAGCAAGAGAAAAACAAAAAAAAAACAAAAACAAACAACAATCATTTGACAGACAGGCAGTAATAAAACTCAGGCTCAGCTCTTTCCTGCACCTTTCTCCACTGTCAGCTTCATTTTGCTATAAAGTACACTCCACTGATTCTGTTATACTGTTTTCTTCCCTATAGATTAGCTTGGTACAAATAGGGATTATACTCATCACTGCAGAGGCCGCAATGTGGACTCTCCATCTGCTGCCCTTCTTATCAGCCTTACTGTAATTTTCTATCTCTCTCTAGGCTGCACAGATCCCCCTTGGATAGTATGTGGGGGCTGTAGGAAGAGTCCTTTTGATGCCCGCTGGCTCCCCCGCTCCTTCCTGCTGCTGTCTCTGCCGGACAGTCTCAGCAGCCTCAGCCGTGTCCTCCCTCCTGTCTCTGTGCCGCCTAACTGCATCACCACACACAGGGAACTGGCCAAATCCAGTTCCCTCAATGGCTTCCCCGTGCGCCTCTCAATCCCCTCTCCTCGCGCTCTCAGCGAGAGCGCCCCCTTGTCCCTCTGGCTTCGCCGCGCTTGCTCCCCGCCGCACGTTCCCCGTTGCCCGGCAACCTGGAGGAGTGCATGAGATGATACTGTTGCGTGCACTCCCCTGCTCCTGCAGCCCAGCATCTGACCGCCAGTCAGCAGCCAAAGAGTCAGCAGCCAAATAGCTGCTGCTCAGGCTACACTTGTCAGATCTGACAATAATGTCAGAAACACCTGATCTGCTACATGCTAGTTCAGGGGCTATGGCTAAATGTATTAGAGGCAGAAGATCAGCAGGACAGCCAGGTAACTGGTATTGCTTAAAAGTAAACAAATAGGACAGCCTCCATAGCACTCTTGTTTCAGTTGCCCTTTAAAGGGGAACTGAAGAGAGAGGTATATGGAGGCTGCCATGTTTATTTCCTTTTAAGCAATATCAGTTTCCTGGCAGCCCTGCTGATCCTCTGCCTCTAATACTATTAGCCATAGCCCCTGAACAAGCATGCAGCAGATCAGGTGTTTCAGACTTATAGCTGCATGCTTGTTTCTGGTGTTATTCAGATACTACTGCAGAGAAATAGACCAGCAGGGCTGCCAGGCAACTGGTATTGATTAAATGAAATAAATATAGCAGCCTCCGTATACCTCTTACTTCAGTTCCCCTTTAAGGGCAATAGTTGGAATAAGTGGGAAAAATATATATTTTTACCTTGTAGTTCCTTTTGTAGAAAATCAATTGTAAACATTTTTGAACAGAAAAGTATAATTTTTTAAAATGAATCAATATTTTTACTGTGAAGAATCGTGAAAAGCGTGACATTGCAGAACAATTATATATATTTTTTTGTAACACTTATTTTTTTATTAAAAGAGAATAAGGAAAACATCACAATTAAGCATGTCAATCAGAAAGATACGGTACACTGGTTTTAAGTTGGTGGAACAATCATAACAAGGATGTGGGAATAATAGAGAGTGCAGTATCTTCAATCCACATCGATAGTCTCTAGCGGCAAGACTTATATGGAGTACCGCAGGCAGGAGAAAAAAGCTTAAGTCCCATGGATTGTAGAGAGTGGGTAAAATCAGTGGCGAGAAAATCCATGTCTCTGTAGAAATGATCAGAGGAGGGTGGCCAATTCGGAACCGCTTAATGTGACATCCGCAGAGCAGTATGATAGGGTGACACATTTGAGAAGAGCATAAGTAAAATACCAATAAATGGCAAACTATCAATTACCTAGAGGCAATACTAGTCAGTATAGTGAGAGGGAGCAAGGAAGGGTTGGGTGCAGCGCTCAGTAATCAGGGTATTTATCTTATAGGTAGTTGTGAGGGGGCCTAAATCAGACAATTGTGGTTTCGTAAGGCCTGGAGGGTCTAAGGGAGGTGTACATTGAGGTAAGAGCAAGGACCTTCATGGAAGCATGAGGTCTGGGTTAGAAAGAGTCCATGGGTCCCAGATGTTTCGAAACTTGGGTTCTGTGTCTCTTAAGGAGGCTGTCATCCGTTCCATGCTCTTAGTCCAATTTATCTTAGCTTTGATGTCAGTTATGGTAGGGGGGGCATAGTTTTCCAAGCCGAGGCGATAGAGAGTCTACAGGCCGTTAAGATGTGAGTAATTAATCGTGAAGTGTATTTACCCACCTTAGGGGGTGGTTTGCCTAATAACATAATTACTGGGTCGAGTGGGACCTCGATTCCTGTTATGGTCCGAATAAGATGTTGGAGTTCCTTCCATAGGGGAGTTATATGCGGACAGAGCCAAAAAATATGTTCTAGTGAGCCTTTGAAAGAACAGCCTCTCCAACAGAGGTCAGAGGAGTTGGGATAGATTTTGGACAAAGGTTCTGGGGTTAGGTACCCTCTGAATAAGATCTTATAGATGTTCTCTTTAACCTGTGTGCACATAGAGGTATGTTTAGCATTCTCCCAGATATCTGCCCAATCTTCTGTACTTATGGGGACATTAAGAGCATCTTCCCATTTCTTCATATAGGAGTGAGAAGGTGATAGAGATCCCGAGTTAGTCTGGAGAAGGGAGTATATCTGGGAGATGAGTCCCTTTTGATGGCCTCCGTGGGAACATAGTCTCTCAAAAGGGGAGCAGGAGGGTAAAGAGGAGGTTTTGTGGGTGTAGGAATTCAAGAAGTGGGTAATTTGGTTGAATTCCATTAAGGTTTGGGGTGTTAGTGTTATTTTTTCTTCCAGCTTAGGTCTGGTTAACAGCTTGCCTGTGGCAAAGTCGGTCCAATCTTTCAGATTGGAGTAGCCCATGTAATACCATCTAGCCATGAAAGTAGGTGAGGTTCCAGGCAAAAAAACAGGATTCCCTAGTACGGGAAGTAAGGGGGAGGGATATGATTTGAGGTTTTTTTGTAGGTTTTATAGATCTCCATAGACGTATGGTAAAGGTGATGGTGGGGAGAAGGGTCGGATGAGAAATTCTTGGAGGGGGGTCCATCCAGATCAGTGAGGCTAGTGAAAGGGGTTGTAGATCTGTTGCTTCAATCAGGGCCCATTTAGTGAAAACTTTAAGACTTGACCATTCGGTCAGTTGTCAAAGGTGGGTTGCTTGGTAGTAGTGTTTAAGAGAGGGTAAGCTTAAACCTCCTTGTTCCCTCAGGGTCAGGAGAACCGACCTGGCTACTCTAGGACGCTTGTGGTTCCAGACAAAGTCTGAGAAGGCTGATTGTAACTTGGATAATTGAGTTGAAGGGACATGAACTGGGAGGGTCTCGAAGAGATATAAAATCCATGGGAGGATGTTCATCTTAAGTGTGTATATCCTGCCTATCCAGGAAATCTTGTAGGATGTCCATTTGTGTAGATCCTGCAAGATTTTCTGGATGAGTGATGGGAAGTTATTCTTATAGATGTCAGCATAGGTAGTTGCAAGGTGGATCCCTAGATATTTCAGAGTTCGAGTTTTCCAGTTATATGAGTAGTGTGATTTAAGAGAGAGTAACATATCTGGGGGGATTTTAATTGGGAGAGCTTCCGTCTTGTCTTTATTTATTTTAAAACCAGAGATTGATTCGTATGATGAGATAGTGGCATGTAGGGCAGGTAGGGTTGTTAAAGGGGAGGAGAGAGTAAGCAATACATCATCTGCAAAGAGGGATATCTTATGTTCAGTCCCCTTCTGCTTTATGCCTTGTATATCTTGATTGATTCGGATTGCGCAGGCTAAGGGTTCTATACTTATTGCAAAGAGAAGGGGAGAGAGGGGGCAGCCCTGCCTAGTGCCATTTTTATTGTGGAAAGGAGTAGGAGAGGAGAACAGGAGTTTTAAAGTAGAAGTGGGGCTAGAGTAAAGAAATTTTAAGAGTGTTATAAATGGACCGTCAAAGCCCTGATGTTTCAGGACCTGGAATAAGTAGGGCCAGGATAGGCGGTCGAAGGCCTTCTCTGCGTCCAGGCTCAGAAGCAGAGAAGGCCTTCCCCCCCCTGTTCATGAGAGAGATTAAGTTTATAGCCTTTCTAGTATTGTCTCCCGCCTGTCTGCCCAGAAAGAAGCCCACTTGATCGTTGTTGATTAAAGAGGTGAGTATGGGATTCAAGCGAGAGGCAAGGACTTTGGTAATAATTTTGAGATCGGAATTTAGCAGTGAGATTGGCCTATAACTCTGTGGTAACTGGGGGTCTTTCCCTTCTTTGGGGATTACTGTCAAAAGGGAGGCTAGCATCGAAGAGGGCGGGTTATCACCTTGCATTATTTTAGTAGCTAGAGCGGATAGTTGGGGTAGTAGAATGTTTTGGAATTTTTTATAGTATGAGTAAGGGAGTCCGTCAGGACCGGGTGATTTGGAGGATGGGAAGGACTTTAAGACTTCAGCTAATTCCAGGTTAGTAATGGGGGAATTAAGTTGAGTGCGCTGTGGGTCAGTGAGTTTGGTAAGGCCAAGTGGGGCTAGAAAGGTGTCGATTCTGGAAAGAAAGGAGGTATCCTCACCATGATCTGGTAGGTTGTATAGTTGTTCGTAGTATTTCGTAAAGATTTGAGCTATTTTGTTTAGGTCATAGTGAGTGGTACCTTCTGAGTCTTTCATAGAATATATCGAGTGTTGTGATAATTTAGGGTTGAGTTTACGCGCTAAGATGGTGTGAGGTTTATTACCCCTTTCGAAGAAAAGTTGTTTGGTCCATCTAAGACTTTTCTCGAATTGGTCAGATTGGTGGGATCGGATATGTAGTTTAAGTTGCTGTACGTGGGAATAGTTATCTTGTGTTGGATTGGCTTTATAGGTAGATTGGGCTTTAGATAGGGTAGATTAAAGGGATAGCAGTTTTTGGGAGGAGGATTTCTTACGTCTAGAACTCTCGGCTATAAAACGGCCTCTAATAAAGGCCTTATGAGATTCCCAGAGAATACCTTGAGATGAGACCGTATTAGTGTTTATTTGGAAGAATGCTTGTAATTCCTCTGAGAGTTTAGAAATAAGGGCCTTGTCTTGTAACAGTGTCTCGTTAAGTCTCCAGTGGAGAGGTTTGTGATAATTATGGAGCCAGTCTAGATTGATAGTAACGCTGTGGTGGTCAGACCAAGCAGCTGGATTAATATCTGATTCCAAGATGAGGGTTGCGTTAGAGAAAAAATAGTCCAGGCGGGAATGAGACGCATGGGGAGGAGAGTAGTAGGTGTATTCTATGGAGGTGGGATTGGCTACCCTCCAGAGATCAATTAGGTTGTATTTCCTCATTAAGATTCTGAATTTACGGGAGTTACGGTCATGACTCATGAGTAGCTTTCGATAAAGGGGCGTTGGGGGAGCTTCTATCCATACAAGATGAAAATGCCAAATTAAAATCCCCTCCAAGAATTAAAGTGCCAGATCGAACTTTATGCAGTTTGAGGAGAAACGAGGAGAGAAAGGAAGTCTGTTGGGTGTTAGGGACATATATATTTGCTAGTGTGACAGGTTTTTCCGCTAAATTGCCCAGAAGGATCAGGTAGTGTCCCTTAGGATCCTGTATGGATTTAGTGATTTGTAGAGGAAGAGATGCTTTACATATGATGGCTACTCCTGCTCGTTTAACCAGACCTGAAGCTGTATAGACCGTTGGATAGTGTTTGTTTGTGAGTCGGGTCAAGTCTAGCGATCTAAGGTGTGTATTCTTGGAGCATCGCTATGTGTATCTCCATTCTTTTGAGGTCCCTTAAAAGGGACATTCTTTTTTGAGGGTTGTTTAGGCCCTTCACATTCAGTGTGAGAAGTTTAACCATGATCTAAGTAAAGGGAGTGAGCATTGAAGTGGGTAGAAATTGAGCGCTGCGCCCACGGGGGAAGGAATAGGGAGGAAAGCAATTGTGTGCCTCGCATCATACAGTTTAAAATCAAAACAGGTAAGAAAAATAATAAAAACATACAGTAACAAAAATTGCCTCTGCAAATAAGGAGGCTGCATGCAATAGCATCCTTCTTAGGATGCTCAAAGTAGGTCATTCTGAGAGTGTCTGGGCCGAAACATGGCCAGGGAGACGCAAGGATGAACCTCTGGAGGCACATGCTGGAGCACCAAAATGGTAAGGCAGGAGCCCAGAGCCTCACTTTAAAGAGGGCGAAAAACCGGGAGGGGTGTAATAGGTGTTCATCCGGGTTCATAAAACAAGGTTAGGTGAGCAGAGCATATACTACAGATAATAACTAAATTAAACAAATTCAAGGAGCGTACTTATAGCCTGTATACTCAACCTATATATGTAAGCATGGTAAGAGGACTAAGTGTTCGTTTCAAGTAGGGAGAGCTTCCATGTTTTCAGATTCTGATTGGTAGGTAAGGCTTCGGATCGGAGCTTTTGTCCAGTCCGAAATGTGACGGACTTTCCGGGGGGGCGATCTGATATTCGGAGATCTAGGTTGTTGGAAGGTGTTGAGAGGTGGTGGCTTTAAGCCCATTTGCTTAAGAAGCATGGGAGCATTGTCAATGTCAGATACTGAGAAGGTCATGCCGTTTCTGATAACCATGAGACGGAAAGGGAAGCCCCATTTATATGAGATTTGTGCATCTCTGAGAAGTTGAGTTATTGGTTTAAATGCCCTTCGTTTGGCCAGGGTTATTAAAGATAAATCGTTATAGATGTGTAGTTCCTCTCCTTTGAAAGTAATCGGGGACGATTTCCTGAGGGCTTGCAAAACAGCTTCCTTGGCTTCATAGTAGTGAAGTCTTGTGATGATGTCTTTGGGCCTTTGAGGGGACGGCTGTCGCTCACCTAGAGATCTATGTGCTCTGTCCAATCGCCACATTTCGTCTGGTAGGTCAGGAACAATGGATTTGAACAGTTCTGTAAGATATGGAACTATTTGGTCTGGTTTTACAGACATCGATACCCCTTTGATCCTCAAATTTTGCCTCCTCTCTCTATTCTCAGTGTCCTCTTGAGCTGAGCGAAGAAATTTAATGTCTGATAGAACAAGCTGGTGATCCTCTTCAAGATCTGCTTGTTTTTGAGCAAGTGAATCTACTTTGTCTTCTAATGCACTTGTGCGACTCCCCAACCCTGTAATGTCAGCTTTGAGGTCTTGTACAGCTGAGAGCAGTAGCTGCTGGAGGGAATCGTGCATAGCACGATAGTGTTTTTCAAGAGTAGCTTCTAGGGTGGAGGCCGTGATGGGGGCAGAGTCATTGTTTATACTGGCCTGTGATGCGGAGGAATGATCTGCGTGTAGCAGAAGGTCGGTGCCATCTTGGGATCCCACAGCGCGGACATACCGATCCATGGTGCCGCTTGCTGCTGCTGGTTTGGATGTCGCTCTGGAGGACATCTGGATCGGAGGATGCCTGGGAAATGTTCCCGGTGAGAGCCGCGCGGCAGGGTGGGTATAGGAGCGGATAGCGGCTGCGGAAAGCGGAGGGTGTGTCGGAGCTCCTGTCTCAAGTGGCCATCTTGAACGCGCCGCGCATGCGCCTCCAGAACAATTATATTTTTAATGGCAATCGTTTTTACAGCAAAAATGCAAAAAATATATATTTATACTATGAAAATGTGAAAAAAAAGTGAAAAAAATTGAAACCTAACAAAATTAATTTTCGACTGAATTTTTGCTAGAAAATGAATTTAACATTTTTTGCAAAAATGAATGTGAAAAGAATATTGGCATTTTCAATCATCTTTGCTTGCATGCTCTGTGTGTTTTCTTTGTCAAGAAACTATGACCTGGCCCCTGAGAAAACAAAACAAAAAACAAAAACAATAGTATTTTATGGGATCTATGGACAGAACACACATAGGTAGAATAAGCGGTATTTGTGCAGTGTCAGCTGACATGTCCATGTTTATATAGCAGCATTTACAAGGTGGCTTCCTGGAATTGTGCAAAAAGTCTTTCCTTCACCAGCTCCTCCCTGTTTCTGTATTGTGGTCTATCACTGAATGAATTCTTATAAAAAATGCACACAATACAATGATTCGTTAGAGGTAGTAGTTGTGAATGTCTGAGTCATGTCATGACAAACATTGAAGCTGCCACCGATGAGAAGGTGGTCTAAAATTAGCTTTGCCCTCATGATGAACTCTGTTAAACATAATATTGTTCCTTAAAACTCTATGGACTTGATTCACAAAAGGGTGCTAACTTAGTTAGCATGCCTAAAAGCCCCTTAGCACGCCTAAAGCCCTTTAAGACTCGCAAAGTTTTGCCTAAAACAACGCACCAGGAGCGCCCGAAACGTCACACGGTGCAACGTTTTAGCCGCACCCGGTGTGACATTTTAGGCGCACCTGGTGTGCCGTTTTGATCATACCCGGTGCGACATTTTGTGCGCACCGCTAAACTTTCCGTGCGACCAATAAATGCTTTGGGCGTGCAAACTGCTTAGCACCGTAGTTAGCACGCCCAAAGCTTTTAGGTGTGCTAACTGAGTTAGCACCCTTTTGTGAATCGAGCCCTATGGGTCTCTCCCATTCTCCACGCCCTTTCCTTTCCATCCTCCTGGAAGTTTCTCCTAGCATCTCCAAATGATTCTGAACAGATTGACATGATTCTGAAATGATTGACATGTGACAATTGCACAGCACCACCTGGGGGAACTTTCAGTGATGTATTAGATGGAAAGATCCACTCATATGCTTAGAGAACAAGGGACGGGAAATGGGAGGAACCCCATGAACAATGAGCAACATCTGGAGACTCAGAAGGAGGTACATTTATTTCTCCCAGTACAGTGGAGGTTGTACCCAAAATTATTGTTGGCACATACAGGGTCGGTGATGGTACGGTACACTCAGATGAAATGCAAAAACAAACAAAAAACAGTGGTAGTCGGAATGATGCAATACGAGGTCACAGAGAACATAGGGGCAAGTAGCCAAGTGAAAGAAGCTTGAGATTTATGGTTTTACAAGAAGTCCAGCAGATTTCAGCTGGTGCAGACCACAGACATCTTGACAGATTTCAAACACTTGTGTTTTCACATAGGTAACATTGCATAGAGAAGATACAAAGACATACTTACCTAAGGCACAGGTAAACCGATTTAAACCATATTCTGCCAAAGTCAAACTTACTGGTGCCAGAGTGAGCAGAGATCAACCCTGCTATTATGAAGTCTCCATCTTGATGATATTCATATTCAAATGCAGGTTTTATGGCTTCAATCCTACAAGAAGAGGATAAAGTCTGGCTTCTCACTGCTTCATTGTATGTGACAGGGAAAGAAAGTGTCAGCAGGAAAGAGGCAGAGTGTAGAGGAGTCCAGCTCATGTCACCGGCAGATGTTGTCACACAGTCTTGTCACCAGCAGATGTTGTCACACAGTCTTGTCACCAGCAGATGTTGTCACACAGTCTTGTCACTGTCAGCTCTGCACATCCTCAGCACAGGATGGAGACATACAGTCACCAGCACCTTATATACATTATCTGTCACTGATTTACATCTACAGGTTCAGCTGCAGAACAAAGCATTGGCTTAATAATATCAGATATGAAAAATAAAGTCTACATGGACTGCAACTAATTTAACAACAGTTATCTTAGTTTCAGATGCTGCTTCTACCACAATCCAGACTTAACTGATAGAGATTTTAGCTTAATATGGCTCACCTCATAAAAATGTGTACTTGCTGAGATATCATATTGGCACGTATTGTTAAACTGAGGTGGACCTAGAGGCATAGCTATAGGGGGACAAGAGGGAACATATGTCCCCAGGTGCAGCACTGTAAGGGCACCCCGATGTGCAGGACAGGGGCACCACCAGCATACAAGTGAGGCACACCCCTGCTTTGGGCCTGACTTTAGAGAGGGGGCCTTGCTTTGTTGCTGGAGGCCACCTTTCTGCCTCCCAGTAACTTACATAACCCAATTCTAGTGCAGACTCCAGCCGCCACTCTCTCCTCCTGTCTCCGCTCTCTTCTCCTGTCGCTGCCTCACTTGGTTTACGTCCTGTCTCCCTGGTTACCACAGCAGCACCTCTCATGATGTCAGAAGTCCTGCTGCAAGTAGCAATGGTGGTAGGACATGGCTAGGTGGTGAGAGGAGGGAAGCGCAGTGAGAAGAGTTGGCGCTGGAAGAGGGTTGTGTAAGTCTCCATTGGCAGTCGCTGGCCGATGCCTGGCTAACCTATATTGGGGCACCACCTTTACCTGGCTACCTATACTGTGGCACCTATAGCTCACTACCTATACTGGGGGCACCTGTACCTGGCTAGCTATACTGGGGCACCTATAGCTCACTACCAATATTGTGGCAACTGTACCTGGCTTACCTATACTGGGGCACCACCTGTACCTGGCTACCTATACTGGAGCACCTATAGCTCACTACCTATACTGGGGGCACCTGTACCTGGCTAGCTATACTGGGGCACCTATAGCTCGCTACCAATATTGTGGCAACTGTACCTGGCTTACCTATACTGGGGCACCACCTGTACCTGGCTACCTATACTGGGGCACCACCTGTATTTGGCTACCTATACTGGAGCACCTATAGCTCACTACCTATACTGAGGTTATCTGTACCTGGTTAACCTATACTGGGGGCACCTTTACCTGGATACTTATACTGGGGTAACCTATGCCTGGTTACCTATACTGGGGGCACCTATGACTGGATACCTATACTGGGGGCACCTATGCCTGGCAATCTATACTTGGGAGATTTATACCTGGATACCTATATGGGAGGCACCTATACCTGGCTTAGACAGGACAGGGGGACAAGAACTGACACAGAGGGGGAGAAGAGGACACAGAGGAGGACCAAAGAAGGGCAGGGGGAACAGAAAGGGGAACAGAGGAACAGGGGGAACATAGGTGACACAGAGGTGGACAAAAGAGGCAAAGGAATAACAGAGGGGCATAAAAAAGGATGAATTCAGGTTAAAAACAGACCTACAGTCCCTATCTCATTTGTTACCTGGGAACTACCTTTATTTCGTGAGTATTTGGCTCCACCCACATCTTGACATGGCCACGCCCACTTTTCCACTTTCTATGGTGGCAGGCCACATCCATTTTTCATTGTGGCATGCTTCCCATGCCACACTCTTTGGGGGTGGGGAGGGGCTCATGTTATGGACTGCTTGGGGACCACAAAATCTTAGCTGCACACCTGTTGCACGAGAGGCGGATCACTCGCTGCCTGAAGTGCTCCATCACACAAAAACGGCTGAACGGATTTGAATGAAATTTGGCACACACATACTACTCTACCTGGAATAAAGTATAGGATACTTTTTATTCCTATAACCAAAAATGGGTGGAGAAAAATGCAAATTTCACTGGGAAATGTAAACAGCAGCCATTCTTACACTGTTAATGGTAGGGTTCTCAAACTTTGCATAGTTTGTCACTGGGTGACTGGGATTAATATTCCGAAAGTGGGAGGAGCCTACAAATGACAATCAAAATTCACCTATTGCTTTTCAAAGTGAAGGGTACAAGCCTTGAACCTAGTACAGTTGGTCATTGGGTGACTGGGGTTCATATTCAGAAAAGGGGGTGGAGCCACAAACGTCCAATTAGATTTGTTTCATTTCAATGCAAATGATTGATGCCAAAGACCGCAAAGCTCACAAACTTGGTCATTGAGCAATATACACATTAATGGAGCAATATTTTTTCTACAGGTGCTCACCGTTATGCATAGATAAATTTGGCCAACATCAATGAGTATGAAAACAGTATACATTTATTGAAAAGCTACTGTAACACTACATAAGAATCTAAAAACAACATGAGATGGCCATCCCCTCATGCTGGCACACACCACGCATACCCCCAGACATACCACTGGCCAGTATGATGGAAAAAACAAGGTGATGAGCTCACAAAAGGATGTATGTGGTAGTACCGGGCAGTCCACACTGAGACCAGCTACAAAGACATGTGTCATTGGCAACAGCAAGAAAGTCCAGCAGCAGTAATATAGACAAAGCAGAGTGCAAAGCAGCACATGCAGACATGCGGAATTCAAATGCTGAAAAACCGGCTATGCTGACAGGGTCTCACATAAGACAATAGAGTTGCATAAGCAGCAGTATCTCACCACTCCACCGACATCAGGATGGGAGCTTGAGTAGTCCACTGGTAATGGTTCAGGCCAGTAAGCCAGCTAAGGATGCAATCTGAGTTGTGTAAGCACCAGTCAGAGCGGGTAGGCAATGTCCAAGTGATCTGTTTCCATCTACTATGCAAAGGGTCGCAGGCTGCGGAGAATGGTGGCTAAGCCGCTGGATATGGAGCCAGTCACTGCGTGGGTTAACTGCGCAGAAGGGCAGCGGGTGGGTGCTGCGGGATGGGACGGCGTCTCATGCAGGCACATCCTTTACATGTTCCGCCGTTCTCACGGTGACATCAGAAGGCGTGCCTTGCAATACTGTGCGCCCATTCAAATAAGCAATTGCGGCCAACTGCAGCACAGCGGAAGTGCGCGTCATGGGCGGAAGTGATGCGTGCGGTCCAAAGGAGTGGAAGAGTGGTGTCATCTCTCACCGTCGCGTCCCAGCAGCCACATGGTGTATCACCGCAGCGCTACGGCGGCCCAGTGTTTCAATCACACAGATCACAATCACAACACACCGGTCACCCACAGCAATTGATAAATAGTAAGTGACTCAATCTGAAAAAAGAGAAAAGCATAAGTTAAAGTATGAGGTTTAAATGGGTACGCTGTATAAGACTCATAGTGTCCCATCAGAATGGTGAGACTGTCATGAGATACACATGTCCAGAGCTTATCGCATCAAGGGCATGCATGTAGGATACCAGAAAAAAAAACATCATATGTTAACCAGCAGGAGGCACCATGGCTAATCCAGACAGCAAAAGTTGCCCACGGGGGACAGGGCGCAGGCCCCAGGGGGCGGGATGGAATTGCCCAGCAGGACAGCAGAGCAGACCAGATTAATGGGGCAAACAATGGGCAAAACTGAATGTCTCATTCAGACCTGGAGGCTGGCATGCCTTTAAGTTATAAATCCATTTAGTTTCTCTTTGAAGGAGCAAACGGTCAAAGTCCCCCCCCCCCACGTATGGTTCCACGAATTCCATCAAGTCCCACAAACCGTAAACCATTGATCGTTCATACTTGACACTGTCTTACCTGTCGGGCGATGGGAGTGAGGGATTCCTTATTACCCACATTCTGTATATGTTCTGATATCCACCTCCATAGAGGTATTTTAGTTTTGCCTATATAAAAGGACCCACAGGGGCACAATAGTAAACAGACCACGAGCTCGGTTTGGCAATTTACATAATGTTTTAGATGGAAGGTGCTACCATTGGGCAAGGGAGCAGCTCTACCTACTCATATGTACCTGCAATAGGGGCAACCCCCACATGTGTAGGTTCCCAACACTATGCAGTGACACCTTGGGTTGACTCCAACAAAATGACTTTGCACCAGGTTATCGCACAGTGATTTCGCTCTTTTGAACGTAACGCGTGGTCGTTCTGGGACTACATGTCCAATAGCTGGGTCATTTTGAAGTAGATATCAATGCTTTTGTAGAATATGTCTAAGACTAGAGTGTTTGGCACAGTATCTTGTCACAAAATGCAGCTCAGAATTGCGTTGGGTGGTCTGACTATGATGACGCTGTCTTAGAAGACTAGATCAATCCCTCTTTCTGACTTTGTTAAACGCACGTCGAAGTACAGCATCAGAATAGCCCCTGTTACGGAAACGTGTATGCAAGATATCAGCTTGCATGCAGTCTTGGAGGAACAATTCCTCCTAACCCTCATGTATTGCCCAGTGGGGATACCCCTGCTGGTGTGAATGGGGTGGAAGCTTGTCACGTGTAGCAGGGCATTCGTTGCTGTGTCTTTTCTATATAAATCCGTGGCAATCTGGACACTCGTATCAATTGAGATTTTTATGTCTAGGAAAGGGATTGATCTGGAGTTACAAGACATTGTGAATGGTAAATTACGAGTGTTTTCACTGAGTTTGACAACAAATTCCAGCAATTCATCATGCGTGCCTGTCCACTGTACGGGGATGTCATCGATGTACCTGTGCCACGACAATATGTGGCACAGGTACATCGCAAGCCCCTTGTCTGCGAAGATGGAGTGCTCCCACTCCCCCAGGTACAGGTTGGCATACGATGGAACACAGGTTGTGCCCATTGCCGCCCCCTGCACCTGGAGGTAGTGGGCACCATCAAATACAAAGATATTGTTGGTGAGTAGCAGTCTCAAAAGGCCCAGAAGGAAAGTGTTATGTGATGTCTCCATGCAAGCGCGTTCCTTCAAGAAAGTGGCTACTGCCTTAATCCCTCTGTCATGCGGTATGCTAGAGTAGAGAGCCCTCACATCCAGGGACACAAGGAGAATGCTGGGGGGTACACATAACCCATCCAGGACTCACAATAATTGAGTGGTGCCCTTAATGTATGACAGGAGGCTCTGTACATGAGATTGAAGGTCCCTGTCAATGTATATGCTTACTTTCTCTGTGAAAGCACCCTTACTGGACACGATCGGCCTACCAGGTGGATCAGTCATCTGCTTATGTACTTTGGGTAATGCGTAGAAGGTAGGGACAATAGGGTCCGTTACCTTCAAAAAACGACCTTACTTGTTCATCAATAATGCCATCTTTCAGGGCTCCATCGACAAGCACCTCAAGCTCAGCTATAGCACATGTAAGCCTGGATGGGGAGACTCTCAAGTAGCATCCCGGGCGACTGAGGAGAACAAGGCACATTTTACGACAATTAAATGTGTTCATCAAGACCACATTCCCACCCTTTTTGGATTGTTTAATGGCTTGCATGCAGTCTTGGAGGAACAATTCCTCCTAACCCTCATGTATTGCCCAGTGGGGATACCCCTGCTGGTGTGAAAGGGGTGGAAGCTTGTCACGTGTAGCAGGGCATTCGTTGCTGTGTCTTTTCTATATAAATCCGTGGCCATCTGGACACTCGTATCAATTGAGATTTTTATGTCTAGGAAAGGGATTGATCTGGAGTTACAAGACATTGTGAATGGTAAATTACGAGTGTTTTCACTGAGTTTGACAACAAATTACAGCAATTCATCATGCGTGCCTGTCCACTGTACGGGGATGTCATCGATGTACCTGTGCCACGACAATATGTGGCACAGGTACATCGCAAGCCCCTTGTCTGCGAAGATGGAGTGCTCCCACTCCCCCAGGTACAGGTTGGCATACGATGGAACACAGGTTGTGCCCATTGCCGCCCCCTGCACCTGGAGGTAGTGGGCACCATCAAATACAAAGATATTGTTGGTGAGTAGCAGTCTCAAAAGGCCCAGAAGGAAAGTGTTGTGTGATGTCTCCATGCAAGCGCGTTCCTTCAAGAAAGTGGCTACTGCCTTAATCCCTCTGTCGTGCGGTATGCTAGAGTAGAGAGCCCTCACATCCAGGGACACAAGGAGAATGCTGGGGGGTACACATAACCCATCCAGGACTCACAATAATTGAGTGGTGCCCTTAATGTATGACAGGAGGCTCTGTACATGAGATTGAAGGTCCCTGTCAATGTATATGCTTACTTTCTCTGTGAAAGCACCCTTACTGGACACGATCGGCCTACCAGGTGGATCAGTCATCTGCTTATGTACTTTGGGTAATGCGTAGAAGGTAGGGACAATAGGGTCCGTTACCTTCAAAAAACGACCTTACTTGTTCATCAATAATGCCATCTTTCAGGGCTCCATCGACAAGCACCTCAAGCTCAGCTATAGCACATGTAAGCCTGGATGGGGAGACTCTCAAGTAGCATCCCGGGCTACTGAGGAGAACAAGGCACATTTTACGACAGTTAAATGTGTTCATCAAGACCACATTCCCACCCTTATTGGATGGTTTAATGGTCCATTCAGTGCAGTCCTGTAACCAGGTAAGGGCCTCCCTTTCTTCACTAGTCAGATTGGAATCTGTCACCCCAGAGACGTCCAGCTGCATAATGTCGCGTTCCACTGCTCTAATGAATGTTTTTTGACCAACATTCGTGGTCAGTTGTGGAAATTTCTGAGACTTACTGCGAAACTGTGAATTAAGATAAGTATAAGGGGCGAACTACAGGTCCATGATGTTGTATTGTATTCATAGAGGGGTGATGAGCTCACAAAAGGATGTATGTGGTAGTACCGGGCAGTCCACACTGAGACCAGCTACAATGACATGCGTCGTTGGCAACAGCATGAAAGTCCAGCAGCAGTAATATAGACAAAGCAGAGTGCAAAGCAGCACATGCAGACATGCGGAATTCAAATGTTGGTAAACCGGCTATGCTGACAGGGTCCCACATAAGACAATAGAGTTGCATAAGCAGTAGTATCTCACCACTCCACCGACATCAGGATGGGAGCTTGAGTAGTCCACTGGTAATGGTTCAGGCCGGTAAGCCAGCTAAGGATGCAATCTGAGTTGTGTAAGCGCCAGTCAGAGCTGGTAGGCAATGTCCAAGTGATCTGTTTCCATCTACTAATCAGAAGGTCGCAGGCTGCGGAGGATGGTGGCTAAGCCACTGGATATGGAGCCAGTCACTGCGTGGGTTAACTGCGCGGAAGGGCAGCCGGTGGGTGCTGCGGGATGGGACGGCGTCTCATGCAGGCACGTCCTTTACATGTTTCGCCATGCTCGCGGCGTCATCAGAAGGCATGCCTTGCAATACAGTGCGCCCATTCAAATAAGCAATTGCGGCCAACCTGAGCACGGCGGAAGTGCACCTCATGGGCGGAAGTGACATGTGGGGTCCAAAGGAGAGGAAGAGTGGTGTCATCTCTCACCGTCGCGTCCCAGCAGCCACATGACATATCACCGCAGTGCTATGGTGGCCCAGTGTTTCAATCACACAGATCACAATCACAACACACCGGTCACCCACAGCAATTGATAAATAGTAAGTGACTCAATCTGAAAAAAGAGAAAAGCATAAATTAAAGTATGAGGTTTAAATGGGTACGCTGTATAAGACTCACAGTGTCCCATCAGAAAACAGAAAAAAAAACATCATATGTTAACCAGCAGGAGGCACCATGGCTAAGCTAGACAGCAAAAGTTGCCCAGGGCCCAGGGGGTGGGATGGAATTGCCCAGCAGGACAGCAGACTAAATTAAAGGGGCAAAAAATGGGCAAAACTGTCTCATTCAGATCTGGAGGCTGGCATGCCTTTAAATTATAAATCCATCTAGTTTCTCTTTGGAGGTGCAAATGGTCAAAGATCCCCCCCCCCCCCACCCCCCGGATGGTTCCATAAATTCTATCAAGTCCCACAAACTGTAAACCATTGATCATGCATACTTGACACTGTCTTACATGTCGAACGATGGGAGTGAGGGATTCCTTATTACCCACATTCTGTATATGTTGGTCATTGAGCAATTGTGTGTTGGGGTTAGGAAAAATTGGGCGCAGCCAACACCAGCCAAATACATACCTGGGCAATGCCGTGTCATCAGAGGGCAGAGATAAATACAAATTTCACTGGGAAAACGTAAACTGCAGCCAGTGTTACACTGTTAATGGTAGAAATGGCTCGAACCTCTGATTTTAGGTTCGTTAACCTCAAACGTAAACTTCCCAAAAAATTTGCATTTGCGCAAACCATGCGAACTGCAATAGACTTCAATGGGCAGACGAACTTTTAAAACTACAAACACTAATTCTGGCCACAAAAGTGATGGAAAAGATGTTTCAAGGGGACTAACACCTTGAGGGGGGCATGGTTGAGTAAGATACACGCTAAAAGTCCTGGGAAAATTACGGATTTCATGCACGGCAGGGGTTTAAAGGCAGAAATCACATTGCATGCTAAATTGGAGGCATAAAGTGCTTTAAAACATCTTGCATGTGTACACATCAATCAGGTAGAGTAATTAATGTACTGCTTCACACTGACAGACCAAACTCACTGTGTAACACACCGCAAACAGCTGTTTGTGTAGTGATGGCCGTGCTGGACTGGTGTGCACCATGGCGAGAGTGCAGGCGATGGCGGTTTTTTAAGCCCATATGGTCATCGGGCTGAGGTAGTTCAATGACAGAACAACAGTGACTGTCCAGCTGATCGAATTTGGTCTGTCTACAATTAAGCAACAACCTTATTATCGTGGGTGTGCCCAGGGCCGGAGCTACCATAGGAAAAAATAGGCAATTGCCCCAGGGCCCCAGAGCCTGTAGGGGCCCCCAAGGTGTCCCTCCCCCATCTTAACTGTTGCTCCCCAGGGACTCTGCATAGTCTGTTAAATTGGGAGTTAATTGAGGGAGGGTCAGTAGCTAGCTCAGTGGCCCAGGAGGGGCTGCAACAAAGGGCCTCTAATGACGCTTTTTGGTCGGGGGGTGTCTGTTGGGGGGCCCCCAGGCTAATTTTGCCCTAGGGCCCAATTGTTACTTGAACCGGCCCTGGGTGTGTCCCCCAACACACTCATATAGCTGGCGGTCATTGCTTCATTGTGATACGCAAGCCCCTTCACCGCAGCAAGGTCACGATCATGAAGGGGAATTGACACATGCACATGCCTTTTGTTTTAATGTTGCAGCAGCAGTGCAGCCAGAAAAATTAGACAAAAAATATTCTTCTTCTTGTTAGCGGCCGCTGCCAGCAGTGACCTTAAAAATCCAGGAATCCACCTGGAATCCTGGACCCTGTTGGTGGTGGTGGAGAAGGAAGTCAAGCGTCCTGCAGGCAGAGATGCCGCGTGGGGACCAAATTCGTTTTGGGGCAGGCAGTCACACGGTGTGCAGGCAAAGATGCTGTATGTGGGGACTGACTTAGTCTTCGGGCAGGCAGTAGCCCTCCGGGATCCATGCCTCATTCATTTTGCTGGTATAACAATGTGCAGTCACACAGGTGAAGGGAAAGGTATGCAGTGACTGCTGGTATAACAATGTGCAGTCACACAGGTGCAGTGAAAATAAATTCACTGATTGCTGGTATATAAAACAGTGTGCTGTCACACAGGTGCAGTGAAAGGTATGCAGTGACTGCTGGTATAACAATGTGCAGTCACACAGGTGCAGTGAAAGGTATGCAGTGACTGCTGGTATAACAATGTGCAGTCACACTGGTGCAGTGAAAAGGTATGCAGTGACTGCTGGTATAACAATGTGCAGTCACACAGGTGCAGTGAAAATGTATGCAGTGACTGCTGGTATAACAATGTGCAGTCACACTGGTGCAGTGAAAAAGTATGCACACTGACTGGTATATAAAACAGCATGCGGTCACACAGATGCAGTGAAAGGTATGTAGTGACTGCTGGCATAACAATGTGCAGTCACACAGATGCAGTGAAAGGTATGTAGTGACTGGTATCATGATACACTAGCTATACAAAGAGAGGGAGAACCGAGAGCCCAATATGGTGTAGTAAGTTTAGGCAATTGGTATAATGAAAAGGAGTAAAATTATACTCACAAACCAGGGTTACCCCCAGGCAACCACTGTATAGGCAGGTGAGGAGTTTGACCTGTCCCCACTCAGGATTAAGAAGTCGCTCTCTGTAGACGAGGAAAAAGGGGTATCCCCCTCCACCAAGGGTGGATATATGGTACAGTATAAGTTGAACAGAGGCACCAAAAGGATAAAAGCAGTATTTAAAATGTTTAAAAATAGCTGAGGAGGCAGTGGTGGATCCGCCCCCTTCAAGCAGACACAGAAAACTGTGCAATATAACAAGAATAAATTTATTGGTACACTCCAGGGTATAATTATACAACGCGTTTCGCGGGTATGAGCCCGCTTCTTCAGGCAGTAGAAGTAGGAGTACACTATTGGGGGGAAAAAAGGCACGTATTGGTATGTGGTCAGACAGACATGCTCAAATAATAGTTAGTTTATTTATTCTGAGGTGTGCGTTTTGAGCTGGGATGGGGTGTGGGGGAGTTGGATATAGTTTATATTGGAGGGAAGTGGGGATTAAGAGTGCGTTTTTACTGAAAAGGGATGTGGAGAAGAAGTGGGGGTTATTTAAACTGGAAGTGGGGGTTATTTACACTGGAAGAAGGGGAAGGAGCAGCAAGGATGGTATGGGTTTGAGTGGCCAGGAGAGGGTGAATAAGGAGAGGGTTTATGAATGTAATTGAGAGAAAGCGGGAGGAGCTAGACTGGTAGGTATAGATGGTCATTGGAAAAAACGCTCTGCGTCTATATACTTAAAATTATCTGCAAGCAACGAAGGAGTGCGTTTTATATTAAAAGTGAATTGGTCACATATGAAAAACAAATATAAAGGTAAATTAGAAGAAGAAATTGAAGGGAAGCTTACCAGCAATCTGTCAGCAACACACCTGGCGCCTTAGTGCCTAGGTGTTGTTTTTTGGTCGCTTAAATAGTGACTGCACCGCTCCTGATTGGTTCTGTGCTGGGCGGGCAGTCGTGATTACTCGTCACATGCATGTGGCCATTAGTGCGTGTCATCAATGGGCGCCGGAGTGTTGCCCTGACAACGCATAAGGGGAAAAGTGTGGCGTCTAGCTACGTGTAGTTGCGTGGTAACTTCCGCATTGGGCGGAGCTACGCAACGCATCACCACCGCCCAGCCGAGGTTATGTCGTAGGCTGGGAGTGGGCGCTTGGTGTGCGCATGTGTGAGATTTTTTATGCGCCATGTTGGAAGTGGGAAGATTGCCAGGAGGGATGTTTTTGGTGTGGGGACGGGGGTACGAGCAACTTATACTATAAATAATTGATGCCATAAGTAGGGGCCTTTGATTCAATTGTATCACGCAACTTTTTTCAGCTGTTTATATAAAGTTGTAACCATTGATCGTATATAGTGACGTTGATTACTAGTGCACTAGTGGCCCCAAGTGGACAAAATTGGTAGTATTAGTGGGAAAGAAATGCTTCTACTTCTTTCTATGGACAAGACGTTTGTAAACATAACAGTACAATAGACAGTACACATGAATAAAATACGGATATAAAAAATGCATTCTATAAGGAAGGAATATATGAGTTAGTGATAAGGTTGATATACAAAGTAAAATTACAATAAGAACAGCACCATTTAAAATTGAAAATAAAAGACAAAAATGTTACAATAGTGCAATAGACAATGGGGTGGAGCCGTTGACTCCAAAGATCTCGTATATGGTAAATCACGGGGATTCGTGGTATGAGAAAAACATAATAGGTGTCAGACGAATCAAGGTACATAGTGGAAGTATACATACGAGAAAGAATGATTGAAATCCTATTAGGAAGTATAAAAACAGTATATTGATGGACCACACAGTTAAGAACAAAAGAAAATAAAAAACCAATAAAATGTACAAATGACAATAAGACAAAAGATGATAAAAGAGGCGACCGATAGAGATAGTATGTTAATAGTAGAGATAGTATGGTTAATAGCCCCTTCTCGTACTCCCATACGAGAAGGGGCTATTAACCATACTACCCCCCTAACTGACAGCACCAACACTACCAACAAACCACCCACCATCACCACACAAACATCGATTGAAACCTTTTTTCAACAAAATAAAAATTATCCTTTAATGCCCAAAATCATCCTCAATTCCAACAGTGCTGACACCACACTCACCTCTTCTTTTTTAGATCTTCCTGCAACCCTGTCCCAAAACATACTCACGACTCAATTACCCAGCCCAAAAGCGTCACGCATCATACTACAACCAAAGAAAAAAAGACCCCTCCCAGAATCCGAAAAAGAGGAAAGCGTGGGAAAAGGAAAACGCAACAAACAGCAATAAAAACAGATCCTAATCCCCAACCTAAACAAACCAAATGCGTATTTAACCTATCCGATCACCAACTATCCCATAATGAAACAACCCTCCTCGAGAAAGGATTATCATTCTGTCCTACCAACCAATCCAATATGTTTCAAATTTTCGCAGATCTGAATGCCTATATACGCAAATTAACTCTGAAACGACATTTCGCCATGAAAAAATTGAACCCACCAATCCCTCAGGAACCCATAGCCTTAATTACAACCAATAATGATTCCATACCAACTTGTACCATATCCACCTCCGAGATCAATACCGAACGGTTCATTACTACCAAGCTTAAGGGAAGATCTCGTTTTTATCCCACAGCATCGAAGGAAACTTTATTGATACCTTTTACGCACTAGTACTACAGGACATACAAAACATCCACACAGACAAACCCAACTCCTCATCCAATCTCACTCGCCAACAAAAGACAGCCATCAAAACATTACAGAACAACCATAACCTCACCATCAAAGCAGCAGATAAGGGGGGAGGGATTGTCATTCTCAACACCAGAGACTATCTGGAGGAAGCAGAATGCCTACTCGGCGATACCAATTACTACGAAATCCTTGATACAGACCCAACCCCTGAACTAAACAAAAATCTCAAATCGTTCATCAATAACGCTTTTTACAGCAACATCATTTCCAAAAACGAGAGAAACTATGTCATTAACCAACATCCCAAAACTCCATTTTTCTACTACCTGCCAAAAATCCATAAATCCCTTACTAATCCTCCAGGACGCCCCATCATATCCGGCATAGATTCACTCACCAGCAACCTCTCACGTTTTGTTGATCAACACCTTCAACCATTTGTGCAATCACTCAGTTCCTATCTGAAAGACTCCACACATCTTATCGAACTCCTCAGCTCCATTCCCTGGCGGGATGACTACTCATGGCTCACATGTGATGTTACCTCCCTATACACAAATATACCCCACCCTTACGGCATCTCGGCTATCACATATTTTCTGTCCACAAATCCTCTAATGCCCCCCAGCCAACAGACCTTCTTAGTCAATTGCACGGAATTCATCTTACATAACAATATTTTCACATTCAGGGATAAGGTGTACCATCAAACCAATGGTACAGCGATGGGTTCGTTCTTCGCCCCTTCCTACGCTAATCTCTCCATGGGCCTCCTTGAAATCCAAAAAATGCTATCCAATAACCCCTTCTCCAATAACATCATATTCTATAAATGGTACATCGACGATCTCATCTTCATCTGGCAAGGTAACACTGCTCTCATTCCCCTCTTCCTCAAACATTTGAATCATAATCAGGCCGGACTACAGTTCACATCCAAGTATGACCCAACTAGCATCGAATTTTTAGATCTAACACTCTTCGTCGAATCCAACCTCATTAAAACAAAAACATACTTTAAACCGGTAGACGCCAATAATTACATACACTTTGACAGTTTCCATTACCGCCCCTGGACCATCAACACACCCCACAGTCAATTTAGAAGAATACACAAGAATTGCACAGATATCACCGACTACAACTCACAATCAAAAATACTTGCAGATAAATTCCAAACCCGCAAATATCCAAGAAAATTGATTAAGGACGCTATATTCAAAGCTAAAAAACCTAAAAATACCAACCCCTCACCCGACCAGACACAAATACCCACTTCCGATTGCCCCCGTTTCATCACACAATTCAATGCCCAACATCCTCAAAATCGATCTATCCTGAAAAAAAGATGGGAAATCCTGCTGCAGGACCCATACCTCCGCCCAATCATTTCACCCAATCCTGCAATTACATTTAGAAGAGCTCCCAATTTAAAAAGCCTTCTAGCACCCAGCCGGCTAAGAACACCCACAACGGACAGCGACACTAACCACCAACCCATACCCGGATGCTCGCCTTGCAATAACACCAGATGCACGGCCTGCCCGTTTATACAAACCACTACCGTTTTCCAATCTTTTAACACCAAATTACAATATTCAATCAAAAATAACTTAACCTGCACCTCCAGATATGTTATCTACATTATCACTTGTCCATGTCACCTCCAGTACGTGGGTCGTACCACTCAACCAGCACGTAGCAGAATTGGACAACACAAAAGAAATATACTCAAAAACTTCCCACTTCACAGCGTATCAAAACACTTCAGCACCCACCACAACAGTGACCCCTCCATGTTCCGCATCACCCTCATCGAATCAATTTCACAACAACAGCACAACACTTTTGAAAAATTGAGGGCAAGAGAGATGTTTTGGATACAAATATTAAAAACCCTCACGCCTGAGGGCCTCAATGAACAGCTAGAAAAGATTCACTGAACATACTATAAGTACTTTTATCTCTATCGGTCGCCTCTTTTATCATCTTTTGTCTTATTGTCATTTGTACATTTTATTGGTTTTTTTATTTTCTTTTGTTCTTAACTGTGTGGTCCATCAATATACTGTTTTTATACTTCCTAATAGGATTTCAATCATTCTTTCTCGTATGTATACTTCCACTATATACCTTGATTCGTCTGACACCTATTATGTTTTTCTCATGCCACGAATCCCCGTGATTTACCATATACGAGATCTTTGGAGTCAACGGCTCCACCCCATTGTCTATTGCACTATTGTAACATTTTTGTCTTTTATTTTCAATTTTAAATGGTGCTGTTCTTATTGTAATTTTACTTTGTATATCAACCTTATCACTAACTCATATATTCCTTCCTTATAGAATGCATTTTTTATATCCGTATTTTATTCATGTGTACTGTCTATTGTACTGTTATGTTTACAAACGTCTTGTCCATAGAAAGAAGTAGAAGCATTTCTTTCCCACTAATACTACCAATTTTGTCCACTTGGGGCCACTAGTGCACTAGTAATCAACGTCACTATATAGGATCAATGGTTACAACTTTATATAAACAGCTGAAAAAAGTTGCGTTATACAATTGAATCAAAGGCCCCTACTTATGGCATCAATTATTTATAGTATAAGTTGCTCGTACCCCCATCCCCACACCAAAAACATCCCTCCTGGCAATCTTCCCACTTCCAACATGGCGCATAAAAAATCTCACACATGCGCACACCAAGCGCCCACTCCCAGCCTATGACATAACCTCGGCTGGGTGGTGGTGATGCGTTGCGTAGCTCCGCCCAATGCGGAAGTTACCACGCAACTACACGTAGCTAGACGCCACACTTTTCCCCTTATGCGTTGTCAGGGCAACACTCCGGCACCCATTGATGACACGCACTAATGGCCACATGCATGTGACGAGTAATCACGACTGCCCGCCCAGCACAGAACCAATCAGGAGCGGTGCAGTCACTATTTAAGCGACCAAAAAACAACACCTAGGCACTAAGGCGCCAGGTTTGTTGCTGACAGATTGCTGGTAAGCTTCCCTTCAATTTCTTCTTCTAATTTACCTTTATATTTGTTTTTCATATGTGATCAATTCACTTTTAATATAAAACGCACTCCTTCGTTGCTTGCAGATAATTTTAAGTATATAGACGCAGAGCGTTTTTTCCAATGACCATCTATACCTACCAGTCTAGCTCCTCCCCCTTTCTCTCAATTACATTCATAAACCCTCTCCTTATTCACCCTCTCCTGGCCACTCAAACCCATACCATCCTTGCTGCTCCTTCCCCTTCTTCCAGTGTAAATAACCCCCACTTCCAGTTTAAATAACCCCCACTTCTTCTCCACATCCCTTTTCAGTAAAAACGCACACTTAATCCCCACTTCCCTCCAATATAAACTATATCCAACTCCCCCACACCCCATCCCAGCTCAAAACGCACACCTCAGAATAAATAAACTAACTATTATTTGAGCATGTCTGTCTGACCACATACCAATACGTGCCTTTTTTTCCCCCAATAGTGTACTCCTACTTCTACTGCCTGAAGAAGCGGGCTCATACCCGCGAAACGCGTTGTATAATTATACCCTGGAGTGTACCAATAAATTTATTCTTGTTATATTGCACAGTTTTCTGTGTCTGCTTGAAGGGGGCGGATCCACCACTGCCTCCTCAGCTATTTTTAAACATTTTAAATACTGCTTTTATCCTTTTGGCGCCTCTGTTCAACTTATACTATATGATACACTAGCTGATTGCCCGGCATTGCCTGGGTATGTCTTTGACTTGGTGTTGGCTCTGCCCACTTTTCCACTTTTTTTAACCCTAAGGGCCTGTACTCACTGCTGCGCTTTTAAAATCGCATGCAATTTGTAAATCGCAAGCCTTCATGAGAATAGGAAAAGTGCATCGCAGCAGTGTGTACAGGTCTTCAAAATGTTCATTATA